>NW_006408636.1:6921999-6960816 GCF_000296735.1 Chrysochloris asiatica | reverse complement strand
AGTGCGAATTCCTCAGTCTTACCAGTCATTGAGACTCATTGCAGCATGGCAATGGCTCTGTCTTAAGTAGCCGAGGTTCCACATGATCCTTACCCGTCTCTGGCCACACGTCCAGCATAAACAGCCGCCATCCGAGGAAGGCAGGGAGGGAGGAGATCAGCTGGGGACCCCATGCACCAGATGTTGCTGGCCCACCACCTGCTCTAAGGTGACCAAGCGGGATCACTATGCTGAGGTTCAATCAAGTTCTTAGGGGATAAAACTTAGTTTTAAAAAAGACTGGCTGACTGGGAACTTACTCTCATGGCAAAAATTTCAGCCAAGCAGTAGGTAGGTATATAGGGTAGACAACAACACTAGTAAGGTATGCTCACCGTAGAATCATCAATCATACAAAATTATATATATATATATATATATTCATTTATTTATTTTTATATATTTAACTTTTTATTATTAAGTGAGGATTTACAGATGAGATCATCTGTTTTACATTCAACAAATCATATACTTTGTTTCATTTCAATGATTGCAGTCCCCTCCATGCAACAATAGTTAAATAGGAATCCTCCTTGTGATTCCTATTTGCGTATATATGGAGTCTTGGTGTGGCGCTGTGGGTTAATGATGCAATGGACTGCAAAGTCTGTTTGAACCACATGGTCAGCACTTCAGGCTCACCAGCCGCTCCTTGGAAACCCTACACAGGGTCGCTATGGGTCAAAACCGACTCAAAGGCACTTCACAACAAATACCTTAAGCAATGACTCATACTCCCCTATTCCTGGTGACCATTAATAAGCTTTGATACCACTATGGTATTGGTGGTTGTGGTATGTCGTGGAGTTGATTCTGACTCAGCAACCCTGCATAAGGTTTCTGAAGCTGTAAATCTTTATGGGAGCAGAACGCTTCATCTTTCCCCTGCGGAATGGCTAGTAGTTTCTAACTGCAGATCTTGAGGTTAGCAGCCTGACTCCTCACCACTACGCTATCAGAGCTCCTTTGATCATTATATATATATGCCAAATTCTACATATTTAATAAAAGTGGGATTAAACAATGTTTATTCCTTTATGACTAAATTCTTTAACTTAGCATAATGTTTAGAAGGTTCATTCCTATTATATGTATCAGAACTTATTCCTTGTTTTGACCAAATATTATTCCATTATGTAGATATCCACATTTTGTTTATCCATTCGTCAATTGATGGACACTTGGTTATTTCCACTTTTAAAATATTATCAGTTCTGATAATATCACACAAACATTCATATACAACGTTTGTGTGAATATATATTTTCAGTTTTCTGGGAGTGGAACTGCTGGATCAATTCTGTTTCACCTTTTGATGAACTTTCAAAGAATTTCCATAGCTGTGCCATTTTGCGTTCCCACCAACAATGTATGATGATTTCAGTTTCTCCACATCCTTGTCAACACTTGTCATTTTCTATTGATCTGATAATACCAATCCCAGTGGTAGTGAAGTGGTATGCCATTTTGATTTTGATAAGGATTTCCCTAATGACTAATGATGTTAAGCATCTTTTTATTTGTATATCTTCTATGGAGAAATGCCTATTCAAATCCTTTGACCATTTGTAAATTGGGTTATTTGTCATTTTACTGTTGAGTTGTAGGAGTTATTTATATATTCTAAGTAGTGGACCCTTATCAGATAAGTGATTTGCAAATATTTTCTCTTATTGTGTGAATTGCCTTTTCATTTTTTGATAGTGTCTTTTATTAATTAAAAATTTTTTTAAAAACTTTTTATATGAATTTTACATTCAACATATCATACCCTTCATTTCATTTCAATAGATTGCAATTCACACCATGTATTAACTCCTGGAAGAGATGGGAACAGAAAGAATCTGGTCACTACAGAAGGTTAGGGTTTGATATTCAGTCCCTATGGATATGAAATGCTTTGGGGAAGGGAGGGAAATCAACTTGGTGGGAGATATTCCTGGGGAGATAGATATCACCAGACTGGACTTAGGGGGAGGGGACTCTTGAGTGTGACCCAAGGTCATATAAAGGTGACATCACAACCCAGCATATCACTCTCTTCTAACTGTCCCCCACCCAGAAATGTAGTCAACATCATTTTGGTTTTTTGTGTCTGGTTTAGTAAGGAGGGGTGCACTGTTCTCATTCAAGTTCATTCCTCTTAGACATTATGAGAGCCTTGATGGCCTCGGCACATGCATCTATGGCCTTGGCATTGTTGGCCTGCATCTTCCTCAGGCCTTTCTTGTACTTCTTGGCAAAGCACATGTTCCTTGGGAATTTAGGGTCTACCCTCTCAAAGAGTTTCATATCCTTGTTATCGGTGCCATTTTCTAGATTGTTTGTTCATGGTGTGGTTCTAGTACATGGCCAAGTCTGCATTGTCATCTCTTGCTTCCAGTGCACCAGTAAATGTTCACATTTTGATTCAACAACCTGTTTCAAGAATTCAATTTATTATAGTAAAATTAGACATTCACAATACTATTTATTTTAACAACAACAAAAATTACCAACAAATTTGAGTTCCACCAATGGGTGATGGATTAAGCAATTTATTTTGCATTTAAAATTTCACGTTTCAAAACATTCAGTGTTCTCTTGATCTCTGTACAGATTCCACAGGGTCACAATAAAGTGTTCTGGAATAGCCATTCTTTGCGATACTATCTCTAGCTTGTTATGTCCCACACAGTCAAAAGCCTCTGCAGGTAAATATCTTTTCTGTTGTTGTTCTTGAACATTTTCTTTTTTTTTAACTGTTTTATTGTGAATTATGTGATAGTTTACATGGGAGAACATTAGCTTTACATTCATCCTATCGTATATTGTTACATTGCCATGGTTACAATCCCCTCCATGCATCATCAACCAACCAAAGGGTACACTCTGCAAGCCTGCCCCCTGGTCATCAGCACACAGCCCCTCTCCCTCTTTGGGTCTAGAGTTTCCAGCTGCTCTGTCTTTCCACGTCATCATCTCTGCGTCCATCTCTGGCGTCACTGTTTCTCTGGGTAGGGTCCCTCTCGCACTCCACTATTCTCCCTTGATGGTCCCAGAGGCCTCCGCTCCTGGCCTGCAAAGTCAACCACTCCCCTCCTTTTGCTACAAAATGTCTACCTTTACATTTCCAACTCTCACGGTCAGTCCTGATAGTAATTATTCACTATTGTAACACATGAGTGCTATCGCCATCTCCTTTCATCAGTCCTGCCCAGACAGATTGGATACTACTCAGTGGAGATTCTACCTTCCTCTGCGCCCTCTGGATCTAGGCTCCATCTTGAAAGCTTGTAAGCCAGTCACTTCTTGCCTTTGTTGCTTCCCCCCATTGCCCATTCCTGTCTACCTTGTGTATTGAGGTGGGTGGGAATGATCCTCGCCGTAAAGATTTGTTCCCTCTTTTGAGCTACTGCATCTATAGGTGTAGGTCAAGTTCATCAATTTGAGATACAGGTAAATATTGTTTTGATATTCTCTGCTGTCTGTCAAGATAGATTTAATCTGACATAACCATTGATATGGCTCATTCCATGTCCTCATCTGAATCTGTCTTGAACTTATGGCAGTTCCCTTTCAATGTATTGTTGTAGCTGTTTTTGAATTATCTTCAGCAAAATTTTACTTGCATATGATATTAATAATATTGTCCGATGATTTTCACATTCTGTTGGGTCATCTCTCTTTGGAATTGGCTGGCCAGGTCTTCCAAATTTCTTGGCATAGATGTGGAAGTGCATCCAGTGCTGCTTCAGTTTGTTGAAAGATTTCAATGTGTATTCCTTCCATTCCCAGACCCTTGTTTTGTTGTTGTTTTTTTTGCCAATGTCTTCAGTACACCTTGGACTTCTTCCTTCAGTATAATTGACTATTAATCATATACTATCTCTTGAAATGGTTGAACATCAATCATTTCTTTTTGGTACAGTTACTCTGTGTATTCCTTCCATCTTCTTTTTCTAAAAGCTTTTATTGTGAATTGAGTGATAGATTACATGGGAGAAGACTGTTTTTGTTTCATTGCAATGACTAAAATCCCTTCCATGCATCATCATTTAACAGTATTTGCTTCTATTCCCCCTGGGTTTTTTGTTTGTTTGTTTGATGTATACAAAAACACTCAGAAATATATAATCATTTCAACAAAGGACACATTCTGCAAGCCTGCCTGCTGGCCGCCAGCACAGAGCCTTCCTCTTTCCATGAATCTAGAGTCCTGAGCTGCTTAATTTCTCCATGCCTTTGCCTCCATCTCTGGTGTCACTGCTTCTCTGATTTGGGTCCCACGAGTCAGGCCCAACCCATAGCGACCCTGTATAGGGTTTACTGAGGAGCTTGAACCGCTGACCTTGCAGTTCAAACAGCTTTGCAGACTGGCGCATTAACCCACAGTGCCACACCAGGACTCCCCGCTTTATGTTACAAAACTTCTACCTTTACAGTTGTGACAGTCGCAGTTAGTCATGATAACAATTACTCACTATTGAATCAAAAGAATCCTATTCCCATCTCCTTTCACCAGACCCATCTAGACAAGATGAAAACTATTCAGTGAGGATTCTACCTATCCCTGCATGCTCTGAAACTAAATTCCCTCTTGAAAACTTCATACCTTGACTTCCATCTTCTTTTTTTTTCCCCCAGATCTTTTTATTCCTTCAATTTTTTCTTTATTAGGAGTGACTGAAATAAAAAATATAATTGAGTCGCATCATCATCATCAGTATCATCATGGAAATGGCTTTAAGAGAAAACTGGTCAGACAAATATTATTGCATCCCATTTTCAACCAGTAGATATTGCCATGGTTATAGACAGCCAACAGTCTGTCAAGAATGCTCAAGATATGTTCTATAATACAACATGCCCATTCACAGGGGAAAACAAACTAGGAAATAACTCATGTATACTTCTGATTTCATCATACAAGACAAGCACAAAAGCGCCACCCATGCCTCTGAGCACATTGGATCATGCACCCTTGTAAAAGGCTTTGCCTCCTTCATCATGGGCAATCTTCTTCCAACAGCCTGTGTACATGATATCAGTTCCTTTGTGCCCTGATTGCATCATCATGCGACGACGGTGTCGAATGGGTAGGAAGTCAACCCAGCCACAGCCATGACAGATTGAGCGCTCATCCAGCTGACAAAGATGTGCATATTCTTGGGATCTGGAAGCAATCCCTTTGCAGTGTCATAGATGCGAAGTAGACAACCTGGTAGATGATAATACCTTGCACAGACACATTAAAACCTTGGTATAGACCCTTAATCCCATCAGACTTGGAGATCTTAACCAGGCAGTTACCAAGGCCTTTGAACTCTCTTTAAGCACCAGCTTTCCCCACATCAGCTGCTAGATGGGTACGGGCGAAATCAAGAGGTTACACAAAGCACAAGGATGTTGCCCCAGCAGCACCACTGGATGCCAGATTGCTGGCAAAGTAGCGCCAAAACTGGGTCCTCTTGTCCACACCACCCAGGAAGATCTGCTTGTATTTATCTTTGAAGGCAAAGTTGAGAGCTTGGGTGGGGAAGTATCTGATGACATTGGCCAGGTTACTATGCCAGAAGGACAGGACTCCCTGCTCCTTGGGGATCCAAACCACACAATCGATAATGCCTTTGTACTGCTTATCTGGAGTGATTTGCTTGTTGGCATGCTGCACCTGCAGCAGCAGCTTGACCCATTCAATGGGTGCTACTGTGGTCTTGGAGATGGCCATGACCACTCCACCTGCAAGGAAGACACAGCAGCATCTCTCATGTTGGAAGAGGAGGAGGAGGCAGGCTTCCGCAAAACTGGAACCAGAACCGGCTTTGACTCTGGGGCTCTGGGCTATTTCCATCTTCTTTTGATGCTTTCTGCATCATTCCGTATTTTGCCCATAGAATCCTCCAATATTGCTAGTCGAGGCTTGCATTTTTTCTTCAGTTCTTTCAGCTTGAGAAATGCTGAGCGTGTTCTTCCCTTTTGGCTTTATAACTCCAGGTCTTTGTACATTTTATTATAGTACTTGACTTTGTCTTCTCTAGCAGCCCTTTGAAAATTTCTGTTCAGCTCTTTTACCTTCTCATATCTTCCATTAGCTTTAGCATCTCTATGCTGGAGAGCAAGTTTCAGATCCTCTTTTGACATTCATTTTGGTCTTTTATTTTTTCTTGTCTTCTTAATGACCTTTTGCTTTCTTCCTATATGATGTTCTTGATATCATTCCACAACAATTCTGGATCTTCGGTCATTAGTGTTTAATGCATCAAATCCATTCTTGAGATCTCTGAATTCAGGTGGGATGTGTTCAAGGCCAAATTTTGGCTCATATGGACTCTAGTTTTCATTTATTCAGCTTCAGTCTGAACTTCCATATTAGCAATTGATGATTTGTTCTGCAGTCTGCCCCTGGCCTTGTTTTGGTTATGAGATCTCTTTCCACAGATGTTGTCAGTTTGATTTATGGGTATTCCATCTGGAGGGGTCCATGTGTATAGTTGTATTTTATGTTGTTTAAAAAGATGTTTGCAATGAATAAGTCATTGGTCTTGCAAAATTTCATCATGCTATCTCTAGGATCATTTCTATCACCACGGCCATATTTTCCAACCTTCGTCTTTGTTTCTAACCTTTGCATTCTGATCACCAGTAATTATCAATACATTTTGATTGCATGTTTGATCAATTTCAGACTGAAAAATTCCTATAATTCTTCAATTTCATTATCACTGGCTTTAGTGGTTGGTGTGTAAATTTGAATAATAGTATTGAGTCTTCCTTGTAGGCGTATGGATATTATCCTATCACAGACAGAATTATACTTCAAGATAGATTTTGACATGTTCTTCTTAAGGATGAATATGACACTGTTCCTCTGCAATTTATCATTCTCGGTTTAGTAAACCAGATGACTGTTAGATTCAAAATGACTAATACTAGTCCATTTCAACTCACTAATGCCTAGGACATCAATTTTTATGTGTTCCCTTTCATTTTTGACAAATTCCAATTTTCTTAGATTCATACTTCATACGTTCTATGTTCTAATTATTAATGGATGTTTGCAGCTGTTTTCCCTCATTTTGAGTTGTGCCCCATCAACAAATGAAGTTTCTGAAAGAATTACTCCATTTGTGTCATCACGGTCAACTTTACTTTGAGGAGGCAGCTCTTACCTTGTCATATTTTGAGTGCCTTCCAACCTGAGGGGCTCATCTTCCAGCACTATATCTGACAATATTCTAGTGCTAGGAGTCCTGATGTGGCACTGTGGGTTAATGAACCAGACTGCAAAGCCGTATGAACTGCAAGGTTGATGGTTCAAGCTCACCAGCTGCTCCTTGGAAACACTATACAGGGTCGCTATGGGTCAGAACCGACTCAACGGCACTTAACAACAACAGTCATAATGAGGTTGCACCTCAATGTAAAGAAAACAAAAATCCTCACCACTTGACCAATAAATAACATCATGATAAGTGGAGAAAGATTAAAGTTGTCAAAGACTTCATTTTGCTTGGATCTACCATCAGCACTCATTTAAGTAGCAGTTAAGAAATCAAACGACATATTGCATTAGGCAAATCTGCTATACAAAACCTCTTTATAGTGTTCAAGAACAAAGATATCAGATTGATATACTATGGTGCACCTGACCCAAGCCATGATATTTTTAATAGCCTCATATGCACATGAAAGTTCAACAATAAATAAGGAAGACCATAGAAGAATTGATGCATTTGAGTTATGGTGCTGGAGAAGAATATTAAAGGTATCATACACTGCCAGAAAAACAAACAAATCAGTGTTGGAAGAAGTACAACTAGAATGCTCCTTAGAAGTCAAGATGGCTAGACTTTGTCTCTCATACTTTGGGCATTTGTCAGGAGGGAGTAGTCCCTGGAGAAGGACATCATGCTTGGTAAAGTGGAGAACTGCGTAAAAGAGGAAGACCCCCAAAGAGATGGATTGGCATAGTGATGGCAACAGTGGACTCAATCATAGCAGCAATTGTGAGGATGGCGTAGAACCAGGTGGTGTTTAGTTCTGTTGTACATACAGTCGCAGCAAGTCAGAACTGACTCAATGGCACCCAACAACAATAACAGTCATAATGTGTCAATATCCAATATTCTTTTTCTGACAGTGTTCCACTGCCATTCATAAGGTTTTCAGTGGTTAAACATTCAGAAGTAGTCTGCCTCTCCTTCATCTTAGTCTATTAGTCAAACTGTAGAAAGGCCTATAAAGTGAACAAACCAAAGAGGTGTGCATTCATTAGAGCAATCAGTCATAGGTAATCAAAAGGACAGAATTTTCCCAGGGATAAAGCTCAGAAGGCAGGAAAGGATAGGAGAGGATGAAGAGAAATGGTAAACACAGGGAGGAAGTGGGAGGAGTGCTGTTACATTGTGCAGATTGCAATCAGTGTCACAAAACTAAAGGGGTGTGAATTGTTTAATGGAAAATGAATTTGATCTGTAAACTTTCATCCAAATCAAAATTATAATAAAAGTAACAAAGGTTGTAAAATCAATGTTTTCATATGTCGTGGACCAGCCATGACACACTTATTTGGGGGGTCCTTAGAGAGAGATATGGCATTGGCGAAGAAATGAAGCTCACAGAATAAATGGGTCTCGATGAATGGTGAATCTTCTCTCACATTTTATTTCTCCTCTTTTTTATTTCAGATTCTCAAACAGCTTTTATACTACTATATACCATCAATCTATTAATCATTCTTTTCAAAGTAGTGGTCTAAATCATACAATTTAATCATTTCAATATAGAGCATCAAGAATATCAAAATTTTCCTTGTTCCCCTTTACGTAGTTAGACAATATCTGATTTCTGTAAGCAAACCTTACTGTTCTTAAAATGTCAGGTTAACCTTAAAACATAATTCTAAATCTTAACTCCTATTTCTACCTTCACCTATTATTTTCTATAGATTCATTAATCATAACATGTACTTAAACATTATTTGCTATGGTAACTGATAACACAGTTGTTTCTCATGATTGATTAAACAAGAAAAACAAGAACATAAAAAAGCACTTAAAGTTTTGTAGTTAAAAATAAATGAAACAACTTCCTTCTTATAAAAACTTCTCTATACAAAACATCTAGTTAAATTTCTGCTTATGATCTATTACTATTCCCTTAGCCCTCAAATGCATTTTAGCTAATTTTCTAGGGGTCTTAATGTCCCTGACTGAAACTACACAGAATGTTGAATGTAATCTTAAACTTGGACTGGCGAAAACTTTAGCTGGTTTTTCCTAGTGGTGAAACTTATTGTTAGTATGAAAAGCATTCTTTAGGACTACACATGATTGAATATGGTGTGAAGGTGCCTAAAAACAAGTTTCAAATCTCTAATATAATTCTTACTAAGATTCTACTGAAAACTTCTATTATAAAATCAAGAAAATTAAAAATAAGCTGATTAAAACAAAGAGACAGAAACTGCAGAGTCCCCACATGAGATTCCTCCTGGGGCCTTGCCTTCCAAGGGGAGACCCATTGTGGCCTTGCTTAACAATGAATCCTTCATGCTTAGGGTCCTCCGCTGCTCTGCCCTTTGGTGACATGGCCTCTGCCAAACTACAAAGCCAGCAAGGTCCCTGCATGAAATCTCCTGAGGCTCTGCCAAATCAACAAGGCACCTACTGCTGCTCTGCAGTATAATGGGCTTTCTTCATACATTGGGTCTCTCGCTGCTCTGTGTTGTTGCAATGTATTCCTTATCAGAGCCATCATGGCCCCTGCCAATCATACACAGTAGGTACTTGACAACAAGCAAAATCTCAGATGATACATGATCTTGTGGTTCCTTTCCTCCCTCTGACCCAGAATAGAAATGTGGGATCAGAAGAGATAGATCTGTCTCCTACACAATGTAGAAGCTCTAGTTCCACTTTCTCACCTTTCTGTCAGGAACAATGGAAATGGTGAATAGAGAAGAGGAACATGGCTTCCTACAGACCAGCTTTTTGGTCAAAAGAGAAAACTTTACGTTTGAGGAAAGCCCAGGAGTGAACCACAGAGTAATTAGGAAATAGTCACATCTTGATTTATATATGTAGAACTTTATTTTTATAGAAAAAAAGAGTACAAATTTTTGTCTAGTACTCTGCCACTCTTGGGGGAAGCCTGTCTGCTTGAGTCAGGAGTCCATATTCAAGACCCCCTCTTTGTGTATATATATATATGAAGAAGGACCTGGGAGGTTACAACCCACCCTTGTTCTAGAAAAGGCTTGATACCTACACCTGAAGGTTTAGGAGGAAGGGGCACAGTGTTCTTTGGCTTCTAATTACTCTGATCAGTGAATAGGTTGGAGTCAGAAGGCAAAAAAAAAAAAAAGAAAGAAAAAAAGATGTGTAGAAAAGATGACTCACAAGATTTTGCTTCCTAAACTGGGTTAGTGAGTGATAGAGCTGCCTTCTCTGCTAGCGAACACTCCCCAGCCCTCCCATGCCCTGCTGGTTTCTTTTCTAAAATCAAACTTGGTGGTAGTAGTGTGCCATAAAGTCGGTTCTGACTCATAGGGACCCTGTACAGGGTTTCCGAGGCTGTAAATCTTTACAGGAGCAGATAGCCTATAGGATTTCATTGCTGGGATCCTAATTCATTAAGTTTTTTCTGGTTTGGCCCCTATCATATCTGAGACCCTCCCCTATCCTAAAGCCTTCTTTCCCCATGACCCTTCTTGGATTCTTCATGACTTCGGGGGTTTAACTGAGTTCTTGTTATATGACTGTCAGTTCTTGTGTCACAGGGAAGCCATGTTTAACCTTGTGCTTGTCAAACAGTTTATGCAGGGCACTGATGTAAAGTGCATGGTACTTGTCCACTGTGTCCTTGTTGGGATTCTGGATCCTGGGGATTGGTATGGGCTTTCCAACTATGGGGAAGGAGAAGAGACAAGTCCCCGCATCAGAATCCTCCATACTATCCAAACTATTCATCCCTTAGTGGGGGACATGTACTGGAATTCAGTGTCTGGGTCCCCTTCCTTTCCTTCATTCTTACCATCTGCTCCAGCTGTAGCCTATCCATCATTCTCTAATCACATCCCTTGTATATCCAAAATAATGAAAGTAAGTTCAGGAGAACAACAACAGTGAAGTAATGTGTGAGAATGCTATCATAGTAGCTGTTGCACTCTTTATTTCCATCCTTTCCAATGGCCATGAGCCTTATCATTTTAGTTGTCCTCACACTTTGCTCTCAACCACACCCACTGGAATTCCAATTGTGAGCTGCGTCCCCTGGGACTTGATGGATGACCTAGGGACTGGGGTACTAAAACGCTTACCAACAGTTGTAATGGGCCGATTGAAAGGAAGGAAGCCCCAGGATCCACGAGTGAGGCCTCGGCCATGGAAAGTACAGAAATTTAGACCCAGGATTTTTCTGAATGTGTCCTGGAAGCTTTTTTGGAAGAACCTTATCCACGTGCTCTCAGGGAAAGTTTCCTGATTGTGAACCTCATTCTCTCCAAAAGAATAAGAAGGGACAAGATATGACCTGCAAAGAGGGAGTCAAAGTATGAGCTCTTCTAAAAAGCTTCCCAGCAAAACCTTTTCCAGGGTGGAAAACTTCTCCAATCTCTCCATTACAGTATAAGAACTATTACAGAACAAGAACCTAAGCATTCAAACATTTCTGACACCAAGTCTCATTCCTCCCAGCTAAACCCATTAAGGGGAGCTGCTACTTCTTGTCCTATGGTGAGAATAAACTAATCTCAGGCTATCTAACTACATTCATTGCACCCAACATCAAGAGTGATCTTCCTAAACTGCATATCTTGGCATATCACTCTTCTGCTTAGAGTTCTTCTATAGCTCCTCATTTTGTACCATGTTACTTAGTTGCTGTTGAGTTGGCTCCAACTCATTGTGACCTCATGTACAACAAAAGGAAATGTTGCCTGGCCCTGAACCATCTTCACAATCCTTGGTATGTTCTAGCTTATGGTGTATTTTGAGTGTCTTCCAACCTAGGAGGCTCATCTTTCAGCATAACATCCGACAAAATTCTGTTGTGATCTCTAGGATTTTCACTGGCTAATTTTTGGAAGTAGATCACCAAGCTTTCTCCCTTTTCTCCTGTCTTAGTATGAAACCTGCTTACCAAGGCTGTTCTTATTGATATTTGAAATACCAGAGATATAGCTTCCTGCATCATAGCAACATACAAGCCACTACAATATGACAAATTGACAGATGGGTGGTGCATGGCCTTTATGCTCTAACTCTGCCTGCCTAGCTAGCTTCACCTCTCCCACTCCTTCTTTGCAATCTGCTTATCCATACTAAATGTGCCAAATTCTCTCATCTATGTATCTTTGTACACAATGCTCTCTGAAACACCTTCCCTCTGTCTATATGTAGATACTTCTATTTTGCCCTTCAATACGCAGTGTCCCTTGAAGACTTTCTTTGGCCATCTCTAATCTACCTTGGTTGTGGCACTGTGGGTTAATGCACTGGACTGCAAAATCAGTTTGAACTGCAAGATTGGCAGTTCAAGCTCACTAACTGCTCTTTGGAAACCCTATACAAGGTCACTATGGGTTGGAACTGACTTGACGGCACTTAGCAACAACAATAATCTCCCCTAGTGTGTATTAGAAGACCCTCATTTAGAGCTTCCTCTCTCCTACACTAACACTACCCTAACTCAATATTACAATTATATGCTTACCTCCAGTAGACAGCAAGTCAATAAATGGTAGAACTTTGTCTTATTTGTTTTTGAATACCAGGGGTCTGGCACAATTCCTGACACATTGAATGCCTTTTTGGTCTGACCTATATTTACTAATGTTTCAGTTCACAATTCAGATGTCACCCACCTATGCTTCAATGTCTTTGCATCAGTTGGTGCTCTCAAACCACACTGAACATATTTAGATTATAGTATTTCATTCATTCAACAAATATTTGCATTCTTTCTGTGTGCCAGCAGTGTTTTAGATCCTGAAGATACATCAGTTAATACCATTGATAAATACAGAAACTCTGTCCTCATGAAGTTTACCTTAGGGGAAGACAGGTAATAAACAAAATACATAAATAAAATAGATGATATACAGAAGTGCATTGGGGAAACCATAGAGCAGGATGGTCAGGTAGACCTTATTGAAGAGGTGATGTTTGAGCAAAGACTTGAAAGAGGTAGAGGAATGAACCAAGTAGTTATTTGGAGGAATAGTGTTCCAAGAACAAGTAGTTAGTTCTTGGCCTGCGGCCTGTTTGGATGGCAATAAAGAGGCCAGTGTTGCTGTTACAGAGCAGGCAAGGGGAGGAGTAGTGAATGATGAGGTCAGACAGGGACCTGGTACCAGATCATTTAGAATCTTGCAGACACTTGTAAGGACTTCGGCTTTTGCATTGAGTGAAATGGTAACCACTAGGACATTTTTAGTAGTGACATGATCTAACTTGTATAGGATCATCTTGGCTGCAGTGGAGAGTAGACTGTTGGGATGGAGGCAGTAGGAATAGAAGCAAGAAGACCTGGCAGTGTAATTCAGGGGAGATATAATGGAGTCCTGGTGTGGCGCTGTGGGTTAATGCACCAGACTGCAAAGCCGTTTGAACTGCAAGGTCGGCAGTTCAAGCTCACCAGCTGCTCCTCAGAAACCCTATACAGGGTCACTATGGGTCAGAACTGACTCGACAGCACTTAACAACAATAACAACAATATAATAGTAGTTTAGACCAGGGGATGGTAGTCAAGGTATTAAGAAGTGGTTGGACTCTGGATATATTTTGTAATTACATGTGCACGTGTCTGTCTTCCCCTTAGACTGTGAGTTCCTTAAAAGCAGAGTTGATATAGAGTAACTCCCCCAGTCCCTCAGCCTATCAAGTTAATGTGCAGAAAGGCATCTGTTGTTCTTTCTCCAATCTCAACTTTAAAAAGTGTCCACAGAATGTGCCTGGAGGGCTAAACACCCTTAAGGCACAGTGTAAGGACTTTGACTCTTGCTCTAAGTGAAATGGGAAGGGTAGAGAGTAATAATTGGGGTGAAGAGAGGCCCCCTCCTAAGAGGTTTCTCAGGAAGGGTACCATTCTGGAAAGATGCTACAGAGGGCTTATGGCACCTTAAAAAGAGAGCACAAAAACTTAGGGACCCACCCAGTCTTCAGTGCCAGCCAGCTTCACAAAACCTTTGCGCTTTTTGAGAAAGATGGTGGAGGCTCCTGGTCGGCACAAGAGGGCTTCAGTAGCTCCACCCACCACAATAATTGCTGCATTGCCTGAGCCATTCTGTGTCAGTAAGTAGTTCAAAGCAAACTCACTCACTGGTCCCACACCTGTGAAACCAAAGAGTGAAATGACATAACGAACTTGGTGCCTGAAGATGGGATAAGACATTCCTGTGAGCTCTTCCTACTGAAGACAATTCTATTTCCACCCTTCTCTGTCTTTGACCTCCATAGCCTGGATTAACCCTAGTCTGAGATTGGTCCTTAGGGTCAGATCCTTACCTTGGAAGTCTGTGCCTCTATGGTTGGTTTTGTACTTAATTTCTCTGCCCCCATAGCCTACTACTCTTAATTCAATAATATTTGACTCCACTCGCCCCTATAGCCTACTACTCTCAACTCAATACTATTTGACTCCATCCTCTTCCATCCCTACCCATGAACCACTGCTCTTTTCTCTACTCTGCTTGACTGGCAATTCTGGAGACCCTCTAGAGTTCACTCTTCTAGGAGTGTTCAAAAACTAGCTACTGTCAACTTGCTTCCTCTCTAAGAGCAACCTGCCAAAGGGGAACCATTAGTGGGGGTTGCTGGAGAGTAGGTAGACCCAGGAGCCTACTCAAAACCAAACTGAAGTGCAGTTGAACAATAAAATAAAGGTGAGACTCTTGTTCAATAGTAGTTACAGAGTCTTTATTCATTTTGTCTCCCATTTTTACCCTGTACTAGTTTTCTATTATTTCCTGGTATGGCCGGAATTGCCTCCACTATCCTGGTGTGGTGATGTAGGATAAGCACTGGATGCTAACTGCAAGAATGACAGTTCAAACCCAGCAGAGCTCCTTGGAAACCCTTTACAGGGTTTCTGTGAGTCAGGACAGCACTTAACAACAACAACAACACAACAATCCATTAAGAGAGACCCCAGCTCCAGGGCCATGTCAACTGCACAGGGAAGCAGATAACAGCCTTTGCAGATCAAGTGGTTTCACCTGGCACCTCCACCCCTGCTCCTGCCTCCAAAACCTGCATTTTACCTTTACATGTTTGGCTTCCACTGCTTTCTGGTATCCTGAAAGATGGGAATTCATCCAGAGAGAAGGCTATCTGCCACAATGCCCTGGCTTTAGGCCTGCTGTTGGGAAGTTGTTCTGAACTCTGATGAATGCCTATCCTTTATTCCATAGTGTCTTATGCAAGGGTGAAAGGTTTCCCAGGAGATAAAGTGTATGGACCAGGAGCATACCAGCTAGTATGAAACACTTTAAAATGCTTTGAAGACATTCTGTAATGAGAGCTGCTATACAAATAACTCTGGTAGTGTAGTGGTTACAAATTGGGCTGCGAACCTTAAGGTCAGTGGTTCGAAACTACCAGCCGCTCCGCAGGAGAAAGATGAGGCTTTCTACTCCCATAAAGATTTACACCCTTGGAAACCCTGTACAGGGTCGCTATGGGTCGGAACCGACTCTACAGCACTTAAAAACAACAACATACAAATAACTAACCAAAAAAAGTCAACTGACATCCCAAAGAAAGTCTGGCAAAATTCCTATGAGCTACCTCATTCATGAATTATTCCCCCTGTATTTGGGTTTGATGCTTGACTTTCACCTTCTGATTTTGAATTTGTCTGTGACTCTGAACTCGACTTCTGGTTTCTTCCTCTGAAAGGACTCTTTGTGACTCTTAGGAATGCTTATAACTTACACTTTTATCCAACCCTGCCTCCCAAATCATGGACATAAGTTGGTACCTTGGCAAACTTGGGTGCCTGTGTGCTCTTCCTGCTGGAGACAATTCTATTCCTGTTCCTGGCCTACTGTGTCTGGACTCATCTTCTACTAATCCTTACTCCAGCAGGGAGTGAGAATTGAACTATCGGTCTTATTGGGGATGGGGCCCTGAGATGGGCCAGAGAATGGAATGATTTCTTATACTCACCCATTGACATCACATATTCTCTCACAATTGGGATCCAGAAGATTCCTTCCAAGGTCCCTAGAGAGGGGGTGATAGCTGGAAAAATCCAAGAAAAGCCAGTGGCCTCAGTGGCAAAGTTGATGAAGACACCATAAGAGACGATTCCATGGGGGTGGTTGGCAATAATGTAGTTGTGTTTGGGAGAGAGGTCATGAGTCTTCACCAGCTGTTAAAGAGATTGAGTCAGAGCACTGAGTAGGAAGAAGGAAGAGAGATGTGGCTGCAAACCCAACAGTTAGCCTGTGCTTCACTTGTTGTTAAGTGTCGCCAAGTTGGTTCCTACTCATAGCAACCCTTTATAGGGTTTCTGAGGAGCATCAAGTGGTTTGAACACAGACCTTGTGATAGTAGTCTAGTGCTTATACTACAGTGCCGTACGAGGACTTGGGGAGCCCCAAATCCATGTTAATAGGGATGTCATAATGGTCATAGGATTTCCAGGGCATATGATGTTCAGAAAGGCTGATCTGGGTTTACCACTGTGAGGAAAAGCTGCTCTCCATCTTGTCCCATCTTGTACTTCTACTCGGCATTATATCTATGGGTCTTGACCTTCACCGCTGGCCAACAAAGCCGTTGCAAATGTGAAACTGAGAGAGGAGGGAGAGTCTGGGCAACAGAGACTAAGAGCACCCAGAAGAAGGGTAATTACCTTTATTGGGAAGTAATCTCAGAAATACTTCCAGAGTGTCCAGTTTCGTACCCAAGCTGAATGCCTACCACCTGTGTGTACAGCAGGGAAGAGAAAAGCAGACAGGGCATTACCAATCTCTTTACTCTCTTTCAGAGTCCTCATATCATAGGAGGGGCCTCCTTCTCACACTTCCATACTTTTATAGCTCAGAAATGTAGATACCAGTTATTGTGGAGGTGATCCCAACTCATAGCAACCCTATATGACAGAGTAGAACTGTTACCAAAGGGTTTCTAAGTCGGTAATCTTTATGAAAGCAGACTGTTTCATCTTTCTTTCAGCAGTTGGTGGGTTCAAACTGCCAACCTTTGGGTTAGCAGCAGATTGCTTGACCATGGCACCACTAGAGCTTCTTAGAGGTGTAGATGTTGTTGTTATTGTTGTTAAGTGCCATCTAGTCGGTTCTGAACATAGATAATGACCCTAAATCCAGTCCCCAAGGCATAAGAAACCTCTGCTCCTCTGGAGCCAGTGAAAATGGAGACAGCCTGAGGTCATGTGTCCCAGAAACCTCAACCCCTTGATGTTTCCTGGGAACATGGCAGAGATCTCTGTCCTTGCTGAGCTTTGCCGTGCTCTCCCTCCCCTGTGTTTTTCAACCCCCATTCTACTCATCTTCCTTTCTTTCCCCTCTCTTTTCCTTTTGTCTCTCCCACATCTTCTTCCTTTACTTCTCCCACTCTCTCCATCTATTACCCTAGAGTCATTTTTCCATCCTTAGCACAGACAGGGACTGCCACTCTGTCCCATCCCCTCACCTTGACTGTGAGTGTTCCAATCATAGATGAGCCAGGCTAAGAAGAACATGGCCAAGGTCCAGAACTTAGTGAACATCAGAAAGTAAGGCACAAGTATAGTGGGAATACCTCCTGAGGAGACACAAAGGGTTTATGTTTTTCAGTTCCCTTCAAGTTTCAGCATACCTCTCATAACTTTGATCTCTCTGAAGGAGTGAGTTAAAGTTAATGTGAGATTTTCCTCTCCCACCAGCCTAGCTTTGCTGTGATCAAAACTAACCTGTGAGCCCTTGGGTCTGAGTCCCCTAGATGGCTGAAATCTTAATTGCGTAAAAAACCTCAGTTGGGGTCAAAGAGCAGCATTATAGGGCAAGGGGAAAGACCCAATGCGTCAGGCTGGTGACTAACATTCCCATCCTGGGTCCTTAGGAAATTCTTTCTGAAAGCTTGACCTTCTTTTCTTTGTTGAATTGCTAAATCAGCATGCTCTAGTGAAGAGGGGTTGCCTGCAATGTAGAGGCTGTTTGATGCTGATAAGAAAACATGGATTAGAAATTGCTTTACTATGGTTCTGTTTTGTCCTCCTCAAAACGTCCCAAAGGTGCCAAAGGGGAAATATTTGTCAGCATCCTGGAGTGGTGCTGTAAGATAAACACTGGACCACAAGGTCGGTTGGACCGCAAGATGGCAGTTCAAACTCACCAGCCGTTCCTCAGAAACTCTGTACAGGGTCGCTATGAGCCAGAGCTAACTCGATGGCACTTAACAACAACAGCAAAGGGTCACAGCAGGCTGTGAAATACAAACATGTTATACATCTCACAGATGTGGGGATTGAATTTTAGTTTTAAATCTGTATTCATGAGAAAGAGGAGCTAAGTACATATATTGTGAATAAAAGAAAACCTAGCTAAGACAATGGCTTCTTTGACTAGGTAGCCACATCACCGTAGGTAAGAGTTTCAAAGAAAGGGGTTGCTTGACTCTTTTATTTGGGTCATGGATGAAAATAGTAAGAAAAAGTAGGAATGAAATTTTCTTTTAAAAATCATGTTATGAAGTAGAACAGGGGTGGGAAACCTTTTTTTCTGCCAAAATTTATAATGTCACTCGCCAGCCATACAAAATTATCAACTTCAAAATTAGCCTGTTATACTTGGTCAAATATTTAATTAACTCACTCCTTATGTGATGACTGGAGTCCTGGTGTGGCATTGTGGGATAAAACACTGGACCATAAGGTTGGCTTGAGGCAGAAAGTTGGCAGTTCAAATGCACCAGTTGCTCCTTGGAAACCCTATACAGGGTTGCTATGAGTCTGAACCAACTCAATGACACTTAACAATGTGATGGCTGGAACTGCAGTTGCCTTGGCAGGGCCAGACAAAATCATTTCGAGGGTCTTATAGGGCGGGAGAAAGATGAGGCTTTCTACTCCCGTAAAGATTTACACCCTCGGAAACCCTGTACAGGGTCGCTATGGGTCGAACCCGACTCGATGGCACTTAACAACAACAACATAGGGCCTGAGGGCCTGACGTTCCATAATTCCTGAGTTAGAAGAAACCTTAGTGATAGGTTGACTTACCTGTATCTGAACTGGCTGAGACAGCTATTCTAAGAATGCTAATTAAACAGGAAAATAATGATGGAAGGAATTTTATGGGAAGCCTGCTAGATAAAAGTCCTAATACCTCTGATCCTCAGAGTCCTCGTGTGGTGCTGCGGGCTAATGTGCTGGACTGAAAGATCAGTTTGAACTGTAAGGTTGTAGGTTCAAGTTCTCTAGCTGCTCCTCCGAAAACCTATACAGGGTCGCTATGGGTTGGAACGGAGTCGACTCGACGGCTCTTAACAACAACTTCTGATCCTCATTAAAGATGAGAGTAAAATTGCCGGTTAATCTTCAGATGGAATCATTACAGGCAGGAAGCTCAGGAAGGAAGTGACATAAGTGATGCTATATGGAGGGGATTACAATAATTGAGATATTGAGATGAAACGAAGTATATGATTTGCTGAATGTAAAACTGATGATCTGCTCTGTAAACATTCCTCAATTTATAAAAAAGTATCACTACTGATTAAAGGTAAACTCCTGGTGTGGTGCTGTAGGATCAGCACTGGACTGCGAACCACAAGGTTAGCAGTTCAAACCCACCAGCTGCCTCTTGAAAACCCTATACAGGGTTGCTATGAGTTGGAACCCAACGATGGCATGTAACAACAATAACAAATGTATTGTTTCTTTTATATCTTGCCTCAAATAAATTTTGTTTAAATACTTAGAACAGTGCCTGGTACACTGTAAGTGTACAACAAATATTTGTAGACTGATTGAATACATATATTTTGGTTGGTTGTGTGCTACCGAGTGGGTTCCAACTCATAGAGACACTGTATACGGTTTCCTAGGCTGTAAATCTTTACAGAAAGTCTCATCTTTCTCCCAAGGAGAGACTGGTAGATTTGAACTGTTGACTTTGTGGTTAGCAGTCCAACTCATAATCCACTATGCTGTCAGGGCTTCTTGAATACATATATGTTGTTGTTATTGTTAAGTGCTGTTGAGTTGGTTCCGACCCATAGTGACCCTGTATAGGGTTTCCGAGGAGCAGCTGGTGAACTTGAGCCACTGACCTTGTGATTCAAACTGACTTTGCAGTCCAGCGCATTAACCCACAGCACCACACCAGGACTCCACATGTACATAAATACATAAATGCATAAATAAATGTTTTCTCTTTAATAATAAAACCCCAAAACCAAACCCACTGCCATTGAGCAGATTCCGACTCATAGCGACCCTATGACCTTTTGTCTAGGGATAAAATGAAGAAGACAGGAAGAAATAGAAATGAAGGACAGACGAGTCCAGGATTTCAGGGAGAAAATGGAAAGAGTGCTGTTATATTGTGGGAATTGCAGTCAATGTCACAAAACAAAATGTGAATGAACTGTTGAGTAGAAAACCAATTTCCTCTGTAAACTTTCACTCAAATCACTAAAATATTTAAAACAACAACAACAACAAAAACTAGAGAGAAACAAATGCAATGATAAAGATAATCTGAAAGAACTCAAGAAAGGAGAGAAAAATAAACCTAGGACATATAGGACAATAAAAAGTACAAAAGAGAGAGAAAGAATGGTAGCTTTAAACCCACATATATTCTATCTATTGTTGTTGTTGTTGTTAAGTGCTATCAAGTCAGTTCTGAATATAGCGACCCTGTATAGGGTTTCCAAGGAGCAGCTAGTAGGCTTGAAACACTGACCTTGTGGTTTTCAGTCAAATGCTTATCCTACAGCACTATACCATATGTCCATTATAACTATGTTGTTGTTGTTTGTTGTGAAGTGCTGTGGAGTCGGTTTTGCCTCATACCAACCCTGCATAGAGTTTTTGAGGAGCGGTTGGTGGATTTGAACCACTGACTATGTGGTTCAAACCAACCTTGTGGTCTAGTGCTTATTCTACAGTGCCACACAAGGAGTCCATTATAACGATGTTGTTGTTGTTAAGTACTGTCGAGTCGGTTGCGACCCGCATATTAAATATAAATGCTATGATCAAAAAAAACTGTATTTTAAAAAATACAGTCATAGGCTATTTATAAGTGATATATCTAAAACATAGGAATCCTGGTGTGGCGCTGTAGGATAAGCACTGGACCACAATGTTGGTTTGAACAGCAAGGTCGGTGGTTCAAACCCACCAGCCAATCCTTGAAAATCCTATACAGGGTCACTGTAAGTTGGAACTGACTTCACAGCACTTAACAACAGTAACAACATATCTAAAGCATACAGAAAATAAAATAATGAACTAGATATATTATGCAAAATGATAACTAAAGGAAAGTCACTGCAGTGATATTATGATCAGGTAAAACAGACTATAAGGAAGGACAGGTGCCAAATGAGCCTGAGACATTCATTTAGTTATGAGTGTATTTATCCTGCATTTAGTAGAAAGGTGCATCCTGGGAAAACCCAGAAGAAGGGAAGAAGGCAGAGTAGGCTGCTTTGAACAAAGACCTCACACTGTGTGGATCTCTCTGTAGCTCAGTTAGACCATGTCCTTGGGATGTGCACAGAGAAACCTAAGACACATGCCTTTGCACTGCTTCTTCCACCAGATCTGTGCCTTGTGACAGCAATTGGAGTGTTAAGTATTCACAAAATATAAAGCATTAGTCTTCTAGCTCCCTTCAGCTCCATTTGTTCAGTCTCACAATCTTTTGAGAAACTTCTCTTTCCATGTTATGATCTCAACTCAGCCTCCCAGTGAACTCGGGTGAAAGAAAACATTCTAAACTAGTTTTGTTTCACAAAGCTGTGATTTCTAGCTAGGTACAGCTTGAAACTCTTGGCCTGTTTGCCCAGTACTAATGAATACTGTGCTCTGAGTCCATTAAAATTGGTCCTTTCTGAAAATTCTAACTAATGAGTCATTCAGGTATCACTCATATTTTCCAGAATCCTCTCACCATAGTCTTATATGAGAAAATCACCTTACACTTACCTAGTAACACCATCTCTGAAGGCTCTTCCCCTTTCTCCATCGCCAAAATGACTCTTTTCAGCTACTACACAGAGGGCAATTTCTGAGCAGGATAGGGTGATATCTTTCCTGGCCTTCATGCTCTCCTTTGGGAGATGAGAAATCTAGTGGTGAGTATAATAATAGCTGTCTCTCTGTGTGGGGAGACAGATCTTCCCAGTCAGGAGACCAGCTAGATGATCTCTTTGAATCCCTCTTCATCTAGAGATTTTTTTCTAGCCCCTAAGGTTCACTCACCTAACAATATATAGGCTGGGATCCATTGCAAAACAGAGAGGGTTTGAAGGCCCTCCTGAAGATCCAGTAGAGAAAAGAAGTCCATGGCCATGGTGCTATGGCAAGAAGCCCTGACAGAAGGCTAGAACCTTTTAAGCAGAGTTCATTACAAGTACTTTGCTATAACCATTTATCATCCTGTGTGTTTAGCTGTTGGGGATTTTAGGTTTTCCTAACCTTTCCACCAGTCTTCTCTGCTCTCACTCAGCCCCGCCTCAACTTCCTACACACACGAGGTTTCAGGTTAGTGTCTTAACTATCTTATATAGCCTGCCTGTTCTTTTTCCATGTGTAGCTAATTGCAATGATGCAGAAATAGTTTCAAGGTGGCTCTATCTGTGGGTTGTTGTTGTTGTTGTTAAGTGCCGTCGAATGTGGGGGAACCTGGCAAATTTGTGCCAGAAAAGAGAATGGTTAGACTTAAATGGAACCTTGAAAAGCAATTCACTAATTTTCCCTGTGTAAGAAAGAGGCCATGCTTGCTTTTGCACTAGTGGCTGCTCCTTTGACTCTCCCACCCTTCTGCTGAGGGCCATCTAGTCCACTAGGGCTGTTTTTCTCATGGATTTATATGAAGAGGCTTTGAAAAGTTCATGGAAAATGGAATTAAAAGACAATAAACATTTTTCCATGAATGTTTTGAAGCTCCCTTGTACACCTTTCAGATTCTTCTTTGTGCCTCTGTTCTTAGGGGCTTTGTATCAGCAGCTAGATACCACATAGTAGAGTGGGGGAAGTGTTGCACAGAAAGCAGATCTGGCTTCCAGTCCTGCCTCTACCTCATCCTTCCTGGAACACACCTGGAGATTGCTCCATCTTTCTGTATCTCAGTGTGAGCTTTCAAGAGGCAGTGCAGTGGTTAGGGGCATTGAGTTTAGAGCCAGATAGCTGGGATTCTAATCTCAATTCTGCCACTTACAAGTTGGTGAACTCTCTGTATCTTGGTTTTCCCATCTGTAAAATGGAGGCAATATTAGTATCTACTTCACTGGGTTGTTCTAAGGCTCAAAGTAGTGACTGAGTAAAGTGTTTACCACAGGGACCTGGTATACAGTAGGCACTGTGAAAATGTTTCCTGTTATTATTAATCATTTAGTTCAATTAATATCTATTGACGATCTACTACGTTTAAGGCTAACAGGATTGCTTTTGTGTATCAGCCTTCACAAAATTAAAGAGTATTCTCATATCCCAGACCTCCTAAATTCCTTTTTTTCTTTGACTACTGTTTGCCAGGTACTGTTCTAGATGCTGAGGATTCAGTGGTGACGAAGACAACCCTGATATCTGCCTTCATTGAATTTACAGTGTAATGGAAGAGATAAACTTGAAAACAAATATGCCTGTAACTTGAATTTGTGATAAGTGTCCTGAGAGCAAAGGTCAATATACTAAGCATAATGCCTTGAATAGAGAAAGTGCTTTAAAATATCTGTTGAATATAATTTAAAAGATTTCTGGTTAATCTAAGCTCTTGTTTGGTTTTAAAAAAAGATGTCAGGGGATATTTTGGTTTAAAGTTTAAAGATTATCTCAGGGCAATAGTTTCAGGCTCCATGGCTCCAGAAAGTCTGGAGTCCATGAAGATTTGAAATTTTGATCCGCATTTCCCCTCTTTTTATCAGGATTCTACTAAATAAAATAATGTCTGCCTTGTGAATTATGCTCTTTCAAGATCTATCTCTATGGGATCAAACTGACAACAGTAACTTGAAAGATTAAATAGGAAACTTATGGAGTAGTGAGTGTATGCTAATGGGGGTGAAACGACTCAGAAAAGGAAGGTGAGAACGGTCACACAACTTGAAGAATATAGTCAATGTCGCTGAATTGTACATGTAGAAACTCTTGAATTGGTATGTGTTCTGCTGTATATATTCTTAACAGTAACAACAACTAAATAAATAAATGTAAAGGGTTTCTGGGAGACTATGATATAAACATGGTATCAAATGGCATGTAGGTACAATGTTTCTTTTGTGTGTGTGGAGGGGGGGGGAATTGCCCAGTGAAAAACATACTATTTCAACAATTTCTGCATACATAATTCAGTGACACTGATTACATTTTTCAAGTTGCACAACAATTCTTACCCTCTTTTTTCGAGTTGTTCCTCCCCTTGTTAACATAAACTCACTGGCCCCTAAGTGTCTTATTTAACCTTTTGAGTTGCTGTTGTCAATTTGATCTCACATAGAATTTTAAAATCAAAGAATTCAGTAATGGTAGTATAGTACCATCCAGTTCTTCTGGTCTCATGGCAAAGGAAGCAATTGTCCATGGGAGCAACCAGATTTCAATGCATTTCGTTTCCTTCTCCGATTCCTGACACTTGAAAGAAGGGCTTATTGATTCCTTAGATTTTCCCAGGGAGATTAGAACTCTAATCTTTGGCTTGGACCTCCCTGATTAAATTGACTAATATGACCCCTCAGAGTTAAGCTGACAAAACTTTTTTGGTATGATGGGTTGTAGTTTCATTCTCTAATGTGCCTTCACATGTCACCCTTTTGTCTCGCATGCCCACTCTTTTCTTCCTCCTGGATTAGCTCGGATTCTCAAGTTGCATTTTGGCAACAGAGAAGGTGAGATGTATTATAGTATTATAATATGTCTGCTCAGAATTATCAGGAAAGGAGGGAAAGAAGGAAAAGAGGCAGGCCTGGATCCTCTGGGCCAAGTAAAGATATGAAGGGCCTGAGATATCTCAGATAGACAAAGTCCGTAACTCTGAGAGCTCAAAGGCCCCTTCCGGATCAGGTATCCACCCCTCTCCACTTTCCTATTCTAGGTCTCAGCCTTCAAGGTTTAGTGAACACGATTCCCTGATCTTACCTCTGGGTTCCCAAGGTACATTATATAGGCTTTGGAAAGAGCACATAAGGGAATTACACTTAGTATATGTCAACTTCACATCTACACCCAGCCTCTAGGAGCAAGAGAGTATTTGATGAAAAGTCATCCCCTTTCCTAACCACCCAGCATCCCTACTGAGAAACTAACTCTGTAACCTGATTTTTCTGTATCCATCCAGGGACATTTTATGTATACACAAGAATATAAGGTAAATTACTTTGTTAAATGAATAAATGAACAAATAAATTACTTTCAGCCAGAACTGCCATCTTGCAGTAATCTGCCAAAATGACGAGCACAAAGGGAAAGAGGTGGGGCACCTGCTATATGTTCTCCAGGCCTTTCAGAAAACATGGGGTTCTTCCTTTGGCCACATACATGCAAATCTACAAGAAAGGTGATATTGTGAACATCAAGGGAATGGGCACAGTTCAAAAAGGGATGCCCCACAAATGTTACCAGGGTAGAACTGGAAGAGTGTTGTGAACAAACAAGTTAAGGACAAGATTCTTGCCAAGAGAATGAGTGTGCACATTGAACATATTAAGCACTAGTACACTAAGAGCCAAGATGGCTTCCTGAAGTGAGTGAAGGAAAATAATCAGAAAAAGAAAGAAGCCAAAGAGAAAGGTAACTGGGTTCAACTAAACCACCAGCCTGCTGTCCCCAGAGAGGCGCACTTTGTGTGAACCAATGGAAAGGGGCCTGAGCTGCTAGAACCTATTCCCTATGAATTCATAGCATAACAGGAGTACAATAAAGATGTCTGAGATGGACAAATGTTAGGTCTTTGGTTGTAATTGTATAGAAGTGTGGTGTCCTCCCCTCTAAAGATGTAGTATTTAAGCATGTTTTGTTCCCCAATTCGCTTGATAATAAATGCCTTTACTATTGAAAAAAAAAAAAAAAAAAGAACAAATTTTAAAATCTGGAAACTACCTAAATGTCCAAAATCTGGGGCTGGCTAAGTAAGCTATTATATATCAATGTTACAGGCTAAGTTACAGTATTAATAGTCATTAAAATTATCCTAAGGCAGACTCTGTAGTACATGGCCTGTGGTAAGCTTTAAAAGCAGAATATAAAGCAGACTTCCACATTGAATACACCTCATAAAAATGTGGTCTCTTCATTGATATAATGAAAGGAGGTCTGAGAGGAAAAATGACTGCTACTTTAAGGTGAAGGGATTCTGTATCTTCTTTTATGTAAGCTGGATCATTGTGAATTTGGCTGATGACGAAGTGAGATTCGTGATGGGACTCATTCACTCAGTAATCCATTCAGCAAACATTGAATGCTTGCTTTGTCATAAAGAAAAGCTAGAAATAATGCTGAGCTTCCCAGGATGAGCACAAAATAGGTGATAGGGACATGGGAAGCTGTGATGAGACAAGAGGGTAGGGAATGGGATGAGTTCATTGGAGCTTTCTTTGTTCATCAAGAGGTGCTATGTCTAAGAGTTGTGGAGAAAGATCAGGACTAGTCATTGCCAAAAGTATACGTGTCAGGAATGCTAGAGATGCACTCAGGGAGAACACAAGGAAAGGAGAAAATGAATTAAAGTAAGCTGGGATGAATTTCTTTCTGTGAATCTCAAAATGCTCTGAGTCAGTGCCAACGGTGCCAGGATAGTAGAGGCTGTAACTGAAGTTGCATGTTGAAGGACCTCACAATTCAGGCAGACATTCTTCTTCACAGACCCTGTCTCCCAAGCCACATGCACTCATGGCCTGGGTCTAGTCTTAGTTTTCAAAGAACGCCTGGCAGACAAAAGAGGGGTTTGACCTGCTTAGAAACTATATAGGAATCCTCAAGTGAAAGGCTAGGATAAACACCAAACCGAACTCGTTGCTGCTCGGTCAATTCTGACAGGGTAGAATTACCCCATCTGGTTTCTAAGGCTTTAATCTTTATGGAAACAAACTACCTTGTCTTTCTCCCACAGAATGGATGGTGGGTTCAAACTGCCAACCTTTTCGTAAGCAGCCAAGTGCTTAACCACTATATCCTAAGGGTTTCCTTAGAGGCTAGGATAGAGGGTTTTAAAGATTTACTTGAACAAAGGACGTTTAGGTCTGGGAGAGGAGAGCAGGTGAGCTTGGCATTGGGAACAAGAACATTTCCCTGCAGGTTGAGTGATGTGGGGCCCCAGGAAGTGTAGGTTTCTGAGTGGGGCTTTCCCCCTAGTGAGCAGGTTTCAGCTGTAACCCTGAAGGGCCCAGCAAAGCCAAGGAAATTGTTGCTCAAAACTGGTACAGAGAAAGGTGAAGGGTTATGCCAGTGCAGTGTGCCACCAGGCTGTGGTCACCACCTCCATATGGCCCTTGAGTTTCTAGAGAGGTAATGTGGTGGACTAGAAGGGTCTTTCGAATCAACCATTTCAGGCTGAGTGAGGAGCTCTGGTAGCATAGTGGTTATGAATTGGGCTGCAAACCTCAAGGTCAGCAGTTCAAAACTACCAGCTGCTCCGCGGGAGAAAGATGAGGCTTTCTGCTCCCGTAAAGATTTACAGCCTCGAAAACCCTGAATAGGGTCATTTTGAGTCGGAACTGACTCGACGGTACTTAATAACAACAACAATGTTTGGCAAAGCACTTTTCTGAGCCTCAATTTTCTCACCTGCAAACTGAAGCTATAATAATATCTATGTTGGGCCATTGTTCCTAGGATTAAAAAGAATATAGGTAAAGCTCCTAGTATATAGGTCCTTGGGTGGCACAAATGGTTTGCACTTGACCCACCCAGTGGTGCTGTGGAAGAAAGGTGTGGCAACCTGCTTCCATGAAAAGCCCATAGAGCTCAGGTCTACTCTCTAACACATTGAGTTACCAGGAGTTAGAATTGACTCCACAGCAATGGGTTTGGTTTGTGTGCTCTCCGCAACACCCCCCACCCCTCCGCCTGCACTAGTATATAGTTGTTGTTGTTGTTGTTGTTAAGTGCCGTCGAGTCGGTTCCGACCCATAGCGACCCTGTACAGGGTTTCCGAGGGTGTAAATCTTTACGGGAGTAGAAAGCCTCATCTTTCTCCCGCGGAGCGGCTGGTAGTTTCGAACCGCTGACCTTAAGGTTCGCAGCCCGATTCGTAACCACTACGCTACCACTACTCAATATAGTCCCTGGGCTAGACTGGCCTAAGATATTGCTGAATTGTTCTCCCTTTGAGAGATTTGTTGCTAGTTGAAACAAGTAGTGAAATTTATGACTGTCTTACACTAGCCTTTCACATACATTTGTCAAAGATGGCCTGGCAGACAGATGTGTAAAAACTGGGTCTTAGTTTCCACTGCATATAGCAGTTCTTTCCTTTGTCAATCATCTCAGCACACAAAGAAAAGCATGTCACAAACTTTTTGGCTGATGGCAACAAACAGAAGGGGTATGTGTCAAAATAAATTTATGAAATGCTGAAATTTAAAAAATACATTTACTCCTTAGTCCTCCTAACTTAGCAAATTTTATTCCTTATTCTCGTGTCATGTTTTATAACTTTTCAATGCGCTTTCCATATTCCTTTAGTCCTCAGTCTGGCCTGTGAGATGGGTAGGGTAGATGTATGTGTCTGGGAAAGGCTATAACAGTGGCAGAGGTGGGAGTAGAATCTTTGTTCAGAAACACGAGTGGTCTGACCAGGTGAGTTGTACCTTGGATCAGTGGTTGGATTAAAAGGAATCTATGAGGAAATGATGCACAAATGTTAGGCAGATGCATTTTGCAAGGAGACAGTGTTAACAATACCAGTACACTGCTGTAGGGTGCCTAACAGAGGTGGGTGGTGCCTTAGTTCCTTAGTGCTGCTGTAGCAAGAAAATAACACAAGTGGATGACTTTAACAAACAGAATTTATTTTCTCATAGCTTGTTGGTGTATGAAGTGTCGTCGAGTCGGTTCTGACTCATCGTGACCCTGTGTAGGGTTTCTGAGGAGCGGCTGGTGAATTTGAACTACCGACCTTGCAGTTCAAACAACTTTGCAGTCCAGTGCATTAACCCACAGTGCCACACCAGGATTTAAATTTAAGGTGTGGCTCTAGGAGAAAGTCTTTTTTTGGTGTGTATTTCAGCTTCTGTTGTAGGTGTGTAGTCTGGATTTTGAGTATATGTGGCAAAGCAGAACTTCCTCATAGACTATAATCTTTACAGGGGTAGATCATGTTGCCTGGTCTTTTCTCACATGGAGTGGGTTCCAACCTTTTGGTTGGCAGCTAAACGTTTAACTTTTGCACCACCAGGGCTCCTTATTCCAGCTTCTAACAGCTGGCAAGGACTCCTAATGTGGCACTGTAGGATCAGCCCTGGACTTCAAATCCAAAGGTCGGCAGTTCAAACCCACCAGCTGCTTCTCAGAAATCCTATACAGGGTCGCTATGAGTCGGAACCAACTCAGTTGCTCTTAACATCATTAGCTGGCAGTTCTTGGAATTCTTAGGCTTGTAGATTCATCTGCCTCTATCGTTTCCCATTTGTACTCACTTGTCTCTATGTTTATGCTGTCTAACACAGAAGTGATTGAGTTTCGGACAGATCTTACACTGATACATCCTCATTAACATAACAAAAACCCACCCATAGGCACAATAGTTAGGATTCCCATATTTGAATCCTAATATGGGAATATGGAGGTGGGAGACACACTTGAATCCATTACACTATGCCTGTTGTATTGATGAACAAGCAGAGGAGGACTTCCTGTAGTTCAGATGATGCAGAGAGGTGGTTTTGGTTTCAAAAGTTTCCCCCCTTTCAAATTATTCTAAATGACTGAAATGAAGAATTTGCTAGGGATCATCAAGCTAGGGGGAGTCCTGGTGTGGTGCTGTAGGTTAATGCGCTGAACTGCAAGATTGGTTTGAATTGTAAAGTCCGTGGTTGAAGCTCACCAGCCACTCCTTGGAAACACTATACAGGGTTGCCATGAGACAACAACAACATCCAGCTAGGAAGTGGCAGAGCCCTGAGAATGGAAACTGTAACTCAGGACTCTGACTACAAGTTCTTGGGCTTGAAATCAGCTCATTCAAGAACAAGAGTGGAAAGGACAAATCTTTGTGCAAAGGCATTACAAGGAATAGTGCCCAGAGTTCACCTTTTCCAAATCTAACTTCTGTGTGAGAAGCACTGAGGATAAGTACTCTGGCTAAACTGATATGTTTGTGCACTCATCCGGTACATCTAGTCAGGAGATCAGGGTTTAAGCCTAGGCCCTTCTAATTACTAGCTCCCCTAGCCAGTTTCCTCCTCTGTAAATAAAGATATCCTTTTGTCTTATAGGCTGTGCATATGAAACCATTTTGCAAACTCTAAAGAGTATTGCCTATTGAAAGCTTAAGAAGTCTCACTTCCTCTTGTTGTTGAGTACCTTCCAATGGGTTCTGACTCACAGAGACCCTATTGGATAGGGTTTCTGAGGCTGTAAATCTTCCCAGAAGCAGAAAGCCTCATCTATCTGTCTCCCAAAGAAGTCTCATTTCCTGGAGTCCGCCAAATCCAGCTCACTCTCGGACCCTGAAAGTCGTCGCTATGTTGGGAGTAGAGAAGGTGATTCTTTTTTGGTTTCTCTTGAAGTCTCTAAGAGTGACCTGGGGAAGAAAATAGAGAAGGGTGGGCTTACTCATTGCCTCCCTCCTGTTTTCATCCTCCAGTTGAGTGGGGAATGGTGAGGGAGCTAGCATAACATTTTCTTTGATGAGTCAGCTAGGAAGGAATTTCTAGAGCTCCATGGTATTTTAGTTTGGATTGTAAAACATCCTTCCTCTTTTTGTTGTTGTTGTTAAGCGCTGTAGTTGGCTCCGACTCATAGCGACTCTGTATGGAGTTTCCGAGGAGCAACTGGTGAATTTGAACCGCCAACTTTGTTTCAAACTGACCTTGCAGTCCAGCATAGCACCATGTAACTAAAAGTACAAGCAATTAGGAAGCACATGGAAAATGATAAAAGCACTGTTTTTTCCTAACGAGAACATGAGAAAATCACTCAGCTCCGGGCCAGTTTTGTCATATGTAAAATGGGGGTATTGTTGTTGAGTGCTGTTGAGTTGGTTCGGACTCATAGCGAATGAAAAGCAGCTGGTGAGCTTGAACCACCCACCTTGAAGTTCAAAAAGACCTTGCAGTCCAGCCCATTAACCCGCAGTGCCACACTAGGACTCCAAGATGGGGTGCTAGGTCCAGGGCCTGGCATGTAACAGCAACCCAACACCTATCCATTTCATATCCCTCTTAGTAGACAGCCTGGAGTTATTGAACTCAAACAGAAAATGCTTAAACTCAGTTTTTGGAGTTTATTACAATGGCTGCCATTATTCATTTCATTCTAACAACGCCAGGAGATAGCTCTTGTTTTCACTGTACACACTGTACACACTGCAATTCAGAGAAGCTGTATTTCCCAAGATCACACAGCTTGTAATTTTTAATGCCAGAATTCAAACCCACCTTGTCTGGTTTGCTTCGTAGATAACAGAAGGTGTGAGGGGGCTTAATCAAGGGTCCATCCTTAAACAGACTTTGATCAAGGGGGTAACCTCAACCTGGTCCAAGATTTCGGAATGAACAGATTCAGGGTGGAGTTCCAAGGGCAAGGAATAGGCATTGCTAGAAAGGCAGCTTGGTAATAATCAGAAGAGCAAAAAACCTGTTTGCCTCCCAAATCCTTGGGGGAATTTTATCTGTGCTCTACCAGTTTCCAGAGCTTATGTTGTGAGGGTGAGTTAAGTCCTTCATTAAGCGTATGAAAATATATTATTGGTAGTCTTCTTCCTGTCATCTCCCACTGAATACAACCTCCTACTCATCACCTGACAGCCCTCCACATACCATCCTAAAAAGGAGGGAAGGTAGTCTTTTTCAAACCCCTCTCCTAAACTAGACTGTAGAAGCTAGGAAGGGGTGAGTCATCTTCCACTTAAAGAAAAGCTAACTGTACCAAAGCCACACAGAGCAAGTTTGTTTCCTATACAAATCATGTTTCAACACATGGATGCTTTTTTATCAACCTTGTGCCAAGGACATCTCTCTACTCCAGAAAGTAGGTACCTTTCAGTATCATCTGTGCTGTCCATATCCTTTGCAAAAATGGACCACTATTGCACAGTTACCCAGGCCAGGTCTAGACTGTTGTTGTTATTAAGTGCCGTGGAGTCGGTTCCGACTCATAGCGATCCAGCACAGGGTTTCCGAGGCTGTAAATCTTTACGGGAGCATAAAGCCTCATCTTTCTCCCGCAGAACAGCTGGTAGTTTTGAACTGCTGACCTTGCGGTTCACAGCCTGATTCATAACCACTACGCTACCAGGTCCAGGCTGAACAGAGGCCAAAATGGTTTATGGGGATAATATAGGAGCTGGCTTTAGTCTGAGGCTACTGCTCACCAGGACTATGGCAAATATTTCCATGAGAATGGCCCTGGCTTCAAATAACACTCAAGCATGACTCTAATATTACTTCACCTGCTTTTTATTTTTATCTTATTCATTTTTTTAAGTGCTGTGGAGTCTGTTCCAACTCGTGGTGGTGGTGGTAGTGTGCCATGGAGTTGTTTCTGGCTAATAGTGACCCTGTATAAGGGTTTCCAAGGCTGTAAATCTTTACAGGAGCAGAAAGCCTCACCTTTCTCCTGCAGAAAGGCTGGTTGTTTCGAACTGCTGAACTTGACGTTAGCAGTCTGACTCATAACCACTACACTACTAGAGCTCCTTAGCGACCCCATATAGGGTTTCCAAGGAGCAACTCATGGGTTTGAACTGCTAACTTCAGCTAGCAGTCAAGTGTTTATCCTATGCCATACCAGGACTCCTTATTCATTTAAGGGGATCTTTTTTTTCTTTTTGGAGTCCTGGTGTGGCACCACAGGATAAACACTTGACTTCAAGGTCGGTTTGAACCACAAGGTCAGTGGTTCAAACTCGCCTGTCACTCCTTGGAAACCCTAAACAGGGTCACTATGACTTGGAACCGACGGACTCGATGGCACTTAACAATTCCTTTTTTGCCTCTCCTAATGTGCCAGACTGCAAAGCCATTTGAACTGCAACGTCGGTGGTTCAAGCTCACCAGTTGATCCTTGGAAACCCTATACAGGGTTGCTATAGGTCGGAATCGACTCGATGGCACTTAACAACAACAGGACTCCTAGTGTGGCACTGTAGGGTCAGCACTGGACTGAAAATCAAAAGGTTGGCAGTTCAAACCCACCAGCTGCTCCTTGGAAACCCTATACAGGGTCATTATGAGTCAGAATTGACTCAATGGCACTTAACAACAGCTCTTAGCTTCAATGTCAGCGATTTGAGCCTACCAGCCATTCTAAGGAAGAAAGATGAGGGTTTCTGCTCCCACAAAGATTGACAGCCTTGAAAACCCTATAAGGAGTTGCTGTAAGTCGGAACCGACTTGAAGGCACTTAACAGCAGCAGCTTTAAGAGGGTCAGTAAAAACGAAGTAGATTCCCCAGCAAGATGGGTTGACAGAGTGACTGCAGCAATGGGCTTAAACATAAATTTGGTGAGGATGGTACAGGACTGGGCAGTGTTTTCTTCTGTTGTGCATAAGGTCCTGAGTTGGAACCAACTTAAGGGCAACTAATAGATCTTAACATCTAAGTGCAGCATATTTTCAACAAATGTTGAATTTTCAGCAACTCAAACTTGTTCAATGCTTCCTGAGCAAGGAGAGGACTAGGTAAGACAGGACTGGGAAACAATGTCTATTTATGGTGCATTCACTCACTGCACTAATTCTTGAAAGCAGCATTGTGTGATCGATGAAGTCCTAGCCTTTGTGCTCTCCTATTGTAAAGCATGGTGTTATTTCAGTGTTGGGAGTATTTCACACAGGCTTCATACCCAATACGCCCAAAAGGAAGGAGAAAGCTTGAGCTAATATGGGCAATTCTGATATTGGGAAGTCACTGCCCAGATCACAGGGAGATACCAGGTAGTCTTCTTAAGTCCAGGGACTCACAGATGACCTCCCCCCACCCTCATCCCTGCCAGCACACACACATGCATACACAAAAGCAGCGGACATCCATATTCTTTTGCAGAGGCTCATATAAGGGATTTTTATTTTAAAAAGAATATTCAAACAGCCATTGATTATACAGAGCCACTTCTCAAAGAGCTCATTTTTTTCCCACTTCTTTTAAGAAATTGGAATACATGATGATGCAAATGATAATGCCAAACCATGATTGTTGGCTCATGATCTAGGGTACAAATACACAATCAATTGACACTTTACTGAATGCAAAGCAAGATGAAGCATCTTTGCCAAAGCAAGAGCCCAGGGAGGGGAAGACCATACAGCTTTCCTTGAAGGGGAAGATGTGAGCTCCTCTAGTCCCATCTTGTGGTGGGAAGTTTAGCCCATGTTCTGTCTGTTGCCATAACCCCTAGGATGGGTGTCCTTCCAGTCATCCCACTCCCGGGCTCTGTGCAGTGTTTTCTCATCATCGTCTTCCTCCTTTTGTTCCTGGTCTTCCTGTTGCTGAGCTGTGGAAAAAATGAGAATGTGGGAGTGAGAAATTAACATTGTTAGGCTAAGAAGCAATCAGGGGTTTCAGTCCCACTCTGAACACAACCACATAAAATGAGAACAAGGAACATAGGTGGTTTTCTACCCTGTGCCCAGGAGTAAAGTAATTATATATTACTTAACATATCACATGTTAAATAATAAAAAAGAAAGGATACTCTGAATGGTTTGCAGGAAAAGGCAAAGGCAGGTAAAAGTTGTCCTTCAAAATGAATTGTTTTGGAAAACAATTGTTGAAATGGTCAAATAAACAAAACAAATAGTACCTCAGATAAACAAAAACATGACAAATATTTATGAATTTGTGATATGCTAGGAGTTCTGGTAGCATAGTGGTCACGAATCAGGCTGCTAACTTCAAGGTCAGCAGATCAAAACTACCAGCTGTTCAGCGGAAGACAGATGAGGCTTTCTGCTCCTGTAAAGATTTACGGGCTCAGAAACCCTGTACATGGTCGCCACGAGTCGGAACCAACTCCACGGCACATAATCATCACCACCACCACCAGGGAGGTGGGACTCCAGGTGTTATAATCATATAGTTACATGTTTGTGTGTAAAACTGAAAATCCTGGGCAGTTGGATTTACTGGGAAAGAATACCTGCTATTTTGCACATGCCTGCAAAGATCTAAATGGCATTTACCATACAGGGTACATCCAAAAGAAATTAAGTGCCACATCTCTGTTTTGCATTAAGTTGCTCATTTGTAAGGCAAAATAGCACTTTTTCTGATTACTCTGAGCATGTCCAGGAGAAATATTTTCAGAGCTATAATAAGAAATTAATTATGGGTGCGCTTGACCCACGCTATGGTATTTTCAATAACCTCATATGCATGCAAAAGCTGGAGAGTGAATAAGGAAGACTGTAGAAGAATTGATGCTTTTGAATTGTGGTTTTGGAGGAGAATATTAAAAGTGCCATGGGCTGCCAAAAGAACCAATACACCTGTTTTGGAAGAAGTGCAGTCAGAGTGCTCCTTGGAGGCCTATATGGCCAAACTTCATCTCTCATACTTCAGACATATTGTCAGGAGGGACCAGTCACTGCAGAAGATATCATGTTTGGTAGGTTGGAGGGTCAGAGAAAAAGAGGAAGACCCCCAATGAGATGGATTGGCCAAGTGGCAGCATAGATGGACTCAAGCGTGGCAACAATAGTGAGGTTGGACCAGGATCGGGCAGTGTTTCATTCTGCTGTGCATAATAAGGTCGCTATGGGTTGGTACCAACTGGATGGCACCTAACAACAACAACAACAAACTCTTCTAAGAGCTTAAAAGTCTGTGTTCTTTAAAACAAAACAAAACAAAACAAAACAAAAAACCTTTTTATTATATAACAAAACAATAACTGGAACCCCACACACACATATAATATCAATACCCACTTACCAATTTTTTAGAAGCCTCATTCAAATCATAACTCTATTTTCTTCCTCCAAAAATAACCACTATACCAGAGTTTATTATAGCTTTATTACCGAGCATACGTCCCTAGGCAACCATAGTTACCCATTTTTACATTTATTTCTTATTAAATATTTAGTAAATGTACAGTCATGCAATCTTTATTTCAAACCAATTTTTTAAAATTTCTATCACCTCCAAAAAGATTCCTTGTGCCCAATTACAATCATTCCGAAAGCCTCCTCTTCCCAGACCTTGGCAATCAATAATCTATTTGTGTTTCCATGTTAGTGTTATTTTGTTTAGTTGTCACTGAGTTAATTCTTTCTATGTTACATAACTGCACCATAGGGTCTTCTTGGCTGTTATCTTACAAGAGCAGATCACCAGTCCCATTTTCCCCAATAACACTGTGCAGCTTTGAATCACCAACCTTTAGGTTAGCAGTCAAGTACAAACGGTACCACCGTCAGACCTCTGTTGCCATAGATTTGCTTCTTTTAAACATTAAAAATAAATGGAACCATACAATATGATTCCTGGTGGCGCTGTGGGCTAGGCATTGAGCTGCTAATTGCAAGGCTGGTAGTTCCCACCCACATGTGAAAAGATGAGGCTGTTTGCTCCTGTAAAGATTTGCAGTCACAGAAATCCCATTCAGGGTCACAGTGATTCAGAATCGACTGGATGGCCATAGGCATACAATATGTGATCTTTTGTATTTACATGTCTTTGAGGTTAGTCTTGTCCATTTAAAATATTTTCTTACAAGTTATCTGTTAAAGAAGCCGGGGCATTTGACCTGTAGTTAGTTTACCAAATTCCGCCTTTTGTGATTGCATAGTTATGATGCAGTCCAACATGCCATTTTCAGTATTTCTCACAGATTGGCAGCTGGGTAGAGACTTGATCTGACTTGTTTGATCCCTTAGGCCTGATTATGGGTGGTGTTGTGTTTCTTCATCAGAGTGCATAGGAGGTTACGTCAAAATGTATTGCTAAAAAATTATAGTAACTTTTATAAACAAAAATATCAAAATCTGAAACTTGTTTCTCAACATATCCTCCCCACCTACACTTCTGAAGGTGGTGTTTCCATCTCTCTAACCTAGCGTGGCACTGTTAGGTAAGGACTGAACTGCTAACTGCAAGGTCAGCAGTTCAGATTCACCAGTTGCTCCTTGGAAACCCTTCACAGGGTTGCTATGAGTCCGAACTGACTTGATGGCACTTAACAAACCCTTCCCCAAAGAATTCAGTGCTCTTCTATTTAAACCATGTCAAAACAGAAGTTTTCGCATCTTGTTGTTGTTAAGTGCTGTCGAGTTGATTCCAACCCATAGCGACCCTGTGTAGGGTTTCCAAGGAGCAGCTGGTGAGCTTGAACCACTCATCTGGCAGTTCAAATGACTTTGCAAGTCCATATAGGGACTTCAATTGTGTTCCTTTTCAATGTCCTTTGGAGGACTTCTTGGCAAGATGACGGACTAGGCAGACACAAGTACACAGACCCTCTACAACAAAAATGGTGGTGGTGTGCTGTGGAGTCGGTTCTGACTCACAGTGACCCTGTACAGGGTTTCCAAGGCTGTAAATCTTTATGGGAGCAGAAATCCTCATCTTTCTCCCGCAGAACAGCTGGTAGTTTCGAACTGCTGATCTTAAGGTTCACAGCCCGATTCGTAACCACTATGCTTAGGAGATAACAAATGAAACAGATGCAGATGTTAATCCTGGAACCCTGAACTTCAAAGAAAAGCACAGAGAAGTGACTTAACTAGGAGATGAAGCTCAACAGGGGTAGTGAGACAGGAGACATATAGGTGAACTGTTGACTGGCTTGACTCAGCACAGCCATCTTCAGTGTCCGAGTTTGGGGAACAGAAAGGAGTTTGAAGGGGCAAGATTAGGGCTGTAGGATAGACGGGATCAAGTTTCCCACTAAAATTCTTGTAGGACAGCCCATGCAACCCTCTAAGAATGAGCAGGTCTACTGTCATGAAAGAAAAAAAAAAGTCCTTGCCACAGTTCCTGGCCCTTTTCTCACCAATGCAATTTCTTACTTTCTTACAACTTCTTCCAAACAAGCCCCGGTGATTATCTTGTGTCCTCTGAGAAAAATCCATCAAGTATACCCAATAATCTTCTGAGCTGACCTGTCTTGAATTTAATTGGCCCAGCAGATACCCTTAAAAGTCACTGTTTTTTTTTTTTTTTAATTTAAGGTTTTTATTGTGGATTGAGTGAAAGTTTACAGGCACATCATCAGTTTCCCATTCAACAATTCATATAATTTGTTTCATTACATTGATTATAATCCCCTCCATGTACCATCAGTTAACAGTATTTTTCTCTATCCACTTTAGCTTTTTAAAAAATATACAAACAAAAAAATCCACTCAGGCATATATAATAATTTACATCTCCAAAGGGTACATTCTGCAAGTCTGCTCCTGGCCACCAGTTCTTAGTCCTTCTCTTCTTAGTTGATGAATCTAGAGTCCTCAGCC
>NW_006408636.1:6896119-6920510 GCF_000296735.1 Chrysochloris asiatica | reverse complement strand
AAATCCTCACCACTGGACCAATAAACCACATTCTCATCAACGGAGAAAAGATTGAAGTTGTCAAGGACTTCATTCTTCTTGGATCAACTATCAACATTTGCGGAAGCAGCAGTCAAGAGATCAGACGACGTACTGCATTAGGCAAATCTGCCGCACAGGAACTTTTTAAAGTGTTGAAGAGCAAAGATAGCTTGAGGACTAAGGTGCGCATGACCCAAGCCATGGTATTTTTAATAGCCTCACATGGATGCAAAAGCTGGACAGTGAATAAGGAAGACCTTTGATGCCTTTGAATTGTGGTGTTGGAGGAAAATACTAAAAGTGCCATGGACTGCCAAATGATCTGTTTTGGAAGAAGTGCAGCCAGAGTGCTCCTTGGAGACCAAGATGGCTAAACTTCATCTCTCATACTTTGGACATATTGTTAGGAGAGAACAGTCGCTAGAAAAGGATGTCATGCTGGGTAAGATAGAGGATCAGAGAAAAAGAGGAAGATCCCCAACAAGATGGATTGGCCAGGTGGCATCATTGATGGCGTCAAGTGTGGCAGCGGTAGTGAAGTTGGCCCAGGATCGGACATTGTTTCGTTCTGCTGTGCATGGGATTGCTGAGTCGGTTCCGACTCGATGGCACTTGACAACAACAAGTCTATCAATTACTGAGTGTATTAAACTCTCCAAATATAATTGTGGGTTTGTCCATTTCTCCATTTAATTCTGCCCATTTCTCTTCATGAAGTTTGAAGTTTGTTATTGGGCACAAAAACATTTATCACTATTATGTTTTCCTAATAAACTGCCCCTTTTATCAGTATAAAATGTTACTTTTTCTAATAATACTTTGCCATTAAATCTACTTTATCTAACACAATAACTATTCCAGAGTCCTGCTGTGGTGCTGTGGGATAAGCACTGGACTGCTAACTGTAAGGTTGCTGATTCAAACCCATCAGTCATGCCTCAGAAACATTACATAGGGTGACTATGAGTCGGAACCAACTCCACACAGTACTTAACAATAAGAAAACATCTATTCCAGCTTTATATCTTATATTTTTTACTAGCACGTTACATATAGTCTCAATATTTTTATTTTCAACTAATGTATCTTTATATTTAAAATGCATCTTTTATAGACAGCATACAATTGGGTTGCTGATTTAGAAATCAATCTGTAATTTCTAATTTTAGGGTTTATTTTATTTACATTTAAGGTATTATCCTATAGGTTGGGTTTGGATATACCAGTCTATTTGTTTTTTATCTCATCTATTTTTTTGTTCTTCTGTTCTTTTTTAATTGTCTTCTTCCCTTTTGTCAGCTTTTTAGTTATGTTTCTTTGTAGTCCTTTTTTAAAGCGTTTTCTGTAGAAAATACAATAGACAGTCACTTCAATGAGCCTTGCCTTTAGTATCCATGCCATTCCCACACTATCAGGGTTGGGCTGTGTGACCAACAGAATATGGAAAAAGTGATGGCATGTCACTTCCAACATTAAATTATAAAAAGACAATGAAGCTTCCATCTCAGTGATTCTCTCTCAGATCTCAGATGGTTATAGAAGGTTATTAAGTTGGAATCAGCACTATGTAGAGGGTCACATGAAGCCTATAGCCAACTGCCACATGGGTGATCTTTGAGGCAGATCACCTAGGCCCAGTGAACAGCTTAACTGCAACATTGTAAGAAATCCTGAGTCAGAATCACCCAGTTCAGTTAATTTTAAAAATTCCTCACTCTCAGAAATTATGTGACATATTTAAATATTTGTTGTAAAGGTGTTAAGTTTTAGAGTAATTTTCTACACAACAATAATAAAGACAGCTTTACATAAAACATAAGACTTCTGCAAACATTTTACCTCTTCTCTTTTACTATAGCTGTCAGATGTATTACATTCATTTTACTGACTATATTGTGTCTCCCTAAAATATATGTGCTTAAACCCTAACCCCTATACTTGTTGTGGTGCTGTGTGTGAATGCGCTGGACTTCAAAAATCAGTTTGAACCACAAGGTTGGTGGTTCAAGCTTACAGGCCGCTCCCTGGAAACCATATACAAGTTTACTATGAGTCAGTACCAACTCAATGGCACTTAACAACAACAATGATATCTACGGATGCAAAGAATCTATGGATGATCTATCTAATGTAATATAATTGGAGGAGTTAGGTCTGCTGAGTGCCTTCAGGCTGAGGATTATGGTACAGTGGTACCCTCTGTGAGCATTTATCAGCAGCCTTTAAAGAGTTTTACAACACTACAGGAGCAGGGTAAAGGCTAGGCCAAGGGGCCGAGGATCAGAGAGGGGCCTGCCTGCAGGCACGACTGACAAGAAGCTGTCCTGACTGTAAGAACTAGGTCTTGGAACATTTCTGACCCTGAATTGTAACCTGTTAACTTCCCTACTAAACCTCATAACTTTGAGTACGATGTTCGAGTTGTGTGTGGCCAGTGCAATAAATTTATTAAACCCAGCTGACAAGCAGAAGAGTGCTGTTAGATGGATGGTTGTATCTTTTTTTGTGTGCAGTTGGCTTCAGGATTGAAATTCACAGCAATGTCTCTAGATGCATGGAAGAACAGGGCTTTGTAAAAGAAAAAATGAAGGAGTATTGGAAGTGAAACTTTTGATTGTTAGGTTACTCTGGTGGTTAACTAATGGTTGAAAGGAATGTAAGAAGTATGCTGCAAAAGAAGGGAGAAAAGCCACTACCTGGGGAAAAAGCCAGGGCAAATAAACAAGAAGGCTGATAGTGAGCCAGGGCCTGCTTGATCCGGTCAGTCATATTTGTTGTTGTTGTTAGGTGTCATCAAGTCGGTACCGATCCCCTAGTTACCTTATGCACAGCAGAATGAAACACTGCCTGATCCTGGGCCAACCTCACTACTGTTGCCACGCTTGAGTCGATCGATGCTGCCACTTGGCCAATCCATCTTGTTGGGGATCTTTCTCTTTTTCTCTGACCCTCCACCTTATCTTCTCCAGTGACTGCTCCCTCCTGACAATATGTCCAAAGTATGAGAGGCAAAATTTGGCCATCTTGGCCTCTAAGGAGCACTCTGGCTGCACTTCTTCCAAAACGGATCTACTGGTTTTTTTGGCAACCCATGGCACTTTCAGTATTCTCCTCCAACACCATAACTCAAAGGCATCAATTCTTCTATGGTCTTCCTTATTCACTGTCCAGCTTTCACATGCATATAAAGTTATTAAAAACACCACGGCTTGGGTCAGGCGCACCTTAGTCCTCAAACTGACATCTTTGCTCTTCAACACTTTAAAAAGGTCTTGTGCAGCAGATTTGCCTAATGCAATATGCCATTTGATCTCTTGACTGCTGCTTCCATGAGTGTTGATAGTTGATCCAAGAAGAATGAAGTCCTTAACAACTTCAATCTTTTCTCTGTTGATAAGAATGTTGTTTATTGGTCCAGTGGTGAGGATTTTTGTTTTCCTGACATTGAGATGCAATCCATACCGAAGGCTGTGTTCTTTGATCTTCATCAGTAAATATTTTATGTCCTCTTCACTTTCAACAAGCAAGGTTGTATCATCTGCATATCGCAGGTTGTTAGTGAGTCTTCCTCCAATCCTGATGCCATATTTTTCTTCACAGAACCCAGCTTCTCGGATTATTTGCTCAGCATAAAGGTTAAATAACTATGGTGAAAGAATATAACCCTGTTGTACACCTTTGTTAATTTTAAACTATTCAGTGTTCCCATATTCTGTTTGAACAACTGCCTCTTGGTCCAGGTCCAGATTCCTCATGAACACAATTAAGTGTCCCAGAATACTCACACTTCACAATATTGTCCATAGCTTGTCATGATCCACACAATTGAAAGCCTTTGCGTAGTCAATAAAGCACAGGTAAACATCTTTCTGATATTCTCTGCTTTCAGCCAAGATCCATCAGACATCAGCAATGATATCCCTCGTTCCACGGCCTCTTCTGAATCCAGCTTGAAACTCTGGAAGTTCTCTGTCAATGTGTGATTGTAGCCATTTCTGTTATTACATTTAGCAAAACTTTACTAGCGTGGGATATCAAAGAGAAGAGACTGTCTGATGATTTCCGCATTCTGTTGGATCACCTCTCTTTGGAATGGGCACAAATATGGATCTCTTCCAATCAGTGGGCCAGATAGTTGTCTTACAAATTTCTTGGAAGAGATGAGTGAGTGCCTCCTCTGCTGCCTCACTTTCTTGAAAGATTTCAATTTTTATTCCATCAATTCCTGGTCTCTTGTTCTTTGCCACTTCCTTCAGTGCACCTTGGACTTCCTCCTTCAGTATCATTGGCTCTTGATCATATGCTACCTCTTGAAACGGCTGAACATTAACCATTTCCTTTTGGTACAGTGACTGTGTATTCCTTCCATCTTCTCTTGATGCTTTCTGCATCATTCAATAATTTGCCCAGAGAATTTTTCAATAACAAAAGTCGGGGCTTGAATTTTTTCTTCAGTTCCCCTAGCTTGAGAAATGCTGAGCGTATTCTTCCTTTTTGGTTTTCTGATTCCAGATCTTTACACATTTTACTGTAATATTTGGCTTTATCTTCTCGAGCTGATCTTTGAAATTTTCTGTTAAGCTCTTGTACCTCCTCATTTCTTCCATTTGCTTTAGTATCTCTACACTGGAGAGCAAGTTTCAGCGTCTCTTCTGACATCCATTTTGACCTTTTCCTTCTTTCTTGTCTTCTCAATAAACTTTTTGCTTTCTACCTTGTATGATGTTCTTGATGTCATCCCAAAACTCTTCTGGTCTTCAGTCTTTAGTGTTTAATGTATCTAATCTGTTCTTCAGATGATCTCTAAATTCAGGTGGGATATACTCAAGGTCATATTTTGGCTCTCGTGGACTTGTTTTTATTTTCTTCAGCTTCAGTTTGAATTTGCGTATCAGTAATTGATGGTCTGTTCCACAGTCTGCCCCTGCCTTATTTTCACTGATGATATGAAGCTTTTCCATCATCTCTTTCCACAGATGTAGTCAATTTGATTTCTGTGTATTCCATCTGGCGAGGTCCATGTGTATAGTAGTCTCTTACACTGTTTGAAGAAGGTATTTGAAATGAACACATCATTGGTTTTGCAGAATTCTATCATGCGTTCTCCAGCATCATTTCTATCACCATATTTTCCAACTACTGATCCTTCCTCTTTGCTCCCAACCTTTGCATTCCAATCAAATATCTTATTGCATGTTTGATCAATTTCAGATTGAAGAAGCTGGTAGAAATCTTCTGTTTCTTCCTCATTGGCTTTAGTGGTTGGTGCCTAAATTTGAATAATAGTGGTATTAACTGGGCTTCCCTGTAGGCGCATTGATATTATCCTATCACAGACAGCGTTGTACCTCATGACTGATCTGGATATGTTCTTTTTGACAATGAATGCAACACCATTCCTCTTCAATTTGTCATTCCTAGCATAGTTATCAGATTCAAAATAGCCAGTACCAGCCCATTTAAGCTCACTAATGCCTAAGATATCAATGTTTATGAGTTCCATTTCATTTTTGACAACTTCCAATTTTCCCAGATTCATACTTCGTACATTCCATGTTCCGATTTTCAATGGATGTTTACAGCTGTTTCTCTTCATTTTAAGTTGTGGCCCATCAGTAAATGAAGGTCTTGTGGGCTTTTTTTCCCGCTAGTTTTATACTCCATTCATTTTACCATAGTCAACTCTGCTTTGAGGAGGCAGATCTTCCCCCGTCGCATTTTGAGTACCTTCCAACCTGAGGGGTTCATTTCTGGCACTATATCTGACAGTGTTTTTGTTTGCTATTCATAAGGTTTTCAGTGACTAAAGATTCGGAAGTAATTCATCACTCTTTCTTCCTAGTTTATCTTTGTCTGTAAGCTTGTCTGAAACCTGTCTACCATGGGTGACCCTGTTGGTATTTAAATTACTGGTGGCATAGCTTTCAGAATCACAGCAACTCACAAACCACCACAGTAAAACAAACTGACAGACAAGTGGTGGCCATTTGGTTTTAAGTGGAAGCTGTCACTTTAAATTTAGAGGAGACCTATGTACATGCGTAGTAGAATCCTCCAGGGGGTGGGTGGGGTGTCCCTTCATCAGGCATCCCCTTTAGTCACCAGAATGGAGGTGTGCAGACAGTGAGAGACCAATGAATAGATACCAAAAAAGAATGTCCACACCTGTATCTGCAGTTCTGTCAGGCATTCTTGGCTGTTTTGATCCTTCCCCTACTTGGTCTCTCCCAAGATGGCGGCTCCAGGAGTAGCTTAGCATCTTGAATTATAAAGCAATGGATTTCTTGATTCTGCTACAAACTCCCCTAGCTGTAAGCCTTCCAATCTTCTAAATATTCCTTTATATGTGGTTTGGAGTTCTAGCATCATCCCTTGAGCCTGCTTGGTCCAGTATTCTGTGTTGTTGGTGACAAGAGCTCCTTACTGCTTGTCTACCCGATCCACCATCTTTAACACTTACTCAGTCATATGTCATATGCCAAAGGCCAAATGCTCAAGTGACAGAAATGGTAACTGGGTATCTTGAATACAGAGAGCTTGCAAGTTCACCCTTTAGTCTGTACTTGATTACTGTTGTTGTTAAGTGCTATTTGAGTCGGTTCCAACCCATAGCAACCCTGTATAGAGTTTCTGATGAGTGGCTGGTGAGTTTGAACCACTGACCTTGAGGTTCAAACCAATGTTGCAGTCTAGCACATTAATTAATAAGTGCCACACCAGGACCCTAGCTATGCTAAAAGAAGTGTTAGGAATTGCCCAGAAGAATAGGCTTTATATAAACCAGTAGCTTACGTAGAAAACCTAAGACCCATACAGAACTGCAAAAGGAATGTGTGGTTTATATCTGAAAGACCTGTAGAAAAAACAAAAATGACTGGCATTTTGAACCATGAGCAAGCAGTCTGCTGTTGGATGCATCAAGGCACGAAAAGTCTCTGCCCATCAGGAAAAAAAAAAACAACAACAAAAAACAAACCCTGCCGTGGAGTCGGTTCCGACTCATAACGACCATGTACAGGGTATCCAAGGCTGTAAATCTTTTCGGGAGGAGAAAACCTTATCTTTCTCCCACGGAATAGCTGGTAGTTTCGAACTGTTGACCCTGAGGTTAGCAGCCCGATTCGTAACCACTATGCCCCTTAGGACAAAGTTAGAGAGCTGGCAAACAGACAGCCTGGTACATTCGCTGGTAACCACCTGGGTCCACTTGATGAATGGAAGTGGGGATTTGCGGCAATGAAGAGACATGTTCAAAGAGAAGAGGAATGGTTGGTTGGTCGGATCTTTAGAGAGTTGTGTGGAGAGAGTGAAGGGGCCAGCTAGTCTGAAGTGCACAGAGGCAAGTGTGGACTCCCAAACTTATAGCTGGTACCCATTTGACCTACCTAGGATGGTTAGGCTTGAATTGACCAGAACCTGACCAAATGAAGAGAAAGATGTGACACTGTAGTTGTACTGTTAAGTGATGTCGAGCTAGTTCCGACTCACAGTGACCCTGTATAGGGTTTCCAAGGAGTGGCTGGTGGGTTTGAACTTGAACTTGTGGTCACCAGTGCTTATCTTACAATGCATCACACAGGACTGTGTGTGACATTGTTTTTTTTTGATGTTAAGTGCCGTCGAATTGGTTCCGACCCATAGCACCCTATGTATGTAAGACATTGTGCTGTTGTTAAGTGCTACTGAACCATTTTCAACTTACAGCGATCCTATATAGGGTTTCTGAGGAGCAGCTGGTGAGTTTGAACTGCTGACATTGCAGTTCAAATTGACCTTGTGGTCCAGTGCTTATCCTACAGTGCTATAACAGGACTCCTGTGTGACACTGTTGTTGTTATGTGCTGTGGAGTCAGTTCTGAATCATAGCGACCCTGTACAGGTTTCCGAGGCTGTAAATCTTTACAGGAGCAGAAAGCCTCTGCTGACCGTGAGATTAGCAGCCTGATTCGTAACCACTACGCTACCAGAGCTCCTTGTGTGACATTGTAGGCTGGTATAAATTGCTGCAGTTTTTATGGCTTGTTCTAGATTGGACTTTCTTATGAATGCAGATGGCCAAAGTTCCAACAGGAATAGAAGATTCTTCACACCAAGGAACATGCTTGTCTCCTGAGAATATTGGATTGAATGGTACAGTTGAGTTGATTCTGACTCATAGGGTTTCCAAGGAGCAGCTAGTGGGTTTGAACTTTCAACCCTGTGGTTCACAAGTCCTGTGCGGATCCTACAGCACCAAACCAGAGTTTAGAAATTGGCTATCTAAAATGGGGGAGATAAAGGCAGTAAGTGGCTGCCTTACATTCATGAGCATGCTCAGTTAAAATGATTGATTGTTGCTAAGTGCTGTCAAGTTGGTTCCAAAGTTAATCCTGCATGTATGAAAGGGACAATGGCTAGAAGAGCCTGGAGAAGGCCTGTCAGGTAGTGATTTATTTAGTTTATCTCTTCTATCCCTGACGCCCTGGTGTGGTACTCAACCACAAGGTCAGTTTGAACCCCAAGGTTGGTGGTTCAAACTCTCCAGCTGCTCCCCGGAAACCCTATACAGAGGCCCTATGGGTTGGAACTGACTGGATGACACTTAACAATAACAACAACAACTGTTATCCCTTGTCTTTGCAACACCCACAAAATGACTCTCTCCCTGATGGATACGCAGGAGAAGGTGAGAGAAGATAGGATGACATGATTTAGCTATAAATAAATGACTGTTAACAGTTCATTGTGATGGTAAAAACATGGAACTCTAACAAGGTATAAAATGAGCCATCTCAGAAGCAGGAGGGGAGTAGAGCATGTCGTTTGGACCCAAAGATCCCTGTGCACTGAACCTCCTCAACCCAGGGACAGAAAGCTGTGATAATGGAGCAGTGGCAGAGGAGCAGCAGCAAAGCCAAGAGCCATAGTATAAGACAGAGCAGTGGCCTTCCCAGTCCATGGGGCAGGTAAAGTTGAGTGACTTTGAACAGGAGGTTTGTTTGTAAAATAGAGTGCCATGAGGCACTTATTGGAGGAGCTAGGTTTGATGACCCATGGTGCTAGAGCCAGTACCTTCAGGGTGAGGCTTACAGTGGAGTTATGTGCCTTGTGAGCATTTTTCAGCAGCCCTAAAAAAGCTTTGTAATCTTGGATGGGCAGAGATAGCTCTGCTTATGGACACGGCTGAGAGCTGTCCTCACTGGAAGAACTGTGGTCATAGCCATGAATGATCAAACCCAGCTGAGGATTAGAATGTTGTTAGAGGTATGGGTGTGTCTTTTTTTTTTTTTTTTTTTGCAACATGTGAGAAGAAAATTGAGGCTTAAAGGGACTAGAAAATGACTTAATTATTAAATGGACTAGATAATGCCTTAATTATTAAGTAGTGGGAGTGCAGTGGCTTTGTAGGATTAAGTATTGAACTGCTAACCATAAGGCTGGTGGTTTGAGCCCACCGGCTCCAAGGGAGAAAGATGAGGCTATCTGCTCCTGCAAAGATTTACAGCTTTGGAAATCCTGTACAGGGTCACTATGAGTTGGAACCAACTCGACAGTACTTAACAAGTAGACGTTGGATTGATGAACCACGTTTGGCTTTTTAAATTCATGCTTTTTTTTTTTTTTGCTTCTCCATATTGTCTCTAACTTTTTGAGGACCACTTTCTCCATCTGTTCCTTCCAAGGACATCTAGACACTGGAGTATCCACTATGATCCAGTTACCAGGTTGGGCACCAAGGACATATGTCTAAGTCTTTACCCTTGAGAAGTTCCAAGTACCATTCCCTTCTTCTTGGTACTGGTTGCTCTCCCATTTTTACCTGTTTTTGGTGACTCTCCTCCAGTACACTCAGGTAGCTTTTTTTATGTGGGAATTTGAAGATCCAAAAACTATGTTGCCTCAGTGCCACCTTCCTAGAATTTTCTGCTAAGTAACAATATAATACTGTTATTTAGAATCTTAACTGAGACCACTTATTCTCCTAAAGGACAATAATACTTGCAATGAATCTGATTGGTAGGGATTGGTGGTGGTAGTGGTGGTGTGCCGTGGAGTTGGTTCTGACCCATAGTGACCCTGTACAGCATTTCAGAGGCTGTAAATCTTTACTAGAGCAGAAAGCCTCATCTTTCTCCTGCAGAACAGCTGGCAGTTTCGAACTGCTGACCTTGAGGTTAGCAGCCCAACTCGTAACCACTATGCTACCAGAGCTTCGCTAGGGAGTAGGAGACCAAAAGTAAAACTACTTCCCTACCACCAATTCATACCTGATGTGGTCTTGGCTATTCCCTGATCAGGTAATGCGCTGTGTTTCCGATGCTGTTCATACCAGTCATTCACTGTCATAGTTGCTAGGCTTGGATAGCCAGCTCCAAATACCCTGTAAAAATCACACTGCAGTTGGAAAACTAAACACAAATAGCACTATTAAAATGCCTCTTCTCTTTAGTGACAAAATCTGAATCTGGTTTAACTTCATTTCCCTACCCAGCTATCTCTTAAAGAGTTGTAAAAACTTCTGTAGGATATATGATAAAAGTGGCATCCAGAAATAAGCATTAGAGCCAAGAGGTTTAATAAAAAACAAACAAACAAAAAAACCAGCCCAGGATCATCTCCCAATAAGCAATCCCAAAGGTCAATAACCACAGAGCAGTACTGACAATGTAGAAGGGGTATTTATGATTGCAGGGTCTGAAAGGTATAATAGAGAGGGAAGGAGATCCTTCTGACTAACCCTAGGAAAAAGAATCTGAAGAGCTCAGAATTAAATACTAGACAGGCAACAAGTCCTTTGAGAATTGTAGCTAAATGCAGGAAGCATGGCAATAATGAAGAGGACAAGTTTAAGTATACATTTCCCCATTAGATTTTTTCTTTCTGTTATTAATTTTGTTTTTTTTTGAGCTTATTTTTAAACTTGAGTTTTAAAGGCAACCAACTTTCAAGTACTACCTACTTGGCTTGGGCCATGTCTCGAGTGAGAATAAAGGGTTTCAGTGGTGGCTTGTCCTGACGAGATGTGTGAGAAGTTGATGCCTGAAAAAAAAAATTAAAATGGTGAGAACGGCATTTGGCATTTGGCCCATCCTACTATGGAGGTTCTTAATTTCAATTTCACTTGTTCCCTATAGTTGCAGAATACTAATGGAATCATGGTATGGCACTGTAGGATAAGCACTGGACTGCAAGGTTGGTTTGAACCTCAAGGTCAGTGGTTCAAACTCACCAGCCACTCCTCAGTAATACTACACAGGGTCAACAGCACTTAACAACAGTAGATGGAGGTTGCCTAACTCTCCCTTGCTAAAAGGGAGGAAGAAGAAATTCTTACAGCAGCTATCTCTCAGGTAAAAATTTACTTGGATTTAAAACATCCCCCAATAAGGAGATTTTGACATCTAAATCCCTTGAGCTGAATTTGAAACCCCGTTCTCTTAAGCCTGGTTTCAGTGGAAACAGTAAATGATTACAGTAAATTACTTCCAAAGTCCCTTTCAACATATCTGCCAAGAACTCCTAGGATGTTTTGAAAGTAGATAAGTGAAGGAGAAAGGATAGGTTAGTAGTTTTCATATAAAGGTGTAAAGAAAAGTTTCAGGAACACTGGCTTTCTAGGGGCATACTGAAACAACCTATGGTCATAGGAACTTTTTTGTTTTTTGTTACTTGGTTCCAGCTCATCACTTTCATAGCCAATCCCAATACCACATGAAAGAACATTGTGTTTTTGTTGTTAAGTGCTGTTGCATCAGCTCCAACTCATAATGACCCTGTATAGGGTTTCCAAGGAGCGGCTGGTGGATTTGAACCACCACCTTGCAGTTCAAATCAACCTTGCGGTCTAGTGCTTATTTTACAGCACCAGAGCATTTAAGAAAAATAAAGGGGTCACTTAGGATCCAGAAGATTCCAGTCACAAGGACCTTTACAGTATTCGAATACTAATTCTTCATTCTTTGATCCTTTAGCAAGGAGAAAATAGGTTGAGTAAGAGCTCCGGGGCTAATTTGATTGTTGTTGTTAAGTGCTGTCAAGTCAATTCTGACCCATAGCGAACCTGCACAGGGTTTCTGAGGCTGAAAATCTTTACGAGAGCAGAAAGCCTCATCTTTCTCCCACGGAACCGCTGGTAGTTTCGAACTGCTGACCTTGAGATTAGAAGCCCAATTCGTAACCATTACACTGCCAAAGATAGATGTTTCTCTGAGGACTTAAATAAATGCCTGTGACCAGCTGATAAATTCATCTTAATTTATGATGCATTCTGAATCAAAGAGAAGTGGTAGTAGAGCCTAGTCTTCTGAAGCAGCAGCTCCAAAGCAGGATGATGATATTCAAAGAAAAACAAAATTATGTTATGTCAGCCTTTCTTTACCAGTATACCTGACATCATTTTGTGCATGGAGATGTCCTTGCTGTGTCTCATACTTGGGTGATCTGAAAGTGTGTGAGTACATCACTGTGTGAAGTTAAATCTTGATTTCTCCCCCTTCCCCAACTTAAACATATCCCGTCCTTTTTTTTTTTTTAAATCTTCATGCTTGTCTTTTCTAGCTCTCCTCCAGTTTCACTTTTCATGCCCTTTCCTAGCCTATTTCTCATTCCCTTTGTTTATAATAGTCAACCACAAGTCACAACTTCCCAGAGAAGTCTCTCTTTCTCATGGCATGTCACAAAATAGAAATGACTAGAAATGCATTACAGATTACAAAAGGACTGGTAAATAATACTGTAAGTTAAAGAGAAAACTATCCTACTGAACCTTCAGCCTTCCTCCATTAATCTAAGAAAAATAGTTTTATGGAATTGTATAGGAATTTTAATTTGATTACTCTCTTGTAGAATATTCAATCTTTTTGAATTATATAGACAATAATGAGGCTTACCTCTTTTGAGGAGTCTTTTTCTCTCAGAATCTTTATCTCTTGATCAATGCTGTCAATTTCTTCCAAACTGATACCAATCCACCTTCGAAGGTGAAGGAGGTAATATTCACGAATACACTCATCATCTGCTTGACCACTTTCCACAGCAGACTTCAGTGCAGACAATCTATGCTCCATCTCCTTCTTCTGCTTGTATCTGTTCCACAGAAAAGTATTACTCGTGTACTTAAAAATAAAGTGGCATTCGATCAAAAGACGGTAATAATAAGGTTTTACCTTTTCAAATTGCTAGCTAATAAGTACGCTGATGTCCACCTTGGCAGGAATACACCCCCAGAGTTTGCCACCAGGCAAGAAGAGGATCAGCAGAGGCTGATAAATACATTCTAAAGCCAGAAAAATAACAAGTAGCCTTGTCTGACCCAACTTCCGCCATTCTCTTTAAGGATGGGAGTGTTTAGTTTACACATCAACGCTTACTGGTGGTGGTGGTGGTGGTGGTTATGTGTCATGAAGTCAGCTCCGACTCATAGTGACCCTGTACAAGGTTTCCGAGGCTGTAAATCTTTACGGGAGCAGAAAGCTTCATCTTTCTCCCACGGAACAGCTCGTAGTTTTGAACTGCTGACCCTGAGGTTAGCAGCCCAATTCGTAACCACTATGCTACCAGAGCTCCTTAACCCTTACTAGGCTGGGTAATTAGTATCACAAGATGGTTCCCACATGCTTTCATTTGCTAATTACACTTTCAAAGAATCACAGAATCTTAGGGATCATTTACCTCCTATTGATACAGGAATTCCTTGTAAAACAGCTTAATAAATATTCATCTCTTCTTTTCTTCTGGAAAAAAAACAAAAACAAACATTCCCAGCTCTTCTGACTCATCCTTATATTTAAAGACTCACACCCACCCTGGATGGATTACCTGGGTGGCACAAATGGTTGTTAATCACTCAACTACTAACTGAAAAGTTGGCAGTTCAAATCCACACAGTGGTGTCTCAGAAGAAAGACTTGGCAATCTAATTCTGAAAGATCACAGCCATTGAAAACCCCATGGGACACAAGTTTACTCTGAAACACATGGGATTACCATGAGTCCTATGTATTTCCAAATGAAACTGAATGGCAACTGGTAGATTTAACTACCCTGGCTACCTTTTTAAGGATGTATTCTAGTCTGTCACCTGTAATCCACTCATTCAACCAACAATTATTTACCAAGTACATGCTGTGTGACAGGCACTAGTCTTAGTGCTGAAGAGACACAGCAGTGTATAAACTTAGTCCTTGCTCTCATGAAGCTTTCATTCTAGTGGGAGAAGATAGAAAAAAAGAAATAGATGAGTCATATGGTGGGTCATATGGTGGTTCATAGTATGAAGAAGCCCAAAAGCAACAAGTGAATAGAGTGATAGTATAGTAAGGGTGCTGTTACATAAAAGGTAGTAAGGAAAGCCGTTTTTGCAGGGGTTAACATTTGAGCAAAGACTTAAAGGAAATAAGGAAGTGAGCCAGGTAGATATCTGGTAGTAGTCTGAGAATAGGGAAAGCAAATATAAAGAACCTGGTATGGGAATAATGTTTTTGAGTAATAGCAAGGAGATCAATGTGGCTGGAATGGAGTGAGAAATGGATAGGAAATTAAGCCAGAGAGAAAGCTAGTGTTACAACTTGTGGAGATGGGAAGGCCACTGGAGGATTCTTGAACAGAGTATGTAATGTGACTCCTAAGGAGACATGAAAATACTTTTTATTATAAGGGTCATGCTAGTTGTTGTGTGGAGTGTTGACTGTGGAGGCTGGAGGCAAGGGTGAAAGCAGAGAAATCTATTAAAATCTAGGTGAGAGATGGTGACTTGAAATACAGAGGCAGTGATGGAGGTGGTCAGATGTGGATGTTATTTAAAGTATTGTTCAGACAGGATTAATTGGATGTCAGAGCTTGATAGAAAGTGAGGAGAGGAGTCAAGGATAAATACCAACATTTTTGAGCTCAGCAACTACCAGAATTGGGTTGCCATTTACTAAGTTGGAGGAAGAAAGGCTGGGCGGGGGTAGTGGGAGGAAGATTCAGAAACAAGAGTTTAGTGTTAAAATTTAAAGTCTCAGGGGTCTATCCAAGGGTCGATCTCAATTTTTTTGTGTTTAGGTACTGCTGAGGCAATTCGAACTCACAGCAACCCTATGTACAATAGAATGAAACACTACCCAGTTGTACATCATCCTCACAATTGTTGATTTCAAATAATCTATTGGATATAAAAATTTGGAGTTCAGTGAAGAAGCCAGGGCTGGAGATGGGACTACATAAGATCACCAAGGAAGTATAGAACAGAGAATTAAGAATTGACCCCTGTGTAAGCACCTAACAGTTGCTCCTCTGAAACCCTACAACAGGGCCATTATGAGACGAACCGACTTGACAGCAACTAACAACCACCACCACCACAAGCAGATAACCAAAGCAACACCCTAAGAGAGGGATCTGGAGCTGTAGGACTCAGGTGTTGGGGTAGCTGAAGTAAGAGTTCTTCAGGTATTTGCAGCAAATGGAAAATTATTGTATTCCTCAGGTGAGTCACTCTATTCCCAATGCAGTCTGCTAAATGTTTCTTATCCACAGAAGCATTTTGAATCACAAAGATACTGTGCTGTGTACATAAATTCATGAGGAAGATCCTGAACATCTAGCTCCCAAAAGATCTTCTTCAAAGACTGTACCCATCCCCAGTGCACAACAGTTCACAGTCATGTCTCTGTAACACAAATGATTTTCAGAAGGTCAACGATAAGTACCCAACCATTCAAAGAAATTGTTTAGGCTTTGGTACCACTTCTACCCTCACTCACTTTCCTGGATGTACCTAGTAACAGGAAAAATATATACTAGAGCCTTGTTGTTTGTTGTTAAGTGCTCACAGCAACCCGGTATAGGGCTTCTAAGGAGCAGATAGTGGGTTTGAATGGCTGACCTGGAGGTTAGCAATCAATGCTTATGCGACAGCACCATACCAGGATTCCTGAGTCTTAGGATGTATATAATCCAGGGTAAATTCTAGGTTAATCTAGGGGGTCCTCTGAATAAAGTCCATTTGCTTCTTTTTCCATTCTGGCGCTGCAGGATAATGCACTGAACCGCAAGGTCTGTTTAAACTGCAAGGTTGGCGGTTCAAACTCACCAGCCACTCCTTGGAAACCTCTTACAGGGTCACTATGAGTCGGAACCGACTAGACAGCACTTAACAACAACATAACATACATATGATCTAACTGCACACTCTAAATCGTCCCTTCTTTTCTACTTCCTTTGCTCTTTGTCGTCTTTGGGACTTTGGTTCCTAAACTCCTGTTTTGTTAGACCAACACTGTCTTTGTAGTTGAGCGCATTAACCCACAGTGCCACACCAGGACCCATAAAAATTACAGCCTAGGAAATTCTATGAGGCCGTTTTAGTCTATCATATAGGATTACTATGAATCAGAATTGACTCAACAGCACAAAACAGACCTTCAGCACTGTTCTCAACCCCTCATGGTGAACGATTACATGGAAACACTCCGTATCACCGTAGAATCCTGTTCCAATGACCTTTCTGACTCTGGGCAATGTTCACCACTCCCTTTTCATGTACTCAAGCTGCTGAAGAGCTAATGAATCACAAATTTGTGCCTTATGAATCAAATACAAATCTATGCTACCAAACTTCAGTTGAGCGGTCACTCTTACTCATCTATCCTTTTGTTAGTCTTGTGGACTATATGCTACCATCACCCTCACCAGATGACAAATCACTGCAGAATTCAATTCCATTCTTCAGCATGAAATCTCTATAGCTTCACTTTGCCACCTATACACGTGTATTTAAAGAGCTAATGCTGCTTTTACTAAGGCATTTCCAAGGCTAAGTCTTTACCATTTCACTTTGTTATCAAGCCAGTCCCCGACACATATTCTTCCAAGACTCACTCCTTCCTCTTATCCTAGAATACTTTTTCCCTCAACCCATTTTCTACCCTTTCAAATGACCACTCTTGTCTTTTCTATGCTACAGTGGAAACAGCACTAGAGTTGGGAATTTGGAGATCTTAATTTAAGCTCTACCCAGGTTACTAGCTATGTAACTTGGGCAAGTCAACTCTCGGAGCCCGTTTCTTATTTCTTAAATAGGGAAAAGAATGTCTGCTCCATGGGTTAAGAGGATCAAATACAACAGTAAACATGAAAGTGCTCCGTAAGTGGTAATAATATATCACTGTGAGTGGATGAGGAAATAAAGGCTCAGGGGGCTAGATGATGCCTCATTTATTTAGTAGGCGAGTCCTGGTGTGGCGCTGTGGGTTAATGTGCTGGAATGCAAAGTCGTTTGAACCATAAGGTCGGTGATTCAAGCACCAGTCACTCCTTGGAAACCCTATACAGGGTCGCTATGGGTTGGAACCGACTCGATGGCACTTAACAACAACAACAACAGAGACTGGACTGGTCACCTCAGGTTTGGCTCCCATGTCCATGCTTTCTCTGGTATGCCATATTGCTTCCATCTTTCTGATGACCACTCTATTTTTCCCATCTGTCCCTTTCAAAGTATTTACTATGATCAAATTACTGTATGTTGGTTAGGTGTTCTTTCTGTCTGCTTCATAGTATCTAGTGCATTTATCCATCCTATCATTTTATGCTGAGATTTTGATCCTGTGCTTGTTTCCCTCACCAGACTATAAGCTCCTCCAAGGTACAAAAGACCTATACTCATAAAACATCCATAGTCATACAACTATATCCATACAGTGTTATCCCCAATCACTAGCATAGTTCCTAAACACTATGGCACTCAGTAAATGTTTTAAAACTAAACTGATTGTAAGCAACATGTTCAAGGTCACATGAGGAAGCCCTGCCAGAACTAAGATCAGACTGTAGTATTACACACCTGGATTCAGTGCACTGTTAGAACAGAAGGCCTCAATCAATAACTAGACTGTAAGCAGATTCCAGCTAAGAGATATTGTGCTCTCAATGTACCATAAGACTATGATGTGTGCGATGCATAAAGGTTAGAAGATACTTGCTAAACTACATAGCTGATACAGGCAACCAAAAGGTAATATGGTCACCTCAACAAAGGCAGAGGCTTCTTAAAAATACTCAAAAAGTTTTGTTCTCACCCAAGTCTATGCTCAGTAAGAACCAAGAGAGTGTTTCTGTTCCCCCTCCCAAAGAACATGCAACCCCCCACCCCCAATGGCACTGCCACTGGGTATCCCTCAAAATTATAGTCATTGACCCACCTCTCTATTTTAGCCTGTCTTTGAGATGCCATAACGACAAGGCTAGGATAGGCCATGGAGGAGCTACCAGTGTTATTTTCAGCAGAGTTGTTCTTGGTTTTCGGTAGCTCAAAATCTGCCACATGATAGTAATGGCACTGAGTTAAGTAGTTTATAAAGTGTTCTCGAGCCCACTTCAAATGATCTAGACGCTTGCTGGAGTTGACTTGTTTCATGGCAAGGGCTCCTTGAAACACTGGCACCAACAGGTACTTCAGGTCAGTGGAAGCAATCTCTTCTAAATCTTCATTTCGGCTAGAAAGAGCAAAGAGGAGGCTGTGAAGCCTAGCTAGGGTTTCAAACTGGCCCTTGCTTCCTGGAGGAGAAGAGGGCTGGGGAGGAAGAGGAGCAAAAGGATGAGGCATGGGTAACAGAGATCAGTCTTTTTATTCATTTTTTTCAATGAAACTGACTAAGTGTTCACATCCAATACTTATGCTATCATCCCAACACTAGGGAGCAGAATCATGTGATATTAACTATTTCGGAAAAAAGGTGGAGAATGTAAACAATGCACACAACGTTGCAATGGGAGACAGAGATGAAAAATTTCTCTTCCACCCAGCTCAATGGCTCCTCCCTTAGTAACCATTATTACCTTCGTTCTCAGCCGTTACTACCCTCTCCCCCATACCTGAACAAGTCGAGCTGCGATAACATTTCCGCAACCTTCTCAAGGAGGTCCAGTCCCTTGAACACCTTTTCCTGGACCGTCCGGGAACCGGTGGGTTCAGTGGCTACTTCCACTTCATCTAGAAACTGCTTGCAGGTTTCAAACAGCTCGGGGAGCCTTGGCAGCAGCAATTCGTCTTCTACAGTTGCCATCTTGGGGGAGGGAGGAACCCGGAAGGCCTCACTTCCGGGGTCAAATTAACAATGGTAAAGAACTGAGAGTAACGAAATGAAACCGGAAGGGGCGTTGTACTTATCCAGCCAGTTCTTCGTTAGTAACGCATCAAAAAAAGAACAAAAACAGACTTCCGGAAGTTGATTTCAGCCAGCCCTGGAGACCGTTTTCATGGATTAATTTTACTAGGTACAAAAACCGAAAATTAAGCCCACGGCCATTGAGTCGATTGTAAACAACTGTTACAAGTAAAACCCTAGGCACTGTGTTACAATGTATTTATCTTCGCTGACACTGGGCTTGGATGTTTCTGGGTCTGAGGTCCAGCTTGTGGCTAGATTGGAAAGAGAGCGCGCCAACTAGCGCGAGCGAGTTTTAGGAACCAGTCAGGCACGCGCTTTACTCCACAAGTCTTTTCCCTAGATTGAGTATCCTGGCCAGCTAGGTGCGCCAGCGTCAGCTGATAGCGTCGGCGCCGCTAGCCGTAGTATACGTACTACGTTTTGGACGCGTGAGAATGTAATGGAAGTAGCGCCCCCCTCAGGCTTCCGCCCACACACCATATAAAGCTCCAGGTTCCTCACTATCTGTCTACCCTTGCCCACCCTTCTCCCCTTCAAGCCCCCGACCCCCACCCCACCCGCTACACACAACACACAGCAGCGTGTTTTCAGCCTGGTGCCCTGGGAGTCTGTCTTTTGTAGAAATAATTTGGTAACCTGTAAATCTGGCCACCCCAAAGATTGCGTCCTTTTTTACCACTAACTTCCCAGGTCAAACGTTACTTCCTCTGTGAACTGTCTTTGACGCGTCACCCCCACACGTACGCGCGCACTCACACGCCCGGGCCCTCCCTCTTACCTCTCACCGCACATTTTCGTAGGACCTGCCACATTGTTCGGAGTCCTGGTGTGGCCCTGTGGGTTAATGCGTTAGACTGCAAAGTCTTTTGAACTGCAAGGTCAGCGGTTCAAGCTCACCAGCTGCTCTTCGGAAACCCTATACAGGGTCGCTATGGGTCGGGACCGACTTGATGGCACTTAACAACAACAACCACATTGTATTATAGCTAGATTTGTATTGAATTACTAATCTGTCTCCCTTACCAATATGAATTATATTCGTTTTTTAATCTCTCTGGCTAGCCCAGTGTCTGGTCCTTATTAGGTACTCTATGCCATTATATGATTAGGAAATTAAATGATCAGTTTGGAAAGCAGTCCAATTATGCAGAACTGCACTGCTCAAGATAGTAGTTACTAGCCACATGTGACTTCTGAGCATTTGAATGTGGATGTTTTGAATTGATGTGTGTTGTAAGTGCAACATACACATGGGATTTCAAAAACTTATAAAGAAAATATAAAATATTTCAATAGATTTTTGTATTGACTACCTGTTGAAATCAATACATATATTACTAAAATTAGCTACACTTGTTTTATTTGTTTTTACTTAATGTGCTGACTAGAAAATTGAAAATTTACATAGATGGCCCACATTTGTGGCTTGCATTATATTTCTACTATACAACAGCTAAAATACAATTCCAGGACTTTGAAAAGAAGGTACATCATTGCTCTGAACAAATCAATATAAATATTTACTAATTACCTTAGAATATACCCCATGTTGTACTAGGTGACTTACATACAAGACAAATTGCCTTCCCCTGAAAATAAACGTTTAAATTAAATATATTTTAAATTAGAATTGAGAAGAAAAAAATCTTTTCATATTAGAAACAACTAGAGGCAATATAAGACAGCATATAATTAGGTTGTTGTATTTATTTTAGCCGACTCCACGGTACATAACAACAACTTATTGTATGGGCTGTTGTACTTACTGTATAGGCTGTAGGAAAACAAAGAAGAGAGAAGTTATATTAGGAGTACTTCAGAAAGCTTCTTAAACGTGACATGCATAGAATCTGAAAGCTGGAAAGGAACCTCAGATCAGAGGGAAAACCTGAGGCAGGAAAGGTTCAGTGATTTGCTCAACCAGTTTGTGATAAAGCCAGTGTTTTGAGTTTAATCATTTCTACTCCATCAACCTTATGGTGGTGGTTATGTGCGGAGGAGTCGGATCCGACTCATAGCGACCCTGTACAGGGTTTCTGAGGCTATGAATCTTTACGGAGGCAGAAAGCCTCATCTTTCTCCCACGGAACTACTGGTAGTTTAGAACTGCTGACCCTGAGGTTAGCAGCCCGATTTGTAACCACTATGGTGCAGCTACCAGAGCTCCTTTATGCTGAGTAGGATTTAGAAAGGTGGAAAACACATATGGAACTGAATGCAGCCCCCAGGGAAAACGATACTTTTCCAGTTGTTGGGTGCCATCAAGTCGATTCTGACTCATTGCGACCCTGGGTTTCTGAGTGTTTGGTGGGTTACCAATCCAGTGCTTATCCTACATCCCCATACCAGAGAGCCCCCACCCCCACCCAGTGCCTTAGAGCCTGAATTATAAAGGCAGTGATCTGACTACATCATCTTCTAGCTTTAACATTAAATGCTACTTTGAGTTCCTGATACACTTCTGACACAATTTTGACATCAACATCAATGTGAGAATTTCTGGGAGAGCAGAAAGGGTTATCTTGCACTCGGGAAAGGTAAAAACTTCACAGGTGGTCTGAAAAAGAGCGTAAGTATCTCAGCTAAGGCAGCTCCTACTCTAGGCAAAGACAAGCAGATGAAGGTCAGTTATTCCTTCTTTCCTTTTTCCTAGTCAGTTGGGCCCCTCACCTGTTGTTTCTGCAACATTGTGTCTTTGATCTATTGAAAAACAATCATGAAGGTTCAATGATTTTAGCATATGGATGGAGTCCTGGTGTGGCACTGTGGGTTAATGCACCAGACTGCAAAGCCATTTGAACTGCAAGGTCAGGGGTTCAACCCTATACAGGGTCACTATGGGTTGGAACCAACTCGAGGAACCAACTCGACAACACTTCACAACAACAACACAGAGTCCTGGTGTGGCACTGTATGATAAATTGTTGTTACAATTGTTGCCTTTATGTAGCACTCATAGTTCCAACTCATGGTGCCCCTATAAAAGGTAAGAAGCAACTGGTGGGTTTGAACCCCCAATATTATGTTTCACAGTCCAGTGGTGATTCTACAGTGCCATACCAGGAATATATATATTGTTGTTGTTAAGTGCTGTCAAGTCGATTCTGACTCATAGCAACCCTTCATAGGGTTTCTGAGCAGCTGCTGGTGAACTTGAACCACTGATCTTGCCATTCAAACTGACCTTGTGGCCCAGTGTTTATCCACATATGTATGGAGTCCTGGTGTGGCACTGTGGATTAATGCACTGCGGACTGTAATGTTGCTTTGAACAGCAAGGTTGGCAGTTCAAGCTCACCAGCCGCTCCTCAGAAACTCTATACAGGGTCGCTATGGGTTGGAACCAACTCAAAGGCACAGAACAATAACAACAACATACACACACACACACATATAGTTGTTAAGTGCCATCAAGTCTGTTCCGATTCATAGCGACCATGTATAGATTTCCAAGGAATAGTTGGTCAGTTTGAGCCACAGACCTTGTTTTTTGTGATTCAAACTTTTTGGAAGACACTGGAATTGTGAGACTTTGCATTTGCTTGGATTAAGACATATCTTTACTGTTGCCTAAAAGGAAAAAAAAAAAGGACTTTTGAGTTTGGCCCTGGACTTTGTAAGCCATTTTCTGTAGCTTTCAAAATGACAATCTTTAAGAAGTTGTCAGTTACTTTCAGAGTGCATATTACAAATTTGAATTGTCATTTTAAGTATTACATTGCTTCTTATTTTGAGACAATACCAATGTGGTGGTTATATCTGAATAGGATGGCTCCAGATCTAAATAAAAATTCCACTTTAAATTAAGATTTTCATTTCTCCTTTTCTAAAGAAAGTCATTCAGCCTTTTTTTCCTTGTCAAAGTACTACTGTTCAAATAACAAAGAATGCAAAAATCAGTATCTTTAACCTAGTTTAGTGTTTGTTTACCTTTCTGTTTTAATTGCTACTTGAAGTTGAGCAATTGTCACTACCCATTAACCTTTGATATACCAAAGCTAAACTGTATTTCAGCTTGGAGTAGATTCAACCTTTTCATCTTAACTAAATTAATCATTTCCATTTCAAGGAGTTCAACTAGAATTGACCTGATCTGGTGTGTCACTGTAGGATTTTAGCATATCGATGGAGTCCTGGTGTGGCGCTGTGGGTTAATGCGCCACACTGCAAAGCCATTTAAACTGCAAGGTCCGCGGCTCAAGCTCACCAGCTGCTCCTTGGAAACCCTATACAGGGTTGCTATGGGTCAGAATCGATTTGACAGCACTAAACAACAACAAGTAACCATGAGGCCAGTGGTTCAAACCCACAAGTCACCTCTTGGAAACCCTATACAAGGTTGCTATGAGTTGGAACCCACTCAATGGCACTTAAAAAAAAAAAATTCCCTCAAGGAGCCACAATGCTCATTGGAAGCTAGGATGGTGAGATTTCTTCTCTCATACTTCAAACATGTTATGGGAAGTAATTTGATAGCACTTCACAACAATCACAAAATACATTCTGTCACTAGACCCACATTTCAAAATGCTTACATACTGTACCTTAGAAATGCCAGTGTAGTCAATTTATATCAGGAGATAAGAAATTAGCATTTTGCTAAGAATTGTGGTTGAAAAGGTTTGTGAGTTGACTATTCCTAGTAAATTTTCCTCTTTTCTCTTACACTTCTCTCTTTGATGTGAGACCACCTCCCACTATTTACTTTACCAAATTAAAACTGACTGCTTCTCCTAAGAGGCAGGGTACTTTTGCATATTCTCTTAAGGTACCCTGGTACTCCATTTTATGAAATATAATTATTCCTTCAATAAAATCTTTTGTTTCAATTTCTAACAGTGTTAGCCTAGTGTTTCCATAAGGGCACCAAGATTTTTTAAGCATACTTAAAAATAATGGTAAAAACTAGTTGCGTAGTATGTTTCTATAAATAAACACTTTATTAAATTATATTCCTGTCATATATAGGAGATATTTTTAAAGATTTAAGTTTGGGGAAAGTAGAAGGGTTCTTAGAAATCATGAAAGTATAATAGTACTTAAACTTTTTGTAGTAGCAGAACTTTTTTTCCAAACCAAATTTAGACAGGTCCACAATTTCTAATTTATTATTATTTTTTATTAGAAAATGTTTCTAACCACGACACATCTGTCAGTTTGTCATACTGTGGTGGCTTGTGAGTTGCTGTGATTCTGGAAGCTATGCCACCAGTATTTTAAATACCAGCAGGGTCACC
>NW_006408636.1:6887971-6893829 GCF_000296735.1 Chrysochloris asiatica | reverse complement strand
ACTGGACCAATAAACAACATTCTTATCAACAGAGAAAAGATTGAAGTTGTCAAGGATTTCATTCTTCTTGGATCAACTATCAACACTCATGGAAGTAGCAATCAAGAATTCAAACGACATATTGCATTAGGCAAATCTGCTGCACAAGACCTTTTTAAAGTGTTGAAGAGCAAAGATGTCACTTGAGGACTAGTGTGCGCCTGATCCAAGCCATGATATTTTCAATAATCTCATATGGATGCAAAAGCTGGACAGTGAATAAGGAAGACCGTAGAAGAATTGATGCCTTTGAGTTGTAGTGTTAGAGGAAAATACTGAAAGTGTCATGGGCTGCCAAGAGAACCAACAGATCTTTGTTGAAAGAAGTACAGCCAGAGTGCTCCTTGGAGGCCATTTGGACAATCCATTTTGTTGGGGGTCTTTCTCTTTTCCTCTGACCCTCCATCTTACCAAACATGATATCCTTCTCCAGCGACTGGTCTCTCCTGACAGTATGTCTAAAGTATGAGAGACGAAGTTTGGCTTCTTAACTCTTGAACAGCACTTTATTAATCTCTAGAAGTAGGAACCGACTCAGCGGCACTTAACAATGATAGTAATGAATGATCACTGGTGTCACAATGGTTAAGTACTTGGCTGCTACACAAATCATTGGTAGCTTGAACACACCAGTGGCTCTGCAGGAGAAAAGACCTAGTGATCTGCTCTCATAAAAATTACAGCTTAGGAAACCCTATGGGGCAGTCTACCCTGTCCTATAGTGTCAACAGGAGTCAGAATAGACTTGAGGGCACACAACAGCAACATGACAGACAATATTATATTTTGGTCATCTTTTGTTGTTGTTGTTAAGTGTCATCGAGTCGACTCCGACCCCTAGTGACCCTATATAGGGTTTCCAAGGCAGTCTGACACATTAGCCCACAGTGCCACACCAGGACTCCATCTTTAGCTACACCTATATCTCACTAGACTTAGAGTTCCTTGAGGCCAGGGAGAGTGTCTTATTCATCTTTTTATTAAGTAAAGACAATATTGAATGAATAATATGTAACAATAATATCTAGATCTTCTCTGGAGGCTGTGTGTGGCACTGTAGGATAAGCACACATTCTCTTAATCCTCATAATCGCTATAAGAATTAGGCACTCAATGGCACAAATGGGACACTCAACATTTTACAGATGAAGAAACTGTGGCTTAAAGAGGTTAATGTAACTGGGTTAATAGTACTTCCTTATTGTTTTTTTAACCCAACTCTGTTGACTCTAGATTTGACTCCAAAGTCTATGCATGTGGGACCTTGAATTTCTTTGATAAGTCTTTTCTATCCAACATCTTTTAATTCTCACCAAATGATTGGGTGGGGCCATGCAGATAGAGTGTTTTTGTTGGTAAGAGCTGTCCAGTCAGTTCCAATGCATAGTGACTCTATATATGGTTTTTGAGGAGCAGCTGGTGTGTTTGAACTGCCAACCTGTGGTTTGCGGTCCAGTGTTGATTCTACAGCACCACACCAGGAGTGTACAGGACTCTAATGCTGGCATGGGTTAGTTTTGCCATCCCACTAGGTTTAAAAGAAGCCATCTTAATAGTAGGAACAGAGGATCCCAGGACCATCAAAAAAAGAAGAGCATGAGCACAGTGTGAGATTCCTACCTAGAGAAGTAGTGGCAGCAGAGGTGGTGGCATGGAGAGACTGAACAGCTGAGAACGTCTAGGTCCATGGACCGAGTTAAACTGTGTACCTATGGGTAGGAGGCTGGCTTGCAAAAAATGTGCCTTTTGGGCATTTACAGACTGGCTAAAGGAACTTTGTAACATTTGCCTGAGCAGGGCAGAGGTTTAGGGGCCACATGGCTGAGAGACTGAAGACAAGAGTAAGGCATGTCTGCAACACAGCACAGAAGATGCGTTCCTGACTGCATCCTGAGTTGTTTCTGATCCTGAATTGTATGCTGTTCACTTCCCTAATAAATCCCATAATCATGAATATTGCTTTGAGTTCTGTGTGGCCATTGCAATGAATTATTGAACCTGAATGTAAACCAGGGAGTGCTATGGGAGGGATGGATTGTGCACAATAGGGTAAGGTAAAGAAGGTTGTAGAGTGGAGGCATGTCTGACTTCCGTTTCATAGGAATCTGCCTTGGGCTGCTTTTGAGTTTGAATCTCCTTCCCCCTTGTGAAGCCAAAGGAAGTCAGACATGGCCCCCACATAGTTTTGGGTTTTTTTTTTTTTTTAACTTTTTGTGAATTGAATGAAGGTTTACAGATCATCAGTTGTTGGGTTTTTTTTTAATGTTTTATTGTGAATTATGTGATAGTTTACATGGGAGAACATTAGCTCTACATTCATGCTATCATACATTGTTTCATTGCCATGGTTACAATCCCTCCATGGATCATCAACCAACCAAAGGGTATACCCTGCAAGCCTGCCTCCCCCCCCTCCCGCCCCCTGCCGGTCATCAGCACACAGCCCATCTCCCTCTCTGGGTCTAGAGTCCTCAGCCACTCCATCTCTCCATGTCTCTGCCTCCATCTCTGGCATCACTGCTTCTCTGGGTAGGGTCCCACACTCAGCTCTTCTCCCTTGATGATTCCAGGGACCTCCGCTCCTTGACTGCAAAGTCAATCACTCCCCTCCTTTTGCTACAAAACGTCCACCTTTACATTTCCAACCCTCACAGTCAGTCCTGATAACAGTTATTCACCATTTTACCACAAGGGACCTAGCCCCATCTCCTTTCATTAGCCCCGCCCAGACAGATTGGATACCGCTCAGTGGAGATTCTACCTTCCTCCACACCCTCTGGATCTAGGCTCCCTCTTGAAAGCTTGTAAGCCAGTCACTTCTTGCCTTTGTACCCCTACCGCCCCCATTTTGGGTAGCCAATGTCCAAGTTGCCCAACACTGTCTACTCTGTGTATAGAGCGGGTGGGAATGATCCTTGCTGTAAAGATTTGTTTCCTCTTTTGAGCTACTGCATCCATAGGTGTAGATCAAGTTCACCAAATTGTATCAGATTACTCTTTTTTGTCCCTCTTCTTTCTTCTTCTAGTTGAGCTCTGATCATCCAGTCATTGAAGCCAGGTCGAGTGGGTATTATCTGCAAGTGCCCCACATAGGTTGTTTTTTTTGTTTGTTTGTTTGTTTTTTCAGAAATGCAAAGACTATAAAATAATGAGTTTTTACACAAAATATCCCCTCATTTCATCCCACCCTCACAATTCCCTTCCTGGTTACTATGAATAAAATTTGGAAATAACAGCTGCCATTTGCTGAGTATCTATAACGTGACACCAACATCTTCATATTGTTGTTAAATGCCGTTGAGTCAGTCCCAACTTATATCAATGCTGGATAGGCTTTCCAAGGAATGGTTAGTGGGTTTGAACCATGGACCTTGCAGTTAGCAATCCAGTGCTTGTTCTACAGTGCCACACCAGGATTCCTGTACAGTATATTATTTTATAGTATCCTTACCACAGCTATGCAAGCAAGTGTTGTTCCCCACAGAATCAATGAGGAAATCAAGGCTTATAGAGAAGTTAGGTAATTTGCCTAGATTAAAACGCAGTCTGTCATGGAGGGATAGAGCTGAGAGTGAAGCATCCAGCCAACACGAAGTGAAGGGAGATGCACAAGAACACCCAAACCCGCAGACAATACCCACCTGACCTAGTCTGGACGGCCTGATAATCAGAATTTGACTAGAGGACGATTAAAAAAAAAACCAACAACACAATTTTTGATAAAGGAAACGAGGGTAAATTGCTACAATCTGATGAACCTGACCCACACTCATGGAGGCAGTAGCTCAAAATACCAACAGAGAGGGAAGGAGTCTTCACATCAAGTATCAATGCCATCCCCTTTGTATATAGAGTAGATGTTGTTGTTGTTATGTGCCGTGGAGTCGGTTCCGACTCATAGCAACCCTGTACAGGGTTTCCGAGGCTGCAAATCTTTACAGGAGCAGAAAGCCTCATCTTTCTCCTGCGGAATAGCTGGTAGTTTTGAACTGCTGTCCCTGAGGTTTGCAGCCTGATACGTAACCACTACACTACCAGAGATCCTATATAAAGTAGACAGGGATGGGCAACCTAGACATCGGCCACCCAAAATGAGGGGGTGACAAAGCCATGAAGTGACTGGCCTACAAGTCCCCAAGAGGGAGTAGGAGCTCTGGTAGCGTAGTGGTTACGAATCTGGCTGCGAACCTTAAGGTCAGCGGTTCGAAACTACCAGCCGCTCCGCGGGAGAAAGATGAGGCTTTCTACTCCCGTAAAGATTTACACCCTCGGAAACCCTGTACAGGGTCGCTATGGGTCGGAACCGACTCGACGGCACTTAACAACAACAACAACAAGGTGAAGATAGTGTCCCCACTGAACAGTCTTCATCCTGTCCAGATGGGTCTGGTGAAAACAGATGTAGATAAGAGTCTTATGATTCAATAGTGAGCAACTGCCACCACGACTAATTGCAACCGTCACAATTGTAAAGGTAGAAGTTCTGCAACAAAAATGGGGGAGTAGTCAATCTTACAGTCCAGAAACATAGGACCCCAGACCACCAAGGGAGAAGAGCACAAACAGAATGAGGGACCCTATCCAGAGAAGCAGCGACACCAGAAATGGAGGCAGAGACGGGGACATGGAGAGAAAGAGCAGCTGAGGACTCCAGATTCATGGGAAGAGAGGGACTGAGAGCTGGTGGCCAGGAGGTAGACTTGGAGAATGTGCCCCCCGGTGGTTTATATTATTATATATGCCTGAGTGTTTAAAAAATAAAGCTAAAATGAATAGACAGAAATACTGTTAACTGATGGTACGTGGAGGGGACTATAATTATTGTAATTAAACAAACTATATGATTTGTTGGATGTAAAACTGATGATCTGCCCCGCAAAAACTTTCACTCAATTCACAACAAAAACTTAAAACAATAACAACAACAACAACAACAACAGTCTGTCCACCTCCAGACCTTGGCTCTTTCTATTTCTTTTTTTTTAGTGTTTTATTGTGAATTATATGATAGTCTACATGGGACAACATAAGTTTTACATTCATTCTATCGTATATCATATCATTGCCATGGTTACAAACCCCTCCATGCATCATCAACCAACCAAAGGGTATACCCTGCAAGCCCACCCCCTACACTCCCCCCCACCCCCCAGTCTTCAGCACATAGTCACTCTCCCTCCCCGGATCCTAACCCACATAGTTTTTGCAATGCTCTTAATCACTATATTATACTATAGAAGGAAGAAAAACACTATATAGTGCCTGGTGTGGCACTATAGGACTGGACTGCAAGGTCAGTTTGATCCACAAGGTTGGCAGTTCAAACACACCAGCCACTCCTTGGAAACCCTATTCAGTGTTGCTATGACTCGGAACTGACTCGAAGGCACTTAACAGCAGTAACATACTACAGAAGTGGAAATGAGCATGTAATAGATTTGTGTTAGAAAGAAAAGGAATATTGAATCAGTATGTTGACTCACATTATGAAGGGATGTACAGTCAGCAGGAAAAGTGTAGACTTGATGGGTACAGTGCACTGAATTACTTCATATGGTTCTTCTACACATAACCCTTGTAACTCTCACCAAACAACTTTTTCTTGATGGGTCTGGGTAATAAAAGGTGGGAGAAGATGGTGTAATTCATCTATGATTGTTAACAGAGTTAATTGTGATAGTAAAAACTTGGAACTCTAATGTGGGTTTAAGAATGAGTCATCTCCAAGAAAAACGAGCCACAACACGAGAAGATATATGCACACCAATGTTTATAGCAGCATTATTTACAATAGCAAAAAGATGGAAACAGCCAAAGTG
>NW_006408636.1:6884127-6886257 GCF_000296735.1 Chrysochloris asiatica | reverse complement strand
GTAACGTGCAATACTGTAGTGAATAATGGTTATCAAGACAGATTGTGAGTGTTGGAAATGCAAGGGTAGATGTTTTGTAGCAAGGAAGAGAGTGATTATTTCTCCAGTCTAGGAGCGGAGGTCTCTGGGACCACCAACAGATAAGAGCCGAGAAGGGAACCCCTCAGATGGAAGGCACTCAAAATGCGATTGGGGAAGAGTTGCCTCCTCAAAGTAGAGTTGACCATGATGACGCGAATGGAGTAAAGCCTGGGAGTAAAGCCCTTGGGACCTTCATTTGCTGATGGGGCACAACTCAAAATGAAGAGAAACAGCTGTAAACATCCATTAATAATCAGAACATGTAATATACGAAGTATGAATCTAGGAAAATTTCAAAAATGAAATGGAACGCATAATCATTGATATCTTAGGCATTTGTGAGCTGAAATGGACTGGTATTGGCCATTTTGAATCTGACAACCGCGTGGTTTACTATGCCGGGAATGACAAATTGAAGAGGAATGGTGTTGCATTCATCGTCAAAAAGAACATATCCAGATCAGTCATGAGGTACAATGCTGTCTGTGATAATAGTATGCATACACACCTGGTGTGGTGCTGTGGGCTAATGCGTCAGACTGCAAAGTTGTTTGAACTGCAAAGTCAGTGGTTTGAGCTCACCAGCTGCTCCTTGGAAGCCCTACACAGGGTCGCTATGGGTTGGAATCCACTCGATGGCACTTCACAACAACAACAGGGAAGATCAGTTAATACCACTATTATTTAAATTTATGTACCAACCACTAAAGCCAGTAAGGATGAAATAGAAAAATTCTACCAACTTCTTCAATCTGAAATTAATCAAACATGCAATCAAGATGTATTGATCATTACTGGTGATTGGAATGCAAAGGTTGGGAACAAAGAGGAAGGATCAGTAGTTGGAAAATATGGCTTTGGTGATAGAAATGATGCTGGAGATCGCATGATAGAACTCTGCAAAATCAATGATTTGTTCATTTGAAATACCTTCTTTAGACACATGGACCTCACCAGATGGAATACATAGAAATCAAATTAACTACATCTGCGGAAAGAGACAATGGAAAAGCTCCATATCATCAGTCAAAACAAGCCAGGGGCAGACTGTGGAACAGACCATCAATTACTCATATGCAAATTCAAACTGAAGCTGAAGAAAACGAAAACAAGTGCACGAGAGCCAAAATATGACCTTGAATTTATCCCACCTGAATTTAGAGACCATCTGTAGAACAGATTTGATGCATTAAACACTAAAGACCGAAGACCAAAAGAGTTGTGGGATGACATCAAGAACATCATACATGAAGAGAGCAAAAAGTCATTAGGAAGACAAGAAAGAAGGAAAAGATGAAAATGGATGTCAGTAGAGACACTGAAACTTACTCTCCAGCGTAGAGATGCTAAAGCAAATGGAAGAAATGAGGAGGTACAAGAGCTGAACAGAAAATGTCAAAGGTCAGTTCGAGAAGACAAAGCCTAATATAACAACGAAATGTGCAAAGATCTGGAGTCAGAAAACCAAAAGGGAAGAACATGCTCAGCACTTCTCAAGCTGGGGGAACTGAAGAAAAAATTCAAGCCTGGACTTTCATTATTGAAGGATTCCCTGGGAAAATGATTGAATGATGCAGAAAGCATCAGGAGAAGATGGAAGGAATACGCAGAGTCACTGTACTAAAAGGAAATGGTTGATGTTCAACCATTTCAAGAGGGAGCATATGATCAATAGCCAATGATACTGAAGGAAGAAGTCCAAGGTACATTGAAGGAATTGGCAAAGAACAAGGCACCAGGATTTGATGGAATAAAAATTGAAATCTTTCAAGAAAGTGAGGTGGTACAGTGGGCACTCACTCATCTATGCCAAGAAATTTGGAAGACAACTATCTGGCCAACTGATTGGAAGAGATCCATATTTGAGCCCATTCCAAAGAGAGGTGACCCAACGGAATGCAGAAATCATCGGACAATATCATTGATATCCCATGCAAGTAAAGTTTTGCTAAAGGTAATACAGAAACAGCTGCAAGCATGCATTGACAGAACTTCCAGAGGTTCAAGACAGATTCAGAAGAGGCCGTGGAACAAAGGATATCATTACTG
>NW_006408636.1:6863166-6883612 GCF_000296735.1 Chrysochloris asiatica | reverse complement strand
TTCATTCTTCTTGGATCAACTATCAACACTCATGGAAGCAGCAGTCAAGAAATCAAACGACGTATTGCATTAGGCAAATCTGCATAAGACTTTTTTTAAGTGTTGAAGAGCAAAGATGTCACTTGAGGACTAGTGTGCGCTTGACCCAAGCCATGGTATTTTCAGTAACCTCATATGCATGCGAAAGCTGGACAGTGAATAAGGAAGACCCTAGAAGAATTGATGCTTTTAGAGGAGAATATTGAAAGTACCATGGGATGCCAAAAGAACTAACAGATCTGTGTTGAAAGAAGTGCAGCCAGAGTGCTCCTTGGATGGCCAAACTTTGTCTCTCATACTTCAGACACATTGTCAGGAGGGAACAGTCGCTTGAGAAGGATATCATGTTTGGTAAGGTGGAGGGTCAGAGAAAAAGAGGAAGACCCCCAGTTAGATGGATTGGCAACATGGCAGTATCAATGGGCTCAAATGTGGCAACAGTTGTGAGGTTGGCCTAGGACCGGCTAGTATTTTGTTCTGTTGTGCCGACTTGATGGCACCTAACAACAACAAGCTCAATTCAGTACTTTTAAGCTCAATTCAGTACTTATAGAGGATCTATTATGTGTCAGACCCTATGCTAGATGCTGGGATATAAATATGCAATAATCTTTCCTCCTGAGGCTGTAAGAGCTAAATGATTTCAAATGACTTCAGTGTAATTTGATAAATACTGCTATAGAGTTACAGTGATACTCCAGAGGTCATGATGGCATCGGCCAGGGAAGGAACCTAGCCAGGGGTCATAGAAGGCCTCTTAAAGGAAATGATGCCTAAATTGAGTCTTGAATGGTGATAACATATGCAGTGAACTTGCAACATTTTATTATTGGAACTTAACAGTTGGAGGTAACAAGTATAGGTGATTGATTCATTCAACATATGTTTATTGAAAGGTACTCTTCTAGTTGCTGGAGTGAATGAAGCAGGTAAAATCCCTGCCTTCACTGATCTTGGAAGGCAAACAGGGGCTATTGTATACCCACTTCATCTTTTTATAGCATTTATTTTTGAATAACTTAAACAATACCTTGACCATAACCCACAACAGCTCTGAGAGACCGTAGTAGATACATTGGTCCAATCATTCCCAGAGTATGGAGGCATACTGGTGATATGAGACTAATTTAGGTAATACAAGGAGGAACTTTTTTTTATTTTTTATTTTAAATGTCTTAGAGGCGCTCTGGTAGCGTAGTGGTTACCAATCGGGCTGCAAACCTTAAGGTCAGCAGTTTGGAACTACCAGCCGCTCCGCGGGAGAAAGATGAGGCTTTCAGCTCCTGTAAAGATTTACAGCCTTGGAAACCCTTACATAGTCACTATGGGTCAGAACCGACTCAAAGGCACATAACAACAACAACAGTGAACTGTAGTGGCTCTCTAGCATCAGAAATAGAAAACCTCACCTCCAGCTGTTCCTTGGGTCTACCCATTCCACCTATTGTCATGGAAATGAGCTGCTTTATTTCTCCAATTCCCTCACCCCTAGGTAAGCATCCTGATGGGGTACTGTAGGATGAGCACTGGACAGCTAACTGCAAAGTAACAAAACCACCCACCAGTCACTCCTCAGTACAGGGTCACTATGAGTCAGAGCCAATTGGATGACACTTAAAAACAGGTAAGCTTCAGTGAGCCTTTCCATTTTCATAGAGAGAACTCCATGCTCCCCAACCTTTCCTCCATGTCACATCCTATTTCTCAAGCTGTTGCCATAGAAACTGAATGAAGTCTCATCTCCCTCCACAGTTATCTCTATGGTTACCCTCTGCTTTGTCCCACTGGATATCACTAGGATCAATCTCTAGACTGATATCATATAGAGTTTGGAAACTCAGTGAAGGAGAGGGTGATTCCTTGCAATGGGTGCTGTGCCCTCCCTACTGTACCTCCAGATATTGAAACCATGGCAAAATCTCAACAAAGGGAGTAAGGAAACTATGGGTTACGGAACACTGATTATGTGTCAGTCACTGGGCTAAGTACTACACATATGTGAACTCATAATAGGCCATTTTAAAATTTGAGGAAGAGGTGAAGGCACTTGGTCTTGTTCCCCTCAGTCCCTTATCACTCTCACAAAGTAGAAACTAACAGGATTTTATTTACATCATTCTCCTTTGCTGTGTGACTTTGGACAAGTAGTTTTCTATCTCTGAGCTTCATTTTCCCCATTGTTAAAATAAGAATGTTGAATTATGTGTCTTCTTGAATAGTCCCTTCTTAATGACATGGATTGCATCTCAATGTCAAGAAAACAAAAATACTCACCACTAGACCAATAAACAACATTCTTATCAATGGAGAAAAGATTGAAGTTGTCAAGGACTTCATTCTTCTTGGATCAACTATCAACACTCGCGGAAGCAGCAGTCAAGAGATCAAACGACGTATTGCATTGGGCAAATCTACTGCACAGGAACTTTTTAAAGTATTGAAGAGCATAGATGTCAGCTTGAGGAGTAAGGTGCGCTTGACCCAAGCCGTGGTATTTTCAATAACCTCATATGGATGTGAAAGCTGAACAGTGAATAAGGAAGATCGTAGAAGAATTGATGCCTTTTAGTTGTGGTGTTGGAGGAGAATATTGAAAGTGCCATGGACTGCCAAAAGAACCAATAGAACTATTTTGGAAGAAGTGCAGCCAGAGTGCTCCTTGGAGGCTAAGATGGCTAAACTTCGTCTCTCATACTTTGGACATATTGTCCGGAGGGAACAGTCGCTGGAGAAGGATGTCATGCTGGGTAAGGTGGAGGGTCAGAGTAAAAGAGGAAGACCCCTAACGAGATGGATTGGCCAGGTGGCATCATTGATGGACTCAAGTGTGGCAGCGGTAGTGAGGTTGGCCCAGGATCGGACATTGTTTCATTCTGCTGTGCATGGAGTCGCTATGAGTCGGTTCCGACTCGATGGCACCTGACAACAACAACAACAAAAGTCAGATAATAAGTAATTTTGATCTTATTGAGAAACTGATTTTTAGGTATGAATGCTAATAAATCTATTAAGGTTTTGTTTTTATTTAGTTTTTCAACATACATAGTGATGGTCTTCAAACTTTTTTGATCTAACACTATAAATTTATTGTCTAATTTTCTCATGTTTTCTTCTAGAGTTCTTTGTTCTGAAGTTTTGTTTTTATTTTATTAAAAATTTTATTGTGAATAGAATGAAGGATTACAGAGCAGACCATCAGTTTTACATTCAACAAATCATATACTTTGCTTCATTACATGGTTGCAGTCCCCTCCATGTACCAACAGTTAACAGCATTTACCTCTATTCACTTTATTATTGCATTCCTCCCTGTGTCTCCCACTACCTTCATCTTTCCTCTATGTATGTTGCCTGCCCTGTTAACAATATATATCACACATGTTAACTCCTTTTAATCAAGAAAACCTTTTTTTTTTTTTTTTAACTTTTTACAACATTGGTGTCATACAGTGTCTTTTTGTGATTGACTAATTTCACTCAGTATAATGTCCTGCAGGTTCAACCGTGTTGTGAGATGTTTTTACAGATTCATCATCATTCTTCAGCATTTGTATTCTATTGGTGGTAGTGGTTACGAATCGGGCTGCTAATCTCAATGGTCAGCAGTTCGAAACTACCAGCTGTTTCGTGGGAGAAAGATGAGGCTTTCTGCTCCTGTAAAGATTTACAGCCTCAGAAACCCTGTAGAGGGTCGCTATGGGTCGGAACTGACTCCACGGCACATAACAACAACAACAACATTGTGTATATGCACCAAAGTTTGTTTAGCTATTCTGTTGATGGGCATCTTTTTGATATGTCTCTTGTAAGTAGCATGTTGAAGGATACAGTTTTCTTATCCATTCTCATCTTTATGTCTCTTGATTGGAACATTTAATCCATTTACATTCAATATAACTATCAATAGGTATGAACTGACTGTTGTAATTTTTCTGTGTGTTTTTTTTTGTAGTGCTGCTGGATTCTTTGTTCCACACAATATTCTATGCTGAGTTCATTTTGTTTATGGGTTTTCTTTTCATTTCTGTTGTGTTAATGTTTACTAAGTCTGATTTCCCCCTTTTTAAATTTTATGTACAGGTGTATTATTTTTCTCTGAGGTTACCCTGTTATTGATTTTTTTTCCTGCTTAAAATAGTCTGTTTTATCTTGAGATTTACTTGACTTCCTTGCCACTTGGAAGTTCTGAATCTATACTTCCCTCTTTTTGCTTTGTAGTTGACTGCATTATACAATGATATCTCTGGTTCTCTATTTTTAGTCTTGTAGGTCTGTTCTACTTTAAATCCCTCTGTTAAAAGGCCTAGCCTGCCACCTTGCTGAAAGTCCAAACTTTTTATTTTTAAATAATTCACAGGACATTGTGGGGAGGCCCGCTTCTGCTAATACTGGCATCTAAGTCCTAGGATGGCACTATAGGATAAGCACTCAACTGTAAAGTCAGCGGTTTAAATTCATGAGCTGCTCCTCAGAAACCCTACACAGGGTCTCTATTACTTGGAACCAACACGGCAGCACTTAACAACAACATAACTGTAGTATCAAAACTCGCTAACAAATTTTGGTACCCAATATGGAGCCCTGCTCTGGTTCTGCCCCCTGTGTGTCCAGTCCTGGGAGAGCAGAGAACAGAGATGGTACACCCCTCCTTGAATTTTAGAAGTCTCTGATTCCTGACCTCTCACAGACTGGCACAGAGAAGGGTTCATGTCATTTGATGTGACAGCAAATAGAGAAAGAGACACCACTGACAGGTTAAATTCATGTATCAGTTGTTAGCTCTGAAATTGTAAGTACCCTATAAAGTACTGTGGGGCTTCGGGTTCCCTTTCAAGAGTAGGTAGTAAGTCCTGTGAGGACAATCCAAGAATGGGTGAACCCGTGAAAGTTCCATGAGAAAAGTCCAAGAAGGGTGGAAGTTCCATGAGTACAGTCCAAAAATGGGTGAAAGTCCCATGAGAAAAGTCCAAGAACACATGATAAATCTTGTGTGGAAGACCAGCTCAGGTCCAAGAACGGGCAACAGTTCTGTGAAGAGGTTGGGGAGTGGATCTGGCGGTGCAGCCTGGTGACAGTGGCCTTGATGGTGCCAGAGTAGGTATTGTCCTGGGAAATTTCTTTTCTACTGTAAAGTTTTTCTGACTCTTGATTCTTGCCAAGGCTTTTCCAACTCTCAAGACTTTCAGTCTAAGCTTTATCCAGTCTTTGAAGATCTCCTGTATTTTGCTTCTCTTTTCAGATCAGAAGCACTGGAGACCCTAAATTGGACAGGAGGTTGACTCCAGGAATTTAGCTAGTCTATACCAGTCCAGTGCCTAAAAGTTGTTGCTCAGGTAGTGTGTTGAGTTCTGCTGGTTCTGTTCTGCTCTTTAACGACAGCAGATAGCAGTTTAGCAAAGTGTACAGGAGTGTTTGCAAGAAGCCTCCTACCAAAGTTAGAGAGAAAGGAATTTATGGTAGGCTAAAAGGAGTCCTGGTGTGGTGCTGTGGGTTAATGCACCAGACTGCAAAGCCATTTGAACTGCAAGGTCAGCAGTTCAATATCACCAGCTGCTCCTCGAAAACCCTATGCAGGGTCACTATGGGTTGGAACAGACTCGACGGCACTTCACAACAACAACAACAAAAGAAGGAAGATTCAATTGACAGAAAGTTTGTGTCACATGTAAAATGGGAAATAGTGTCAGTAAGATTCTTAAGATAAGGCCCCTTGGGTGTTACTTTGAGAGACATGCCTTACAGAAGAGGATACTCAAGATGCTATGTACCCAGATTTGGCTACAGTATGAACCGGCAGATAGTTATTTAAGCCCTGATTTTACTCTGATTCATCATGCTGGGGATAGAAACAACTGTAAAATATGCTTGGAGAAATTGATGCTCAGATAGACTAGACATCTCTGTAAATGTATTTTTAAATTGTTAAAGCCCAGGAATTATTTTGTTTTGTTCTAATTTGACCTAGGTTTAATTAAGCATGTGTGAATACTGGCTAAGAATGGGTAATTAGACTAGCATCCCAAATGCATCCTGAGACTTTTTCAGTTACAATCCTATGAGGAAAAACAAAATAAAGTTTCCCCTAATGCTATGTGGTCACAATTATCAATTGGGTTGATAATACCAAATAGTTAATGTATGTAAAAAATCTAGGTTTATATATGCTTATGTTATATAGTATTTTATATGCTTGAATTTTAAGCTAGGCATACTCTTTCTGTTTCACTCTATTTTGAGAGTTTGCTGTGTTTAAGTTTCTGTTTTTATATCAAGTTGAATGCACTGGTTAATATTTTTCATAAGGCAGTCTAAAATCTCAATTCTTTCCTACAGGGGAAAAAATACTGCTTCTTATACCTGGCTTATAATGACTCGCTGATTTAATTTAAAGGCAAGTGAGTACTTGTGAGTTTAAAAGTCTGAAAATTATTTTAAAATTAATGAAATGAATTCATTTTAACAAAGGTGTCTGTGTTTATAACAACTTTAAAAGAACAATCTTTTCAAATAACTTATACTAAATATTGGAGTCTGGTGTGGCACTGTAGGATAAGCACTTAGCAACAACATACTAAATTTATAAGGTGTATTTTATCTAAGAAAAGGAAATTTTGAGTAAGGTTAGTGATTCTAGAGTGTAAAAGAATTTAAGAAAAATTGTGGGAAAAGATAACAAGAGAAAGATAATAAGATAATGTTATTTTTTTAAGAGGAAAAAAGGAAATATTTTTGTCTTAAAATGAATTATCTGGTTATGTCAGAACATGAACGATAATAAAAGCTAAACTGAAGGATATTTGTTGCTGTTAAGTGCTAGAGAGTTGGTTCTGACTCATAGCAATTCTGTATAGGATTTCCAAAGAGCAGTTGGTGGGTTTGAACTGCTGACCTTGTTGTTCACGTCCAGTGAGTCCTATAATGCCAGAGAGTATATAGTAAATTGTAAAATGTCGGAGAAAAGCTAAATGAAATGCTAAATTAATGCCACAGAGAACAGAAGGATGTTTGTGAGTATTTGGATCAAAAGGTGAATGTGTTCATATTTTTAAAATGAAGATTATGGTATAAGAAATAAATAACAATGGCAAGAAATAGTAAAATGTTTAACAGTTGTTTGTTTAATATGATCAAGATTCTTGTTTATTTGCAAATAAAGGTTTAATAAGTTAATTCATAAGAATACTTACAAGTTTTAAAGTCAAAGCAGAGAATAGAATTTCTTGCTATTAAGATAAAAATATTTTTGATCACCGGGTTAAAGAGTTAACTTTTACTCTTATAATATGTCTTGAAGACAAGGGTTTTAAAAGCAAAACAAATTTCTGAATATAATAAGCTCCTGACAAAAGTCACAAAATATTTTGTTTATGCAAAAAGTGCTAAAAGATTTTATTTAATGAGACAAGTGTCTGATTCTCATTTGGGCTGAAAATTCATGTTGGTGTTTCCCCTTGTTTGCTTAAAATATTAAGCAACACAGCAGACACATTGTATAATGTCATAGTTTTATTAATATGGTCACTTTTTCTTTTAAATCTAGCAGCACAAAGGCCAGTGGGTTTAACTAAGAATTGTTGTTGTTGTTAACTGCTGTTGAGTTGGTTCCGACTCATAGCGACCCTGTGTAGGGTTTCCAAGGAGCTGCTGATGAGCTTGAACCACTGACCTTATTGTTCGAACCTACCCTGCAGTCCAGAACATTAACCCACAGTGCCACACCAGAACTAAGAATTACTCAACTATAAAGTATAATTCAGATGTTTAACAACCTGTAATTGTAGAAAATATTGTCTCAAAACTGTTATGTGGTATATCTAAAGTTTTTCTAAAATAATGTTTATCATTTATATGTAGAGCTACTTCTGTCTAAAGTTTTTTTTAAAAAACCAACTTTATTTAGCTCTACATTTCTTTTATAATTAATTTATATTAAACATTTTACTTTTAAAGGGTATTATTATGCTAATTATGACCCTATTACATTTTATCATCTACAGTTAAAAGGAGATGGGCAACAATCTTGTGCAGGATTACAGCTGACTTCTAAAATGCCGCCTCCACAAACTAGGTAAACAGCTGCAGCCAGAGTTAAAAAAAAAGAGTCTAACTCTCACCCTCTTGCAGCACATAGTTTACAACGTAGTTTATAGCTAAGAACAGCCATGCTGAGAGGGTTTGAGAAAAGGGGGTGGGGTTTATGAACTGTAAAAAAAAAAAAAGAGTAAAAGCTGGGAAAAAAGAAAACTGTAAATATGAAAAGCAGCTGCAGAAGCCTAAACACCACTGACTTCTGGGTCCTACTGACCACTCCCCACCGTGAAAGGGCCCTTGGCCTCTAAGTGGATCCCCTAGAGATGACAGATGAAAACTAAAGAAATCCACAGGTCAAAACCCTACATGGGGACTAGAGACATTTTGTAGATGGTCATAATACACTGGTCTAAAATGAACAAACAAGTTATGAATTTGATTAATATAGGAGAATGCACCTTTATCTTTGGAAACATTGAGTAGTTTCAAGGCCATTTTGGCAGTAGAATACATTCTAAGGGTAGATTCTCTATAAGAAGATTCCAACTACTAGTAAAAGAAATCAAAGCAGTTCGAATGTAACATCGCTGTTAAAAAAAACACACAAAAAAACTATTCATTGAGACTCGACAAATACATTTTGTTGTTGTTGTTCAGTGCCATGGAGTCAGTTCCAACTCATAGCAACCCTGTATAGGGTTTCTGACGAGTGGCTGGTGAGTTTGAACCGCTGAACTTGTGGTTCAAAATGAACCTTTTGGTCCAGTGCATTATCCTGCAGCACCACATTGGGATCAGTTTGTCTCCACCTGAGAGGTACACCAATGCACGTTGAACTTCAGTATACCTAGCTGATGGCCAGAAGTATAAGTACTGCATAAGTAGGCAACTCATCCCAAGATCATAGAACAAGGTCACATGAGTACAGACAAAATCATCGGAGTTTCTATATTGCTATATATTATATGTGCTATCATGCTACTGGAGTCCTGGTGTGGCACTGTGGGTTAATGTGCCAGACTGCAAAGCCATTTGAACTACAAGGTCAGTGGTTCAAGCTCACCAGTCACTCCTTGGAAACCCTATATAGGGTCATTATGGGTCGGAACCGACTCAACGGCACTTAACAACAACATGTTACTATTACATGCCTTTAAAATCTGAACTTTTAACCGTCTCTATAAGGGAGTCCTGGTGTGGTGCTAGTTAATGCGCTGGATTGCAATGTGGGTTTAAATGGCAAGGTCGGCAGTTCAAGCTCACCAGCTGCTCCTTGGAAACCCTATACAGGGTCACTATGGTTTGAAACGGACTCTATGGCACTTAACAACAACAAGATAGATAAGAATTTTTAGACCTATTGCTTTGTAATTTTTGCTTGGATATTGCTGTATATGACTGGTTTAAAAATAATAGGCCAATGTTCTGTAAGTCATGTCTCACCTAGCATGTTGTTGTTAGCTGCCATTGAGCTGGTTGTGACTCAGGGCAACCCTATGCAAAACAGAATGAAACACTGCCTGGTTCTGCACCATTCTCACAATTGTTAAGTTTGCGCCCATTGCTGGTGTCACTGTGCCAATCCATTTCATTGGGGGTCTTCCTCTTTTTTGCCAATCCTCCATTTTCCCAAGCAGGTGTCCTTCTCCAGGGACTGGTCCAAAATATGAGAGATGAAGTTTTGCTATCCTCGATTCTAAGGAACATTCTGGCTGTATTTCTTCACAGATTTGTTTGTTCTTCTGGCAGTCTATGGTACTTTCAATATTCTTCTCCAACACCCTAAGTTCTACTCCCATAACATTTTACAGCCTCGGAAATTCAATACATGGGAGTCTGTTGGGGACCAAAAGGCTTACAGGCCTCACTAAGCTTTAAGGCTGGGTCTAACTAGACAGTGTCTGCTTATCAACACAGTAGGGAAGATGGTTTTCCCAAGGTCGCCTGATTTACAGTAAAGGACAGACTTGTAACTATGCAAAACAGCAATGACTTGCAGAACCACCCTATATATACTCTGAGATTGGAAATAAACTTTGTCACTAGCAATCAGCTGTGTCCCTTGCCTGTTTGTTAATCCTCGCCTCTCCTTCGGGAAACCTGCAGAGTGGTCTGAGCAGGCCGCGGACCCCGATAAGTGGCACCCAAAACGTGGGACCCGAATACGAGAGATAATGCGAAGGACCCTCCAAAGTAGACACGAAGAATAAGGACGTGCGGACATTAAAAGAAGGGAGGGCAATCCGATCAGGTAAGTATGGGTAACAAACCGGGAAAAGCATGGTATGTAGAGATGTTGAGAGAAATGCTACGTAGCAGAGGTGCAAAAGTAGATAATAGCCGGCTTTGTAAATTCATAGACTTTGTAAATACTGTCTGTCCTTGGTTCCCTGAGGATGGAGTGGTTGATGTTAAGTTATGGAATCAGATAGGTCGCCAATTGCAGGAATATTATGTTAAGAATGGCCTGTCCCGGGTGCCTGCTGATACGTTTGGTTTGTGGCGGCTTGTCCGAGATACTTTTGATTTTGGCAGCGATCATCTGGGAGGCAGTTCCATGGAACCAACCGCTCCACCTCCACCCATATACACTGATTTACAATCTTTGCAGACTTTGAGCATAGAAAAAGAATTGGGGAATGTGAAACACAAGGATAAGAAAGAAAATAATAGTGGGGATGAAGCCTGGCCAGATTCTCCAGTCAGTGCTCTTTTTCCAGTCAGCGTAAAGAAGGAACAAGAAGAGGAGAAGCCGCACCCTAAAATGGCGCCGGCACCGAAGGACAAGGAAGTAAGAGAGGCAGTAGTAGATAAGGCAGAAGAAGAAGGGCCGCACCCTAACATGGCGCTGGAAAAAGAGGAAGCGCCCATGTGCAAGTCTAATTACCCATTAACTTCTGGTGAAATGCCTGAGGAAGATCTAAGATCTGTGCTGAAAATAGTTTTAAGTCAGTTAAAAGATTTAACTTTAGAGAAGAAAGCGTTGACTGAAACTATACAGCAAAAGGAGGAGCAGTGGCACGCTGCCCTTGCTGACTTAGCCAAAGAAAGAGAGGCTAGAACTCAAAGAGAAACGACTCCCTTACGCTTGAACCCCTGTGCCACCGTTCAGTCTAATACCCCGGTGATTGCCCCTGTCATTGTAAAAATAGCTACCCCAAGATACTCCCCAATATGGGCGGCATTGCTTGATGGAGCAAGACAGGGGGACGAATTGTCTGGTTTTCAAATGTATCCAATTGTGCGGATGCCCGCTGGTCAAGATGAGCACGGTAGAGATATGGAGACTCGCACCCACAGCTCTTTACCCTTTAAAAGTTTAAAAGAGTTAAAAATGGCTTGTGCTCAATATGGGCCGAATGCTCCCTTTACACAGGCTTTGATAAAACTAGTCTTTGAAGAAGACTTGTCTCCTTTAGATTGGAAGAATATCGCCTATGCCTGTCTTGCAGGAGGTGATTATTTGTTGTGGAAATCTGGGTATTATGAGGAAGCCCGGTGTATAGCAAACCTTAACAACAATCAGCGGAATGGGGGAGCCACATTTGACATGTTAGTAGGGGAAGGGGAATATAATACCATAGAAAAGCAAATTATGTATCCATGTAAAACTGAATTTCCCTCTAGAACCAAGACAGTAAAATTTCCTCAGAGGACGAACAAGGACAGGTTTACTGGAATTAAGCAGGGAGGTTCTGGAGAGGAACTGCCCAGTGTATTCACTTAGGGTGGAGTGGTAAATTCTGGGAATATTGGATTAAGGATAATGATGGCAACTCCCTCGGACCGCCCTGGGTTTAATCAGTTTGATCCAGATGCTCTTCTTCCCCCTGAGGATACAGTAAACATTGTAGCATTTGGATATGGAACACGGAACAAGGAAAAGGAAGGTGGAGGCGAAACCTCACCTTCATTAGAAAGGTTAAAACCAGTAAGGAATAAAGGATTACTAGCTTAACAAATAAAGTTAAATGTTTAAAATCTTATTTACTTAAAATAAAGAAGGGGGAGAACTATCCTCCCACACCTCAGAATTCCCTTAATCATGAAATTTTTATTTAAAATTTTCTTTTAACTGATACCTCCAGGCAGCTATGACTAATGAAAAGGCAGTGTGGCTAAACAATTGGCTTTTGAGATAGGTGAAAGGGCGGTGAATTCAGATACATGGGAAAAGGCAGAGTATTATAAACAACAGAAACCTGAGAGAGTTTCAGTAAAAGCCTTTTCCCCGTTGGAATTTATTCTGTAATGTTCTGGACCCCCGCCCTGGAGTGGAGGCCCTCTCTCAGATCTTTGCAGTTTTTCAATGAATCTCTTCCTCTCCCTAAACATGCTGATGCAGCTTTTTCTGACAGTACATGATGTGTTACTAACCAAGGGGCAAAGATAGTCTTTTCACAGGACACTATAGATTCCAGACCAACTAATTCGACCCTATAGCGAGAAGACGACCACTTTCCACTCCCCAGAGCATGGAAGTGTTCACTGAGGAGCCATCTGAAGGCGTGTCTCCACCAGCACCCACAGGCTCCAACAGCCGGACTTTTGATTTCTCCCCTCCAATGTCTCTTTCTACAAAATCTAGCAAGTCTGCCACCAACTCTTCCACAGCGACTGGCTGCCCCCACCTGAGGCCAATTGAAGTGCTTAACGAAGCATGCTATGAGAACTGTTAACTTTTAGAAAGCTGAGACGACTCCAAAGACTCTCTTTGTTGCTTTGCTTGTCAGACACTGGGAATGGGATTCAACAGATGTGCCTAACTCCTTTTACTATTGTATATCCTAGCAACTCCATTGATTTGACGTTGGCTTGTATTGGTTCTCTACAACATTTATTGTAAGCATTGTTATAATGCAAATTGTATTATTGTAATTAGGCTTTTGTCATGTTACTGGTGAACTTAATTGAACCTCAGTATAATGATCCTGCTTTGTCACCTTAGAGCAGGTCGTAGTCTGGCAACGTCTTGCGTGCCATGCTGATTACCGCTCCATTTGTGTAACTAAACTTGTGTATAATGCCTCGGCATTCCCTTGGCCCATAGTGGAGGCCCACCTGCACGGAGTATGGATCGCTGAGAATATCAGCCGAGAATGGAATGAGTTACATGTGTGAATAATTGCTATGCATTATGCTCCCCGCCTCGACAGCACACCTGCAGAACTAGCTAAACAACTTCTCTGCAACCTTAAAAAGTTGTTCCCTACTATACCTTCCCTCTCTCAATTGTGGGGTCCCCTTCTCACTATTGGCATACTTGTCATCTTTGCTTGTCTCCTCCTTCCCTGCCTTCTTCGGATGGCGGTTGTTCAGTATAAATTACTGTGAAGTCGTCTTCACGGCCTCCAGCTAAAGACACTCCCTTGGCATATGCAGGACGTGTAGCCAAAGACGGGTAAGGATCAGTGGAGCCTCAGTCAACCTAAGACAGAGCCATTGCCTTTTGCTGCAATGAGTTTCAATGATGGGTAAGCCTGGGGGTTTGCATTGACCACCTAAGACAGGCAACGCGAAAGAAAGAAAGAAAGAAAGAAAGAAAGAAAGAAAGAAAGAAAGAAAGAAAGAAAGAAAGAAAGAAAGAAAGAAAGAAGGAAAGAAGGAAGGAAGGAAGGAAGGAAGGAAGGAAGGAAGGAAGGAAGGAAGGAAGGAAGAAATAGAGATGTTGGGGACCAAAAGGTTTACAGGCCTCACTAAGCTTTAAGGCTGGGTCTAACCAGACAGTGTCTGCTTATCAACACAGCAGGGAAGATGGCTTTCCCAAGGTCGCCTGATTTACAGTAAAGGACAGACTTGTAACTATGCAAAACAGCAATGACTTGCAGAACCACCCTATATATACTCTGAGATTGGAAATAAACTTTGTCACTAGCAATCAGCTGTGTCCCTTGCCTGTTCGTTAATCCTCGCCTCTCCTTCGGGAAACCTGCACAGTGGTCTGAGCAGGCCTTGGACCCCGATAGGAGTCCTACTGTGGAGTTGTAGGATAAATACTGGAACACAAGGTTGGTTTGAACCATAAGATCATTGGTTCAAATCCACGAGTTGTTCCTCGGAAAACCTATGCTGGGTCACTATGAGTGAGAACTGACTCAATGGCACTTAACAACAAAGTTACAGAAGGTAGTTTTTTTTTTTTTTTTTTTTTTTTTAATGAGAGATTTGCTCGTTACTGAGCTGCTAATTCTTTTCTTAAGCATTTTTATATGTTGTTGTATTCAAAGTAACCTTAGTAACTCATGTTTCATGACTTCTAACCAGGTAGCACACTACTCTCACTAAATGGTAGGAAAGCACCGATTTCTTCCTAATTAAATATTGTTAAGTGCCATCAAGTCATAGTGACCCTGTATAGGATTTACAAGGAATGGCTGGTGGGTTTGAACTGCTGACCTTGCAGTTGCAATCCAATGCTTATCTTACAGTGCTACACCAAGACTTCTTACAAAAACATGAGCTTGTTAACAGAGGTCTAACATTTCAAGGGGGATGGGTGGAGGAGGTTGAGAAGATGATTGTAGCCATTTCGCCTGCATGAACATGAGTGTAGCCATCTTGAGAACTTAATAATTCCACTTTGTTATTAAGTGCCATAGAGTCAGTTCTGACTCCTGTATAGGATTTATGCTTTAGCTAAGAGTAAATATAATCAGGAGTCCTGGTGTGGCACTGTAGGATCAGCAGTGGACTGCTAATCACAAGGTTGACAGTTCAAACCCAACAGCTGCTCCTTGGAAACCCTGCAAGGGTCGCTATGCGTCAGAAGTGACTCAACAGCACATAACAACAACAAATATAATCAAGCGCTGCCTGAAGCAGCTTATACATGCCACTCCCAACTTGTCCTTGATTTAACCATTTTTAGAATATTAATAGCTGCCTAGTTCCGCTTGAAATCTGGTCCCTGTTTGTATAGCTTCTGATAAAGAATATCCATCTAGGCAAACAGGCACTGAAAGAGTTAATCATGTACTCCTTCCTCCCCCCGCCCCCCCCCAGTTCATACATGATCAGATTGATTTCAAACAAAACATGCTTAAACATGTCTGTGCAATCAGTGAATGCCTGCAGACACGTTCTCTCAGTAATAAACTTGTCTTAGTCTCACAAGAAACTCTGGTAGCACAGTGGTTACGAATCGGGCTGCTAATCTCATGGTCAGCAGTTCGAAACTACCAGCTGTTCTGCAGGAGAAAGATGAAGCTTTCTGCTCCCATAAAGATTTACAGCCTCAGAAACCCTGTACAGGGTCACTACGAGTTGGAACCGACTCCACGGCATATAACAACAACAACAGTCTCATCAGGGTGCCTTGATAAAAATAGTCCAATCAAAGCAGTGGCTTCCGAGGGGATCTGCTGGGTCAGTTAAGTTCAAGGCAGAGGTCAGCTTACTTAAGATGCAGTATTTGCTTCAATTCTCTCTGTTGATTTTTTTTCTCTCTTTCTGATGTACACAAAAGCACTCAGGAATATATAATCTTTTAAACAGTCAAATGGCATATTCTACAAGCCTGCCTCCTGGCTGCCAGCACACAGCCTTTCTCTTTCCATGAGTCTAGAGTCCTCAGTTGCTCTCTCTCCATGCCATCATCTCTTCCTCCATCTCTGGTGTCGCTGCTTCTCTGGTTAGGGTCCCACATTCTGTTCATGTTCTTCTCCCTTGATGGTACTAGGGTCCTCTGTTCCTGAATGAAAGATTAACTATTCTCCCCTTTTTGTTACACAATTTCTACCTTTACAGTTGTGACAATTAGTCATGATAACAATTACTAACTATTGAATCAAATAAATCCTATCCTCATCTCCTTTCACCACACCCATCTAGACAAGATGAAAATATTCCATGGGGATTCTACCTTCCCCTGCACACTCTGAAACCCAACTTTCTCTAGAAAACTTGTAAGCCAGCCACTTTGTGCATTTATAGCCCCGCCCGGTAGCGTAGTGGTTACGAATCGGGCTGCGAACCTTAAGGTCAGCGGTTTGAAACTACCAGCCGCTCTGCGGGAGAAAGATGAGGCTTTCTACTCCCGTAAGGATTTACACCCTCAGAAACCCTGTACAGGGTCGCTATGTGTCGGAACCGACTCGACAGCACTTAACAACAACAACAACCATTTTAGGTAGCAAATGTCTAAGTTGCCCATCCTTAAGTTGCTCATCCCTATCAACACTGTATACCGAAGGGATAGGTTTGATCCTTGAAGTGAAGACTCCTTCCCTCTCGGTTGGTATTCTGAGCTACTACATCCATAAGTATAGGACAAGTTCATCAAATTGTAGCAATTTACACTTGATTCTTGTATCCAATTTCTTTATCTTCCTCTAGTCGAGTTCTGATCATCAAGCCATAGAAGATAGGTTAAATGGGTATCATCTGCAAGTTTGGGTATTCTTGTGCGTCTCCCCCAACTCCATATCAGCTGGATGCTTCACTCTTAGCTCTAGTCCCAAATTCCCCATACTTTGGACCAACCAGCTCTTCCTCGTCTCTCTCTCATTTTGAGGTTGACAGGAGTACATAGAACATGGTTGAACTCAGTCCATATTTTCATAACTGACATTCCCCCACTTCCACTTCCATGTAGACCAACGTGGTTGACAGCTAGCTTACATGCCTGCTTGTGTGTTCCCTTTGAGTTTCAGTCTTGGAGGTGCGTTTGGCCTGTAGGGACTTGATTGCTTGTCTTGATAGTTCACCTCAAACAGCTTGCTTGTTCTTGTAATAGTCAAACAGGCTGCCTTTTTTTGTTGTTTGTATGTTTTCTCCTGCTGGTCTTTCTTTCAGGAAGTATCTTCTGTTCCTCTCGTTGCTCCAGTCTGCATGTCCTTTTAATTGGGACTGTCCCACCTCAGAAGGTTCTGGATGGGGCTCAGGATTCCACCTAAGGTCTTGTACACAACCAAGACTCTGCAAGAAACCTGTTTCACTGGGCACATTCTAGAACATCTTTTAGGTATTCCAATCAGTTATAGGCTGAAGACGGGCTATTAAGCTTTCTGTAATTATGTTTCCCAATATTCCTTTCGATCTCACTCAACTGTGTATTTTACAATACTAGGCAAGGGAAACCAATATTCATAAGACAGTCAAGCATCTTAACATTATTTCCATTTTACTCATTCAGACTGTACCTAGATCCTTGTATCACAGAGCCCTGTTGTTCCAGGGTTGAACATACATCATTATTTACCTCTGTCTCATTTAGCCCATGCAAATCTACCTAAGTGTTCCCCATCTACCTTGTTCTTTCATCCCCCTCCCTCTTCTTGTGTATTGCCCTCCCCTTCCTACTTGTGTATTGTCCTCCCCAACACCCAAACTATGATGTGTCTATCCCCTACCCTCTCTCCCACCCCTGGCAACCAACAAAGAATTTTTTTTTCTTAGTATGGGTATCTTTTTTTAAGCTTTTACAATAATGGTCTTATGCAATGTTTGTCCTTTTGTGATGACTAATTTCACTCAGCATGATGTTCTCAAGTTTCATCCATTTTATGCAGTGGTTTGCAGCTTCCATCTTATTCTTCAAGGTAGCATAATATTACATTATGTGTATGTACCAAAGTTTGTTCTTCCATTGATGGGCACTTAGGCTGTCTTCATCTTTTTGCTATTGTGAATAGTGCTGCTATGAACATTTGTGTGCATACATCTACTCATGTTCTGGCTCGTATTTCTTGTGAATATATACCAAGTAAAGGGATTGCTGGATCATAAGGTATTATATTTCCAACTTTCTGAGGAAACGCCATACCGTTTTCCAGAGTGGTTGAACCATTTTACATTCCCACCAGCAATGTAGGAGAGTCCCAGTCTCTCCACATCCTCATCAGCATTTATTGTTCTCTGCTTTTTTGAACTTCATTGTTATCACTGGGGTGAGAGGATATCTCATTGTTGTTTTGATTTGCATCTCTCTAATGGCTGATGATCATGAATATTTCTGCATATGTTTGTTGGCTGCCCAAATGGCTTCCTGGGTGAAGTGTCCATGTCCTATGCCCATTTTTTAATTGGGTTATTTATCTTTTTCTTGTAGATGTGTTGTAGTTTCCTTTAGATTTTAGAAATTAGTCCCTTGTGTGATATATCGTTGCAAAAGATTTTTTCCCATTCTGTGGACTCCCTTTTGACTCTTTTGGTGAAATCTTTTGAGACACATAAGTTTCTTATTTTTAGTATGTCTCAATCATCTATTTTGCCTTCTTTTGTTTGTGCAATTCTCACAACATTTGGTAGTTTATGTGTGCCCTGTATTGTTGTTGTTGTTAAGTACCATGGAGTCAGTTTTGACTCATAGTGACCCTGCACAGGGTTTCTGAGTCTGTAAAGCTTTACGGGAACAGAATGGCTCATCTTTCTCCCTTGGAACCGCTGGTAGTTTCAAACTGCTGACCTTGAGGTTGGCAGCCTGACTTGTAACCACTACGGTACCAGAGCTCCTTAAATTTGTCCCCATTTTTCCATTGATGACCTTTATAATTCTGGGATTCACATTTAGGCCTTTAATCCATGTTGAGTTGGTTTTTGTATATGGTGTGAAATAAAAGGTCTTTTAAAAATCTTTTGCATAATGATTTCCAGTTCTGCCAGCACCATCTGTTGAAGAAATTATCTCCTCCCCATTCAATGTACTTTGGCCCTTTGTCAAAGATTAGTTGACTGAATATGGATTGGATAATTTCTGGATTCCAATTCTGTTCCATTGATCTATGGATCTTTCACTGTTTCAACCACTATAGCCATGTAGTAAATTTTGAAATGAGGGAGTGAGAGGCCTCCAACTTTGTTCAGGGATTCTTTCCTTTCCTTATAAAGTTTGTAATTGTTTTTTCCATCTCTTTAAAGAATGTCGGTGGAATCTGCATTGGGATTGTAGTATATCTGTTGATTGCTTTGGGTAGTATTGACATTTTCTCAACATTAAGTCTTCCTATCCAGGAACATGGTATATTTTTCCATTTTTGTTTTCTTATAGTAGTGTTTTGTAGTTTTCTTTATATAGGTCTTTTGTTTCTCTGGTTAGAGTTATTCTTAAATATGTCATCCTTTGTGTGGCTATTATAAATAGTATTGCTTTCCTAATTTCCTTTTCAGTCCTATCATTATTAGTATAAAGGAATCCAACTGATTTTTGCATATTGATCTTGTACTCTGTCACTTTGCTAAATCTTCCAATGATGTCTAGTAATTTTTTTTTTTTTTACTGAATCTTTGGGGTTTTCTACGTATAGGATTATATCATCTGCAAATAGAGTTTTACTTCCTCTTTGCCAATTTTGTTGTTGTTGTTGTTAAGTGCCGTCAAGTTGATTCCGACCCATAGCGGCCCTGTATACGGTTTCTGAGGAGCAGCCAGTGAGCTTGAACTGCCGCCCTTGCAGTTCAAACGGCTTTGCAGTCTGGCGCATTAACCCACAGCGCCACACTAGGACTCCCTTTGCCAATTTGGATGCCTTTAATTTCTCTATCTTGCTTTATAGCTCTAGCTAAGACTTCAAACACAATGTTGAATAGGAGTGGTGATAAAGGTCATCCTTGTCTGGTTCCTGTTTGCAAAGGAAGTCTTTCAGTTTCTCTCCATTGAGTTTGCTGTTAGTTTTGAATATATGCTTTTAATTATGTTGAGGAATTTCTCTTCAATCGCTACTTTGTTAAGTGTTTTTATCAGGAATGGATGTTAGAGTTTGTCAGATGCCTTTTCTGAATCAATCGATATGATCATGTGGTTCTTTTCCTGTTTTAAAAAATTTATATGGTGGATTACATTGATTTTTTTTCTAATGTTGAACCATCCTTCCATCCCTGATATGAATCCCACTTGGTCATGATGTATTACTTTTTGATGTCTTGTTGAATTCTGTTGGCTAGAATTTTTTGTTGTTGTTGAGGAATTTTGCATCTATGTTCATGAGGGTATTGGCCTATAATTTTCTTTTCTTAGTGATGTCCTTCCCTGTTTTTTGTATGAGGGTTATGCTTGCTTCATAAAATGTATTAGGAAGTTTTCTATCATTTTTTATATTTTGGAATACTTTCAGTAGAATTGGTGACAGCTTTTCCCTGAATGTTTGGCAAAACTCACCAGTGAAGCTATCTGGACCTGGAGTTCTTTGATGACTTGATCCCCCTTAATCTTTTTTTGTTATGTTGTTGTCAGGTGCCATCGAGTCGGAACCGACTCATAGCAACCCCATGCACAGCAGAATGAAACAATGTCTGATCCTGGGCCAACTTCACTATCGCTGCCACATTTGACACCATCAATGATGTCACCTGGCTGATCCATCTTGTTGGGGGTCTTCCTCTTTTTCTCTGACCCTCCAACTTACCCAGCATGACATCCTTCTCCAGCGACTGTTCCCTC
>NW_006408636.1:6861539-6862744 GCF_000296735.1 Chrysochloris asiatica | reverse complement strand
AAATATTGATCTCTTCCAATCAGTCGGCCAGATAGTTGTCTTCCAAATTTCTTGGCAGAGATGTGTGAGTGCCTCTTGTGCTGCCTCATTTCTTGAAAGATTTCAATTTTTGTTCCATCAATTCCTGGTGCCTTGTTCGTGTTTTTGTAGCCCCCCTCATTTTGGGTAGCCAAAATTTAAGTTGCCCATCTCTGTCAACCCCGTGTACCAAGGGGGTGGGAATGATTCTCACTGTAAAGATTTGTTTCCTCTTTTGAGCTACTACATCCATAGGTATAGGTCAAGTTCATCAAATTGTACCAGATTACTTTTTTTCCCTCTTCTTTCTTCTTCTAGTCATGTTCTGATCATCCAGCCATTGAAGCCAGGTCAAGTGGGTATTATCTGCTAGTGTGGGTGTTCTTGTGCATCTCTCTTCACTTCTTATTAGCTGGATGCTTCAATCTCTGCCCTAGTCCTCTGTGGCCATGTCACTGTCTCTGGGCCCAGGAGTCCCCAGGTCTTGCCATACTGCTGGCCACCCAGGTCTCCACCCAGGTTCATAGGAGTGTATTGAATGTGGTCGGACTTACCTCACAACTTCTTTGCTGTTTTTCCCCTACTTCCCCTTATCAGTGACCAACGTGGTCACCAGTCATACCATATGCCTGCTCGTGTATTCCCCTTGAGTCTTAGTCTTGGAAGGGGGTTTTCCCTGAGGGGACATAAACCAGCCTTGATGGCTCCTGGGTGAACAATTTGCTTGTTCTTGTAGTAGTCAATCAAACTGCCATTATTGTTTTTTATTTTTCCTGCTGGTCTTTCTTTCAAGAAGTATCTTCTGTTTTTCTAGCCACTCCAGGATGGTCTGCTTGTCCTTTCATGTGGAGATTTCCCACCTCAGAAGATTCTGGATGGGATTTAGTATTCAACCTATGGTCTGTGCAATGCAAATGCTCTGCAGGAAGTCTCCTTCACTGGGCAAGTTTTAGCCCCCTTGATTAGTCTTTTATAGAGCAAATTAAAAAAAAATTGATTGAACCCAATTTATCAATATTTCTTTTTATGTACTATGCTTTTGATGTTAAGTATAAAAACTTTGCCTGGCTCTGGGTTCTAAATTCCTTCATTTAAATGCCTTTGCACCTCTGTCAAAAATTCAGTTGGGAAGAACAAGGTCAGAGGTCTCTCACTCCCTGCTTTCAAACTTTACTACATGGCTACGG
>NW_006408636.1:6858205-6860700 GCF_000296735.1 Chrysochloris asiatica | reverse complement strand
ACAATAGCAAAAAGATGGAGACAGCCAAAATGCCCATCCACTGAAGAATGGATAAACAAGTTGTGGTACATACACACAATGGAGTACTATGCTACCCTGAAAAATAACAAGGAAGCTGCATGCCACTTCCTAACATGGCTGAACCTTAAGGACATTATGTTGAGTGAAATTAGTCAATCATAAAAGGAAAAATGCTGCATAGAACCACTACTGTAAAAGACTAAGAAAAAGACTCCATACTATCCCACTAAAGTGGATTCTTAGCAGGCTGCTATGACGTAGGGGTAGGGTTAAGGGCCAGAGGGGAAGGTGGAGCACAGGGCAGGGAGTAGACACAGGACAGTTTGGGTGTGGGGGAGGGGACAATATACAAGTAGGGAGAGGGGAATGGAAGAATAAAGCAGATGGGAAAACAATTAGACAGGTATGAATGAGCTAAATGGGACAGAAGTAAAAAATAACGTAGGCACAGCCTTGGAACAACAGGGCTCTGGGATACAGAGACTGAGATATGGTTGGAATGGGGAAAATGGGGGAATAATGTTAAGATGCCTGGCTGACTTTTGAACCTTGGTTTCCCATACATTATAAAACAGACACTGGAGGGTGAGAGAAAGAAATAGCCAGAGATGTCACCGTAGAAAGCTTGTAAGTCCGTCTTCTGCCTATAACTGATTGTTGTTGTTGTTGTTAAGTGCCATCGAGTCGGTTCCGACCCATAGCGACCCTGTATAGGGTTTCCGAGGGTGTAAATCTTTACGGGAGTAGAAAGCCTCATCTTTCTCCCGCGGAGCAGCTGGTAGTTTCGAACCGCTGACCTTAAGGTTCGCAGCCCGATTCGTAACCACTACGCTACCAGAGCTGATTTGGAATACCTAAAATGGGACTACAATGTATCTATCCAGTGAAGGAAGTTTCCTGAAGAGCCTCGGCAGTACATAAGAATATAGATCAAAACCTAACCACATCCAGACCTTCAGAGACGGGAAACTTCCTCTTGAAAGGGCAAGCAGACCAGCCTGGAACAGCCAGAAACCCAGAAGACACTTCTTGAAAGAAAGACCTACAGGAAAAATACAGAACAGTAAGGGCAGTCTGACTACTACCACAAGAACAAGCAAGTTGCTAGCCCAGGAGACATCAAGGCAAGTAGTTGGGTCCTCTCAGAGCAAATCCTTTCCCAAGACTAAGACGTAATGGAAATACACACTCTGATTGGTGACCACGCATGTCACCCATAAAGAGAAGTGACCAAAGAGCATCAATGAAGTGGCGAGTTATGCCCTGTATCGTTCAGCAGACTATTGTGAACCCGGGTGGAGACTTGACCGGCCAGCAGCGAGGCAGAACCTGGGGACTCATGGGCTCAAAGTCAGTGACACAGCCACAGAGGGCTAGAGTGGAGAGCGAAGCGACCAGCTGATAAGAAGAGGGCAGACAGACACAAGAATACCCACACTTGCAGAAGAAACCCACTTGACCTGGCTTCAATGACTGGATGAACAGAACTCAATCTGAGGAAGAAAGAAGAGAGAGAGAGAGAAAAAAAGTGTCATCTGATACAACTTGATGAACTTGACCTACACCTATAAATGCTGTAGCTCAAAAGAGGAAACAAATCCTGGCTCCAAGAATTATTCCCTCCCCCTCCACACAAAGAGTAGATAGGGATGGGCAACTTGAACATTGGCTACCCAAAATGGGGGGAGGGATACAAAGGTAAGAAATGACTGGCTTACAAGCTTTCAAGAGGGAACCTAGATCCACAGGGCAGGGAGGATAGTACAGTCTCCAGTGAGTAGTACCCAACCTGTCTAGGAAGGGCTGGTGAAAAGAAATGCAGATGGGTCTCATGTGATGCAATGGTGAAAAATTGTTACCAGGACTGATTGTGAGGACTGGAAATGTAAAGGCAGATATTTTATAGCAAGGAGGGGAGTGACTAACCTTTCAGTCTAGGAGCAGAGGGCTCTGGGACCATCAATGGAAAAGAGTGGAGAGTGGGACCCCACCCAGAGAAGCAGTGAGGCCTGAGATGAAGACAGAGAGGATGACGTGAAGAGATGGAGTGACTGGGGACTTGAGATCCAGAGAGGAAAAGGGGCTGTGTGCTGAGGACTGTGGGGTGGGGAGGAGCATGCAGGGTATACCCTTTGGTTGGGGGATGATGCATGGACGGGATGGTAATTATGGCAATGAAATGATGTATGATAGAATCAATGTAAAACTAATGTTTCCCCATGTAAACTATCATACAATACACAATAAAACATTTATTTAAAAAAAAAAAATCAGTTGGGAATATTTGTGTAGGTCTATTTCTGGGTGATAAGATTTCCCAAGATGTCGGTTCCTGGAACAGCTGAGTGTCTTGAACCAGAAAATAATGAATTTCTGGATTTACAGAAACGGCTGCAATCATACATTGACAGAGAACTTCCAGAGGTTCAAGCTGGATTCAGAAGAGGCCGTGGAATGAGAGATATCATTGCTGA
>NW_006408636.1:6831976-6857240 GCF_000296735.1 Chrysochloris asiatica | reverse complement strand
CTAACGAGATGGATTGGCCAGGTGGCATCATTGATGGACTCAAGTGTGGCAGTGGTAGTGAGATTGGCCCAGGATCAGACATTGTTTTGTTCTGCTGTGCATGGGGTTGCTATGAGTCGGTTCCGACTCGATGGCACCTGACAACAACAACAACAATTTTTGGGTATTCTATTCTGTCCTATCTATTCCCCTGTCAATATATATATATTTTAATTTTTAATGTTTTATTGTGAATTATGTGATAGTTTACATGGGAGACTCTGTCAATACTTTTGAGTCGGAATGTCTAATGCCACTTGCTAGCTTGAATGACCCTGGGAAAATTATTTAACCTCTCTGTGCTTCAGTTTTCCCATATGAAAAATGTTATAAATGGAGTTCCGGCAAGATGACGGACTAGGTAGATGCACCACATGGACTCTCTACAACAAAGATATGAAAGACAAAATAAAATACAAACAGTCGAAAACTCTGACACACTGAACTTCAGAACAACGTTTAGAGAGGTGGATGAAATGCTTGCAGGGAGGATGGGCTGAGCAGGAACAGCAAGAGAAGGAGACTGACTGGTGAACAACTGGTTAGTTGTAGCTCGACCATCCTTTGAACAGCTTTGGCAATGGAAGGAGGCCTGGCAGAGCAGATTCAAGTGGGTGATGGAAAACATGTGATTTCTTCTTTCCTCCACACTACCCTAGTGACCACAAGTGTGGCCAGCTCCCACCCTCATCCATCCCTATCCCAGACCCTGCTCTCCAGGAGTTTGGAGTCACATGGTTGGAAACCATACCAGTGTGATGTGAGGGCCAGCTGCTCTGCTTTGATGTGATGCTTTGGTGCCTAGATTAAGGAGGGCTTGGCTCTAGACCTACAAAACCCACAAAGCCACCAGACCAGCATTTAACTAGTCATGCTTCCCCCAGTCCCTGTGGTCCTAACAGACACTAAAACCAACTCCATCAAGGGCCCCTATGAACTACTTTCAGATTGAGTGCACTGAACATAGATAACACTGAGACCAATAAGAACTTCATCTGAGGCCAGGAACTCTGCTATCACATCCCTTCCACAACCACCTCATGAGCTCCTTGAATTGCAGGATCCCCCAGACATTTCTCCCCTCAGGGTCCAACAATTGTACTGTTTGTTTTAACAAATATGACAACCCCACAGTGCTCCAGAGACAACAGACAATTTTAGCTCACATGTAAAAACAAGAGGGAATGGCTGAAAGAAATTACCAGGATATAGAGTCAGAAAACATTTCTGAGGTAGAAAAAGAAATGGAACTAACTGAAAAAGAATTCAAAAGAATGATAATTAGGTCCTTTCAAAGGATTAATAGAAAGATTGAGGAAAGCAAGGAAGGAAAACACAATAAAAACTTTTGAAGAATTCAGGAAAACACTACAAGAACAAACAAACAAAATAAATGCAAATTTTGAGACAATACAAAACCTGCAATTAGAAATCCAGAAGACTAATACTAAGATCTCAGAAATGGACAATATATTGACAGGGCTAAGAAATAGATACAAAACAGTGTAAGCCCAAATTAATGAGCTTGAAGATAAATCTCTCCATACTAGTATGCTAGAAGAACAATCAGAAAAAAAGAATGAAAATATCCGAAGAAAGCCTAAGAGTTATGTGTAACACCATGAAAAGGACCAACTTACCAGAACAGGAATTCCAGAACAGGAAGAGAAAAGCTCAGAAAAACTCGTCGAAGAGTTGTTGGAAGAAAACTTCCCTAACGTCATGAAAGATGAGAATATAAGCATACAAGAAGATGAACAAACCATGAACAGGATAGATTCCAAAAGAAAATCAACAAGACATACATAATCAAACTCTCCAAAACCAAAGACAAAGAAAGAATCTGAGAGCAGTTCCAGAAAAATGAAAAGTTACCTATAAAGGAGAATCAATAAGACTAAACTCTGATTTGTCTACAGTAACCATGTAGGCAAGAAGCAATGGGGTGACATATACAAAACTCTGAAAAAAAAATTGCCAACCAAGAATCATATACCAAGCAAAGTTGTCCCTCAAACATGATGGTGAAATCACAGGACATTTCCTGATTAATAGAAATTAACAGAATTTGTAATGACCAGACCAAATTTACAAAAAATGCTAAGCATGCTCTTTGGACTGAGAACCAACAACAGACAACAACTTGAGATTACCATACGTGACAACACCACCCAGAACGCAATCCAGATATAGAAGGATTTACAGTAAAACAAACCTACAAGACTGAAAATAGGGAGCCAGACATATCAATGTATAATCAAGTCAACTGCAAAGCAAAAAGAGGGACTAATGTAGACACAGAACTTCCAAGTGGCAAGGAAGTAAAGTAGATTTCAAGATAATACAGTTTTTTTTTTTTCATTGAAGCATATAGGGTGCTTTATTTTTAGTTATATGATAGTTTACATGGGAGAACAATAGCTTCACATTGATCCCATCGTATATCGTTTCCTTGCCATGGTTACAATCCCCTCCATGTATATCTACCAACCACAGGGTATATCCTGCAAGCCTGCTCCCTGGTCGTCAGCACACAGGCCCTCTCCCTCTCCGGGTCCAAAGTCCCCAACCGCTCCATCTCTCCGCATCATGGTCTCTGCCTCCATCTCTGGCATCACTGCTTCTCTGGGTAGGGTTTCGTTCTCCACTCTTCTCCCTTGATGGTCCCAGAGACCTCTGCCCCTAGACTGCAAAGTTAATCCCTCCCCTCCCTTTGCTACAAAACGTCTACATTTTCAGCCCTTACAATCAGTCCTGATAACAATTATTCACCATTGTTTCGCAAGAGACCTATTTGCATTTCTTTTTCTTGGTCTGCCTAGACAGATTGGATACTACTCAGTGGAGATTCTACCTTGCTCTACACCCTCTGGATCTAGGTTTCCTCTTGAAAGCTTGTAAGCCAGTGACTTCTTGCCTCTGTAACCCCCCTCCCCCATTCTGGGTAGCCAATGTCCAAGTTGCCCATCCCTGTCCTCTCTTTGTGTGGAGGGGGTGGGAGTGATCCTTGCTGTGAAGATTTGTTCCCTCTTTTGAGCTACTGCTTCCATAGGTATAGGTCAAGTTCATCAAATTGTATCAGACTATGTTTTTTTCAGCTTCTTTTTCTTCTGGTTGAGCTCTGATCATCCAGCCATTAAAGCCAGGTCAGGTGGGTATTATCTGTAAGTGTGGGTGTACTTATACATGTGCCATCTCTTCTTATCAACTGGACACTTCACTCTCCACTCTAGTCCTCTGTGGCTATGTCACTGACTCTGGGCCTAAGAGTCCCCAGGTCTTGCCACAATGCTGGCCAACCAGGTCTCCACCCGGGTTCACAGGACTCTATTGAACATTGTAGGGCTTAGCGCACAGCTTCATTGCTGTTTTTCCCTCACTACCCCTTATCAGTGAACATTGTAGGGCTTAGCTCACCACTTCATTGCTGTTTTTCCCTCACTTCCCTTTATCGGTGTCGAGCGTGGTCACCAATCAGAGCGTGTATTCCCATTGAGTTTTAGTCTTCGAAGGAGGTTTGCCCTGAGGGGACACAACCACTTGCCTTGATGTCTCCTGGGCAAGCCACTTGTTTGTTCTTGTAGTAATCCATCGATCTGCCTGTATTGTTTTGTATTTTTCCTGTCAGTCTTTCTTTCAGGAAGTATCTTCTGTTCTTCTGGCTGGTTCTTCTGTTCTTCCAGGCTGGTCTGCTTGTCCTTTCAAGTGAAAATTTCTCCTCAGAAGATGCTGGATGCTATTCAGGAATCCACCTATGGTCTTGTGTAATACAGAGACTTCACAGGAAGCCTCCTTCACTGGGCATGTTGTAGCCCCATTTTAGGTATTCCAATCAGTTATAAGCAGAAGACGGACTTACAAGCTTTCTATGGTGATATTTCTGGTTATTCCTTTCTCTCTCCCTCCAGTGTCTATTTTATAGTGGTATGCCAGGAGAACCAAGATTCAAAAGACAGCCAAGCATCTTAACATTATTTCCCCCCTTTTCCCCTTCCCAACTATGTTTCAATCTCTGTATCCCATAGCCCTGTTGTTCCAGGGTTGTGCATATATCATTATATTTGCCTCTGTCTCACTTCAGCTTCACATTCATCCTATCGTATTATATTTCATTGCAATGATTACAATCCCCTCCATGCATCATCAAATAACCCAAGGATATACTCCACAGGCCTGCCTCTTGCCCTCCCCCTGGCTCTCAGCAAATAGCTCCTCTCCCTCCCTGAGTCTCGTGTCCCCAGCCACTCCATCTGTCCACGCCAACATCTCTGTCTCCATGCTTAGCTTCACTGCCTCTCTTGGTAGGGTCACACTTTCCACTCTTCTTGCTTGATGGTCCCAGGGACCTCCGCTCCTGGGCTGCAAAATCAATCAATCTCCTCTTTTTGCCAAAAAAAAATTTAAAAAAATCTGCCTGTACATTTCCGACCCTCGCAGTCAGTCCTGATGGCAGGTATTCACTTTTGTACCACAAGAGTCTTATCCCCATTTCCTTTTGTCAGCCCAGTCCCAACAGATTGGAAATCATTCAGTGGAGGTTCTGCCTACACCTGCCCCGACTGGAACTAGGCTCCCTCTTGAAAGTTTGTAAGCCAGTCACTTCTTGCCTTTATAGCCCCCACCTCGCATTTTGGGTCTGGGCAATTCCCAGCTCCCCTCAAGGTATTCCAGTCAGTTAGAGGCTGAAGACTGGCTTACATGTTCTCTGTTGTGATGTTTCTGGCTATTCCCCCCCACCCTTAAGCATCTATTTCACAATGGTAGGCAAGGGAAACCAAGATTCAAAAGATAGCCAAGCATCCTAACATTATTCTCCTTTTATCCCCTTTCATATGGTGTGGCGCTGAGGGTTAATGTGCCAGACTGCAAAGCCGTTTGAACTTCAAAGTCAGCGGTTCAACCTCACCAGCTTCTTCTCTAGAAATCAAACAACGTATTGCATTAGGCAAATCTGCTGCACAAGAACCTTTTAAAGTGTTGAAGAGCAAGATGTCAGCTTGAGAACTAAGGTGCGCCTGACCCAAGCCATGGTGTTTTCAAAAAACCTCATATGCATGTGAAAGCTGGACAGTGAATAAGGAAGACCGTAGAAGAATTGATGCTTTTGAGTTATGGTGTTGGAGGCGAATACTGAAAGTGCCATGGGATGCCAAAGGAACCAATAGATCCGTTTTGTAAGAAGTACAGCCAGAGTACTCCTTAGAGGCCAAGATGGCCAAACTTCGTCTGTCATACTTCAGGCATATTGTAAGGAGGGACCAGTCGCTGGAGAAGGATATGTTTGGTAAGGTGGAGGGTCAGAGAAAAAGAGGAAAACCCCCAACGAGATGGATTGGCCAAGTGGCGGCATCGATGGACTCAAGCATGGCAACAGTAGTGAGGTTGGCCCAGGATCGGGCAGTGTTTCATTCTGCTGTTCATAAGGTACCAACTCGATGGCACCTAACAACAACAACAGTTATTACCGTGGTGGAACAGTGGTTAAGTGCTCAATTGCTAATTTATTGGAGGTTCAAACCCATCAGCCACTGTGCAAGAGAGATATGGCAATCAGCTTCCATAAAGATTACAATCTTGCAAATCCTATGGAAGGTGTGAGGAATGTCCAAACCATGGGCTGTATGTTGTTGTTGTTAAGTGCCGTTGAGTCGGTTCCAACCCATAGCGACCCTGTATAGGATTTCCAAGGAGCAGCTGGTGACTCACCAAACTTGAAGGTCAAACCTACTTTACAGTCCAGTGCATTAACGCATAGCACCACACCAGGACTCCATATGTATATATTGTTGTATGTGCTGTCAAGTTGGTTCTGACTCATAGAGACCCTGTATAGGGTTTCCAAGGAGGGGCTGGTGGATTTGAACCACTGACCTAGTGGTTGACTGCTAACCAGAATATCAGCAGTTCAAATCCACCAGTCCGGTGTGGCACTGTAGGATAAGCACAGGACTACTAACCACAAGGTCGGCAGTTCAAACCTACCAGCTGCTCCTTAGAAACCCAGATAGAGTCACTATGAGTCAGAACTGACTCAATGATACTTACCAACACCACCAATAAAAGAACAAGATAACCCTTAAAATTATCTTTAAAAATCTGGGGAGAAGTAGGTTGTTATTAAGTGCTGTAGAGTCAGTTCTGACTCATAGTGACCCTGTATAGGGTTTCTGAGGACCAACAACAACAAAAAAAGAGCAAGTTGTTATTGTTAGGTGCCATAGAGTTGGTTCCGACTCATAACAACCTTATGCCCAACAGATCAAAACACTGCCCTGCCCTGTGCCAACCTCACAATTGTTGCTACACCTAAGCCCATTGCTTCTTGCACTGTGCCAATCCATCTCATTGGAGTTCTTCCTCTTTATCTGCAACCCTCCATGATACCAAACATGATACCCTTCTCCAATGACTCCTGATAACATGCCCGAAGTATGAGAGATGAAGTCTGGCCATCCTGGCTTCTATGGAGCATTCGGGCAGTACTTCTTTCAAAACAGATTTGTTTGTTCTTCTGGAAGTCCATGATACTTTGAATATTCTCCTACAACACCATAACTCAAATGCATCAATTCTTCTATGGCCTTCCTTATTCACTGTCCAACTTTCGCATGCATATAAAATACCATGGCCTGGGTCAGGCGCACCTTAGTCCTCAAACTGACATCTTTGCTCTTGAACACTTTAAAGTGGTCTTGTGCAGCAGATTTGTCCAATGCAACACATCGTTTGATTTTTTTTCTTCCATGAATGTTGATGGTTGATCCAAGAAGAATGAAGTCCTTGACAACTTCCATCTTTTCTCTGTTGATAAGAATGCTGTTTATTGGTCCAGTGGTGAGGGTTTTTTTGTTTTTTTTTTTAATTTCTGTTTTTATTGTGGATTGAGTGAAAATTTACAGGGCAGACCATCAATTTTACATTCAACAAATCATACAACTTGTTTCATCATCATGATTACAATCCCTCCATGTACCATGAGTTAACAGTATTTCTCTCTATTCACTTTAGCTCTTCTTCTTTAAAACAAAAACAAACAAAAAAACCACTCAGGTATATATAATTTACGCCACCAAAGGGCACATTCTGCAAGTTTGCTTCCTGGCCACTATCTCTTAGTCCCTCTCTTCCCATAAATTTAGAGTCCTCAGCTGCTCCCTCTCTCCATGTTCCCATCTCTGCCTCCATCTCTGGTGTCCCTGCTTCTCTGGATACAGTCCTGCATTCCGTTTGTGTTCTTCTCCCTTGAAAATTTCAGGGGCCTTTGCTTTTGGATTGTAAGATTAACTGCTCCCCCGTTTATGTTACAAAACTTCTACCTTTACAATTGTGACAGTTGCAATTAGTCATGATAAAAATTACTCACCATTGAATCATAAGAATCTATCCCCATCTCTTTTAACCAGACCCATCTAGACAAGCTGCAAACTATTCAGTAGGGAGTCTTTCTTCCCCCTACACACTCGTCAACTAAACTCTCTCTTGAAACCTTTTAAGCCAGTCACTTCATGCCTTTATTAACTCCTCATTTTAGGTAAATAATGTCTAAGTTGCCTGTCCCTATCTATCCTGTGTACAGAGGGGATAGCATTGATACTTGATGTGAAGACTCCTTCCCTTAGTGTTGGTATTTAGACTTACTGCCTCCATGAGTATAGGTGAGGTTCATCAAATTGTAGCAACTTACCCTTGTTTCCTTTATAAAAAAATTTTTTTTAAATCTTCCTCTAGTCGAGTTCTGATTATCAAGCCTTTAAGGCTAGGTCAAATGGGTACTATCTGCAAGTTTGGGTGTTCTTGTGCAACTCCCCTCACTTCATATCAGCTGGATGCTTCACTCTCAGCTGTAGCCCTCTGTGGCTATGTCCATGGGCTCAGGTGTCCTCAGGTCTCACCACACTTTGGACCAACCAGCCCTTCCTCTTTCTCTCATCTCCAGGTCAACGGGAGGCTATGGAATATGGTTGAACTCAGCCCTTCTTCATTGCTGTCTTTCCTCCTCTTTCACTTACCAGTAGTCCAATGTGGTCTCCAGCAAGCTTACATACCTGCTCATGTGTTCTCTTTTAGTTTCAGTCTTAGAGGGCAGCTTGTCCTGAAGGAACTTGATTGTTTGCCTTGATGGCTTCCCAGTGAACATCTTGCTTATTCTTAGAGTAGCCAGTCATACTGACATTTTTGTTTTGCTTTTTTCCTGATGATCTTTCTTTGAAGACATATCTTCTGTCACTGTAGCTGTTCCAGGCTGGTCTGCTTGTCCTTTCTAATGGGAATGTCCTACCTCAGAAAGTTCTGGATAGGACTCAGGATTCCACTTAATGTCCTATACTCTGCAAAGGCTCCGCAAGATGCCTATTTCACTGGGAAAGTTCTAGAACCCCTTTTAGGTATTCCAATCAGCTATAGGCTGAAGACGGGTTTACAAGTTTTCTGTAATCATGTTTCTAGACATTCCTTGCTATCCCACTCAAGTGTGTATTTTACAATAGTAGGCAAGGGAAACCAGTATTCATAAGACAGTCAAGCATCTTAGTATAATTTCCCCTCTTCAAACTTCACCTAGATCCCTGTATCACAGAGCCCTATTGTTCCAAGTTTGAGCATGCATCACTATTTACTTCTGTCCCACTTAGCCCATGCAAATCTGTCTCAGTGTTCCCCTATCTACCTTGTTCTTCCACCTCCTCGCCCTTCTTGTATTGCCCTCCCCAATACCCAAACTATGATGTGTCTGCCCTTACTCTGTGCTCTACCATTGCCTCCCTCCACCTCCCCTTAACCCCACCCCCCACACTGCAACCCCACTGATATGGTTACCTTATATTCCATTAACTTTTCCCTTCATTTAATACAGTCTATTTTATCCTGCTATTCATAAGGTTTTCAGTGACTAAAGATTCGGAAGTAGTTCGTCACTCTTTCTTCTTAGTCTGTCTTTGTCTGGAAGCTCATTTGAAACCTGTCCACCATGGGTAGGTTATTTAAAATACCAGTGGCTTAGCTTTCAGAATCATAGCAACTCACAAGCCACAATAGTACGACAAACTGACTTGCTGGATTCTGCTTGCAGGATTCTGTCCTTACCTTTGATTTTGTAGAACTTGATTATGATATGTCTTGGTGATTTTCTTTTAGGGTCTATCCTTCCTGGTGTTTGTTGAGCTTCTTGAATGCTTTATCTTTTCGCTTTTCAAGATGTTAGGGAAATTTTCTTCCAGAAGCTCTTCAACTATCTCCTTTGTAAACTTGTGTGATTCTTCCTGTTCTGGAATGGCAATAATTCTTAAGTTATTCCTCTTCACGTTGTCCAACACATATCTTAGACCTTCTTCAGATTTTTAAAATATTTTTTCTGCTTGTTCTTCTATTTAGTAGTATTGAGAGATTTATCTTCCAGCTCACTAGTCCTCACTTCCATCTCTTCGGTTTACTCCTTTGCCCTTTCAATGTATTGTCCATTTCTTATATTCTATTATTAATCATTTGGATCTCTTTCTGTAGGTTTTGAATTGTTTTCAATGCTGTATCTATCTTATTTGGTTGTTCCTGTAGTGTTTTCCTGATTTCTTCTTTATTTTTCTCAACTTCATTGTATAGTATTTTGATACATTTTATAATCATTTTTCTGAATTCCTTCTCAGGCATTTCCAAAGCCTGCCCATCTTCCAGTATGGAGTATAGGTCTACTTCCAGCTCATTTGACTCAGTCACTTTATCTCATTTCTGGACATGTACTGATATGGTCATCTCTTTCTGATTTTTGGGCATATTCAGGCGTTATCTGTGGCCTTAATACTTAGATTGGTGCATGTTTTGGTATTTAGGAGCTCTGATAGTGTAGTTACAAATTGGGCTGCAACCTCAAAGTCAGCAGTTTGAAACTACCGACTGTTCCATGGGAGAAAGATAAGGATTAATACTCCCATAAAGATTTACAGCCTCGGGAACCCTATATAGGGTGGCTATGAATCGGAACCGACTTCACAGCATCACCACCACCAATGTGATGGCTGAAATTGAGGTTGCCTTGGTAAGGCCAGACCAAATGATTTCGCAGTACCGGTGTGGCGCTCTGGGCCTCTTGTTTTTGAACAGCTGCATAGAATACTATGATTAACAGCAACAATAACAATGCTGCCCCAAAGTCTGCTATGCCATTACTTATGGATTTACATTCTGTTTCACAGCTATAATTAAGTATTTTGTGCCTAAAAACTGAAAAAGAACAAGGAAGGATGTTGCAAACATCAATGTCAAATAAGTTCTCCTTTAAAAAAAAGATCTCCATCAACTGCTTCAACCTATACCACATTTTTTTTTTTTTCATATTTGGACTACACCTTTATTACCATTTCCATCACTACGACCCTGCTCTAAGCCATGCTTTATTGCAATGGACTTCTAATAGGGCTCCCTGCTTCCACCATTGTCTTCTTTCAGTCAATTCTCAACATAAAAGCCTACGTAATCCTTATTTTGTTATTTTTGTTTTTAAAAATTGATTTTAATACATTATTATTATTTATAATAATCCTAAATGCAGTGGTTTTATTTTAAAGCAGATGGTGTACATGAGTTGTTATCAAAATTGTATTCAATATAATTGATTTAAAAAAAGTTTTTATTGTGAATTGAGTGATAGTTTATGTGGGAGAACATCAGCTTTACATTCATCCTATTTTATTTAGTTTCATTGCAAATGATTACAATCCCCTCCATTTGCGTCCATTCCCTGTTTTTTTTTTTTTCCCTCTAAGTAATCCTTTTAAAACCTATGTCAGATCATGTTATTCCTCTGCTCCAAACCCTCTCATAATTTCCTATCTCATTTAGTATATAACATAAACCTAAGTCCTTGTAGACGGCCCCAAAGCCCCACATGATCTACCCCTGCCTACTTCTGTTTATCTTCTATTACTCTTCCCCTTGTTCATTCTACTCCAGCCACACCGGCCTTATTCGTAGGTAGGCCCCTACCTTGGGGTCTTTACTCATGTTTCTTTACTTCAGAATCCTCATAGACTACCTCCCTTACCTCCTTCTAGTTTTTACTTAAATGTCACCTTCTCAGTAGGGCTTTCTCAGACCACCATATGTAAAATAACGAACTCCCTGCTCCTCCCCCTTTCCTGATTTTTCTCAACAGCACTCATCACCATTTAACACACAATGTCATTTCTTATTTATTTTTTGTCTATCTCCTATCACTACAAGAATACAAGTTCTACAAGGGCAATAGTTTTTGTCTATTTTGTTCATTGCTGTATTACTAGGGCCTAGATTGTATCTGGAACAACATACCCTTGTTGAAGGAATTATCAAATGAATGGATAGAAAGATGGACAGATGAATGAAAGAATGAAAGCTGTGAGCCAGGACTAGGCTCTGTGTCCCTCTGGTAAATGAAATCCACTTGCCTCTCTAAAGCTGACCACTAGGTGGCAGTTTGAGCCTGAACCCCTGCCTCATTTACTCCAGTTTGCCATTTCCCTATCACCTTTCAATCTTGTCCAGGACTTTTTTTTGAAACTTTCTCTGCCTTGGCATGGCTAGGGAATTTTGTGTGAGCTATTAAAGTGAGCAGTGTCAGTACCTAAAGCCTTGCATCTTTTTTCTCCTTTGAAAGGTGCTATTTTCTTTCCTGCTCTACCCAGTTCTCTGTAGCAGATGGAAGAAGCCATAGACACTAGCCATTGGACTGTCCCCAAGTCACTTTCTGCAGCCTATAGGTTATCAGGGCACATTTCACCTTCTGCCCATTTTTAGCAAGTGACTCCCAGAGTTACTGCGCTATTCAACTGTGTAAAGACTAGGCCAGAAAGGCACTTCAGAAGGGCCATGAGTTAGCATGAGTCTGAATCTTCACTGTGTCACCAACTAACTTTGTGGTCTAAGTGATGCTAGGGAACTGTCCTTTATTCTTCAGTCTTGGAGATGATGATACCAAACTCTCAGGGAAGATGTGGAGCCTGAATGGAATAATGCATGCATAATATTAGCAGGGTGCCTGGTATAGAAAAAAGGAGCCCTGGGGGTGTTGGACTCAAACCACCAGCAGCTCCGTGGGAGAAAGATGAAGTTGTCTACTCCTGTAAAGATTTACGGTCTCAGTAACCCTAAGGAGCAGTTCTACTTCATCCTATATAGGGTTGCTATGAGTCCGAATCGACTGACAGTGGGTTTGGGTTTGGTATAGAAAATGACTCAAAGAAAAATGAGAGGTGAGATAACTAAGACCAGACATGGCAGAAACTGACCAGGGAGTGTAAGAAGAGTCTGCCTAGGTAACCAGCAGGCTGAACCCAATAAAAGATGGGAGATCAAGGAAGGCTTCATGTTTCAGCTGTCTCTGAGAGGATAGATGAAATTCTGCCAGACAGACAAGATTGCAAAGAACATTCCAAGAAGAAAGAATGATATGTGCAAATAAAAAGAGGTGTGAAGCAATATGGCTATAGTCCAATAACTGCAAGTAATTAAATATAATGGAATTTAAGTTTCTTGTAGAAGCGTGACAAAAAAAGAAACACAAACAGACAAGGAGGGGCCAAAGCTCAAATGACCTCATATGTCAGGCAAAAGAGGCTAGACTTGATCTGGTGGGTGGTGGGCACTATTAAAGAGTTTTAAGCAAGAAAATGACATGGCAAAAATTGATGATTTGGAGATCCCGTTGCCTGGATTAGAGACAGATGAGAGATGAGCTAGATTCAGATTAGAGAAGTTATCGTGGGGATAGAGAGAAGGGAAAAAATCCACGGAGTCCCTCCCCAGCACCCCCCCACCCGTTTTTCCACTCCAGAGGAAGAAATTAGCAACAAGGCTTTTCTAAGAACTTGTTTGAAAAAAGGAAGGTGATAAGGCTAACGAAGCAATAGGGTCATGGTGCGGTTTTTGTGGGTTTGCTTACTTTTCTTTTATATAGGTGAAATTTCTGTCCCCCCACCCAGAGACTTTAATGCCATTGAATCTGTTCCTACTCATAGCAACCCTGAATAGGGTATTTGAGGTTGCAAATCTTTGCAGGAGCAGACAGATTCATCTTTGTCTCATGGAGTGGTTGGTAGACTCAAACAACCGACCTTATGGTTCATACTCTAGTGCTTATCCTATAGAACCACTGCACTCCCCCATAGGGACTGGCACTAATTAATTGAATGAGTGAAGGGAGGGACACCCAACACACTACTTGCCAAGTGATAAGGGGCCTTTCCCAGATTCAGCTTTTCAGCTACTCTCTGACTTCCCTCTCATCTCTGAGCCAGAGCCTCATGACCGAGGGGCTGAGAAGTTGACCTTTCTACTCAGAGTGGATTTCCCTCTCAATGGAGTGATTTCCCTATAATGGCCCCAGAGAGGCATCCCAGTTTGTTCATTTCCTAGTACCCCAGGATGTGCTTCTGGTTAGAAAACCCCAGCAATTATTCATCTGCCTATTTCCTTTTCCTTTTCAAAGGCCTCAACCCTCCTCTCCAATTATCTGCCCAACATCTCTTCCTTGTCTTCAGGGAGAGGTGTTGGTTCCTGCTTTTCTATTCTTATATTGGCACTCCCTGCTCAGACATGGGCCTTGTTTAAAGCACCCAAGGCCAAGCCCAGGTTTATGATTTGGGGGAGAACTGAAGGAGCATGGGCCAACTAGAACCTAGCCTGTTCCAGGCTTTGCTGTCTCTGCAGCCAGTGGACAGCAGTAGAAATTCTATCTCAAGGCTAAGGAACCCTGGTGGCACAGTGGGTAAGTGCTCAGCTATTAACATAAAAGTGAGTGATTTGAACCCATCATCAGCTGCTCTGTGGGAGAAAGATATGGCAGTCTGCTTCTGTAAAGATTTATAGCCTTGGAAACAATGTGGGCAGTTATATTCTTTCACCATACTTATTCAACCTGTATGCTGAACAAATAATCCGAGAAGCTGGGTTCAATGATGAAAAATGTGGCATCAGGATTGGAGGAAGGCTAATTAACAACCTGCGATATGGAGATGATACAACCTTGCTTGCTGAAAGTGAAGAGGACTTAAAACATTTCTTCAATGTGAGGAAAACAAAAATCCTCACCACTGGACCAATAAACAAGGTTCTTATCAATGGAGAAAAGATTGAAGTTATCAAGGACTTCATTCTTGGATAAACTATCAACACTCATGGAAGCAGCAGTCAAGAGATCAAATGATTTGCATTAAGCAAATCTGCTGCACAAGACCGTTTTCAAGTGTTGAAGAGCAAAGATGTCAGCTTGAGGACTAAGGTATGCCTGACTCAAGCCATGGTATCTGCAATAACCTCATATGCATGCGAAAGCTGGACAGTGAATAAGGAAGACCATAGAAGAATTGATGCCTTTGAGTTATGGTGTTGGAGGAGAATATTGAAAGTGCTACCAAAAGAATATTTAAGTGCTACCAAAAGAACCAATACATCCGTTTTGTAAGAAGTGCAGCCAGAGTGCTCCTTAGAGGCCAAGATGGCCAAACTTTGTCTCTCATACTTCAGACATATTTTCAGGAGGGAGCAGTTGCTAGAGAAGGCTATCATGTTTGGTAAGGTGGAGAGTCAGAGAAAAAGAGGAAGACACCCAATGAGATGGATTGGCCAGGCAGTAGCATTGATGGACTCAAGCGTGGAACAATGGTGAGGTTGGCCCAGGGTCAATGCTGTGCATAGGGTCACTATGAGTCAGTACCGACTCGATGGCACCTAACAACAACAACATATGGTTTTTATGAGACAGCGTCAATTTGAGGATAATGTTTTTTGTTTTTTGTTAAGTATCCAAAGAGCAACTTTTCTATGCTGGAGACTTTTGCCTTCCTAGCCCAGTCTGGAGTAAAGATATGAAGTTTGTGATAGATAAGAAAAGGGCAAATGAATACTTATAAATGAGTACTTTGTGTTGAGTGCTTTATGTAAGTCATTCATTGTATTTAATTCCCCACAACCACTCTGTGAAGGAGGTATTGTTGTTAAGTGCTGTTGAGGCAGTTTCAACTCTTGGAGACCCTGTATAGGGTTTCTGAGGAGTGGCTGGTGAGTGTGAACTGTCGACCTTGTTGTTGGCAGTCCAGTGCTTATCCTATAGTGCCACACCAAGACGGAGGTATTGGTTATCACTATTTTACAGGGGAGAAAACTGAGACTCAGGGAAGTTAAAATTTTTTTCCACAGTCTTGGTGTGGTGCTGTAGGATAAACACTAGAACTCAGGTCATTTTAACTGCAAGGTTGGTGGTTCAAACTCACCAGCTGCTCCTCGGAAACCCTATACAGGGTGGCTATGAGTCGGAACCGACTTGATGGCACACAACAGCAACAATAACATTAGGCTAGTTAGTGATGTTGGGATGGGTTGTGAGCCCATATTTTTATATCAAAGTCCATTTTTACTCAGTAAAATATATTTCAAGGGGTTAGAAGATAACCTCCCTGGTTGACCCCTTTTCCTAGGAAAATATGTCCCTCCTGTCCTGGAGTGGGTGTGCCTTATCTAAGGAAAAATAACTGTGGCTAGGCTCATCTGTCTCAAGTAATTCCTGAATGGATTCATTGTTGCCTCTCCCTCCTCTCTTCATCTTACCAAGTGAGTTCCAAGGGGCAGAAGGTGAGCCGGCAGGTACAGGTTTGTTGTCATTTTGGACAAGCCTGTTTGCTTGAGCTTTTTGTCTTCCAGTTTTGAAATGAGAGGATTTTCAGTGAGAGATGGTCTTCAGGGTCCCTTCCAGCTGCAGTAGTTAAGAATTGTATTGATTGTATTGTACTATAGTGTTGCTTGACACAGTATTGTATTCTATCAACCACGGCCTTCTTAATCCATTCATAGATAGAAACAAATTTCCTGTTGCCATAGGGAACAAGGTGTTTTTTTGAACTAGGAAAAGATTCATTCAAGAAGGCAAGATAAATAGTAGAAAGGGTTTTGAATCAGCTAGGCTTAGTTCAAAATCCTATACGGTCGGCAGAGTACTTTGCTTCTCTGAGTTTCTTTCTTCATCTATACAGCAGGAACAAAACCCCTACTTTTCAGAGTCATTGTTGTGAGGTAATGCATTTGACATGGAAGGTACTCAAGACCTTTTTTTCTGAGTGAATGTGATTCAGTTCTTTCTTTCCCAATCCATCTCACTCTATTGTTGACAGGATACTCTTATCTCCCCCCGCCCCCCACCCCAACCACATAGGCCACACTGTGAGTGTTCTCTGAGAGGGTTTCAATTTCCAAACTTTTCTGGGAGAGCTACCAAGGAGTGTGAAGCAACTTAACCTCTCTCACAATCTTATAAGAGTCTTAAGGGGACAGTGCAACAAAGGCCAAACCAAGGCTTCAACACAGACTTGCAAGGCAACCTGCAAGTTCAGGTTTCAAAAGTTCTGTGCAGTTTCGTTGGCTCTATTCCTTCTCGGCATCCAACCTCCCTGGCCATAACTATCTGGCCAATGGCAGGGCCCTCTACCTCATGCATCCCCTTCAGGTTCAGAGCCTCTGAGCTAAGTGCCTTAACAATGACATGGCTGCTTACTATGTAGACAAACTCAGCTTCATGATGAGACTAAAGCTCCCAGACAACCATACCCCATGATTCATATTGTCCAGCAGTGTACCTTCTTGGGTTCCCCTTTGCAACAACTACATCTGCAAACTGAGCAGGAGCCTTTTATGTTTGTTTTTGCTGTAGAAGCTCATCTTGGCCAGAGATTTTGTCTACTGCATCTCTCCTTTCAGCCTCCCTGACCTGTGGCAACTCAATTTGTGCTGCAATGTCCTGTAGTTATTTACAGTTGGAATGGACATACCAGTTTCAGGTATTAGATGCAACCAGATGAGCACCCTCCAACTTCTTTATACCCCAAACCATCTTCTTCATCTTAACCTCTTTGACAACTGTCTGGTCTCTTTAGGATCGCATCCCCTATTGCTAGCTTCAGGGGTCACTAGTTGGTAGCAAGAGATTGACTAGGTAACATCTGACTAGAAGGGACCAAAGTGTAGCATGCAGCCTGAGTGGCATTATCTTGGTATATCCCACTTGACCTAAGTGGGAACTAACTGGCAGCATTCCCAAGATACTTCCTGGGTAGGTTTCCAGCCATTTAGTCCTCCTGTGTGGCCTGGAAGTATCTCTAGAATGTGACAGCCTACTGTCCCATGACACCACTAGCTCAAGACCAGTCCCTACTTTTCCACTATTCCTTCTGCCCTTGACATTTCTGCATGGAAGAAACACAAGGTTAGGCCCATCCTCACAGAGGATACTAAACTGAAGTAGCCTAAAGGCTGCTCAGGCATATAGGAGATGTGAGCAAACAATTAACCAGGGCAGAAATGAACAGACACATATACATTATGTACAAGAATAAGGATACATGCATATCTGAGAGCAGAGAGTGAACAGAATAAACAGAGCAGTGCCTGCAACTGGGCACGCTTTTAATTAATCAGGACAGGCTCTCTGGATAAGGTAGAATTTCAGATTGCTGAACACATCAGTCCTTTCTGTAATGTGATTAAAATTGGTTTAGAAATTTATACTATATTTCAAGTGAGTGCTGTGCTTAGAATGTAATTGTATTTGGCCATATATTTGACATTCTTAAAATCAGAGCAGCTTTCATGCAATGAGGAAATTTCTCCAGAACGGAATTTGATATTTAAGCCAACAAACAGAAGAGCAGTTGCAATCTGAGCCTCTGATGGATGGTTTCTTCAAGGCTGCCTCTCTCTTTGCACTTCCTGTTCAGTCTGGAAATCTTCTCCAGCACTCAGCAGGAGGGAAATTTCTTGATCCTCAACTCCAGAAACCACATTTTTCCTGGCAGCCAGAGTCAAAGCCATGTGTGGCTACCCATTCTAGGCCTCACCTACATATCTGCCAGCCCGGAGCAGCTAAGGAATTTGCCTTTATCACCCCCAGGACTTGGACCTTGTTCTGGGATCTGAAACACCTGGTTTGCTCTTTGTCAGAACCCAAAAGTGCTGTTAGGACTGCTGGCTAATTCTTCCTCTCCACTGTGGTAGAAGCCAGAATCATTGCTCACAATTCTATTATGTCCTCAACAGGGATGGTAATAAAAAAGGTGTGGGGAGAGATGGACATTTTCAGAGTCATTATGTATCAGGCCCCATGGTGCTCTAAACATGGTGTCCTAACCACCCAGGGTCTCTTCCTATATTGGACTCTGGGTGGTTAGCTATGGTCTTGCCATTGGGAAAGGGGAGGGGTTGACTCGAGAAATAGGCTGCCTGTGTGACCGCAGGGCTAAAAGGGACCTTAAAGGTTTTTTTTTAGTAAGTCAACATATATTTTGAGAACACACCACATGCCAGGCACTGTGCTAGGTGTTATGTTTCGGAGTTGAATAAAACAAGAATAATAAAAAAAAAACCTCCTTCACTGGAGCTTCCAGTCTAGGTGGGAAAACAGTCATTATACAGAAAGGTACATTTGTTTCATTGCTTTTAAGTGTGCAAAGTGCTGAAACAAAGTACCCAATCTAGTTAGTGAGTTTGTAGTAGAAGTGATATTATGCTGAGAACTGTAGGAGCAGTTAGACAAGTGAAGGAGGAAGAAAGCTAAAGAAATGAATTTGTGAAGGCTCAAGGAAAAAGGGAGCAAAAATCAAAATATTTCATGGACTAATTCATTTCACAAAGAAACTATTCCTCAGGGCAGGTGTCTTGCAAATGACTGCTTTGGGTAACAAGACCAGACTTTGGAGAGCTTGGTATAAAGGTAAGACTTCAAGAACATGTCTATAATCCAAGAGGAATAACTATGTATTTAAAGGGCAGCATACTGGAGTCCTGGTGTGGCTCTGTGGGCTAATGCGTCAGACTGAAAAGTCATTTGAACTTCAAGACCGGTGGTTCAAGCTCACCAGCTGTTCCTTGGAAACCCTATACAGGGTTGCTATGGGTTGGAATCAACTCAATGGCACTTAACAGCAACAACAATACTGGTGTGGTGCTGTGGGTTAATGCGCCAGACTGCAAAGTCATTTGAACTGCAAAGTCAGCAGCTCAAGCTCATTAGCTGCTCTTCAGAACCCTATACAGGGTCGCTATGGGTCAGAATCAACTCAACAGAACTTAACAACAATAACAACATACTGGCTATTGGAGTCCTGGTGTGGCACTGTGGGTTAATGCGTCAGACTGCAAAGCCGTTTGAACTGCAAGGTTGGCAGTTCAAGCTCACCAGCAGCTCCTTGGAAACCCTATACAGGGTTGCTATGGGTCAGAGCCTACTCGATGGCACTTAACAATAACAACATACTGGCTATTACTTCCTGTGACACTTGCAGGTGGGCTAATGTCTTATTTAACCTTCTTCTGGTATTATTTTTTATTTCAATTTGGCACCAGTCTAAGGAATAGACTGAGGCCTTTCTATATCTCAACTTTCCTTAGTAAAAATATTCTGCCAAGTCAAAAAATGGGAAGTAACATTTAAAGAGCACAAACTATGTACCAAGTGCTTTTATACTAAACTGAAGCCAAACTCATTGTTGGTGAGTCAATTGCAACTTATGACAATTGTTACAGATAAGTCCATAGGGTTTTTTAAATTGTAATCTTTAGGTAAGCAGACTACCAGTTCTTTCTTATGCAGCAAGCCTTTATTCAACACTATTAGCATAACACCTAACATAGTATCTGAGGGTTAGACTGCTAAGAAGTGGGATTGTAGGAGTCTCATTTGAGTCCGCTTGGTAAAATATGAGGCCCCTGCACCCTCTCCGGGGTCCTGGTTTGACACTGTGGGTTAATGCACCAGACTGCAAAGCCATTTGAACTGCAGGGTTGGTGGTTCAAGCTCACCAGCTGCTCCTCGGAAACCCTATACAGAGTCGCTATGGGTCAGAACTGAGTCAACCGCACTTAACATCAACAACAACAACCCCCTCTCCAAGTATCCAGAGATGATGCCCTAGTGCTTTGGAAGTAGCTCCTCTTTTCCCCTATGGGAGGCAGCTAGTTCTCCAAATCCCTCCCTCTCCTTGGAACCTTGGTGTTTCTTGTTCCTGGCTTTGTGTCTAAAGTGTGTGCAATGACAAACTGCCCATTCTTAAGGGTCAGCACAATTCCTTTGGGAAAGTATTTGTACTCTCATGAAAAGGGGCTAGAGAGTGAGAAAAATAAAGCACAGTGTCCTGGGCTTTACTGTCCAATGTCACTTCCCAAAGGTACCCAAGTGGGTTGGGGTGGGATTTCTTTATCAAGGCTTAAGTTTTTTTTTCTCTGCTGCCACTTTTCTTACTGGATAGGTCTTTTTTTGTGGAAAGAAAGAAGAATTATTACACACAGTATTGTGACTTCTAGCACCAAACCCTGATAGATATGAATGACACACTGCAGTGAAGGGCTTACACTCACTGAAGACTGGCTTACACTCAAGAACAGTGTTTTCCTGGCAAAGTAAAATTCTTCTTTTGGGGAGAAAGATCACTTGGGAAAAAGACAATTCATAAACCTGTTTGAGGAATACAGAAGGCATTGAGGCATTGCTGGTGGGAGGTGGGAGTCTACAATGTCATGAGCGTTAGAGCAGAGGCTCCTTTAATTTAACTTGAGTGATCTTACTAATTATTTATTCTCTTTCCAAATAAGGAGTTTCTCTCCCAAAAGCTAAGGCCAGAGTCTAGGGTTTGGGATTAGATTTCAAGAATCAGAAACAACTGCTTTTCCATCTCTAAATCCCCATACCATTACCACACATTTCTTTTCCAATCTATCTCTTTTTAGAGGGAGAACTGATGTGTAGGATTCTCATTTGGCCCAGAGCTTTGGCTTTTACTAAGTTCATTTTTTGCCCTACAAAAAGCTGAGGTTTGCCCTTTAATCTACTGGCCAAACATGACTGTAACAAACCTGTTTAAACTGTGCAAGGGCTTGAAATAGAAACATCATTGCTAAGTGTGTTGAATGAAGAAAAGTGAACTCTTTGTTGTGAAGAGAGAAACTTGAATAAAGTGAAGAGAAATTTGGAGGAAGTCTTCACCTGGGCAAAGTGAGGGGAAGTGAGCAATGAGTTTTAGCGGGTAGAGAGTTCAGAGGCACTTGAATAGCAAAGATTTTCTTTTGTGGCACTGTGGGTTAATATGCTGGACTTCAAAGTCGTTTGAATCACAACGTTGGCAGTTCAAGCTCACCAGTCATTCCTAGGAAACCCTGTACAGGGTCGCTATGGATCGGAATCCACTCGACGGCACTTAACAACAAGAACCCCTAGAACCACTATCAACTGAGAACAGGGCATGGGCTTCTGACAAAGAAATATGATGGGGTGGGGGCTTCAAAAAGTTTGTGAGAAATTTTTGTTATCTTTTATTTTCAGTTTCCATGAACTTTTAGAAGTCCCCTCATATATATGTATACACACAGAGTGCATGTAGACTCTCAAAGCTCCCAAATTGCTGGCTACTAAGTACTGCACTCTGAAGTTAATGTTATGCTGGACCACAATCCAAACCATTTATCTGTCCTTCCCTGACCCTCATGGGCATCTAGGTTTGCAACCCTTATTACAACTTTCGTCATAAAACTCTCTTCTACATTATGGGCTGTTTTCATAGATCTGCTTAAGCCTTACATTGCTTAACCTACTATTAATAGGTTACATGTTCAGTATGCCTGTATCCTGCAAATATGATGAATAAGTATAGCAATATTAACAACTAATATTTATTGTGTTCAATGTTTATTATGTTTCAAACACTTTACATGTGTTACCTCATTTAATCTTCATAACAACTTCATGAAGTAGGTACTATCTACTATTAGCCCCATTTTCCAAATGAAGAAATTGAAGCACAGACAGGTCAATTAACTTGCCAAAGCTTGCACAGATAATAAATAGTAGCATTTAGAATCAAAACCAGCCAATCTGTCTCCAAAGCACACATGTTCATCCAGTCATCCCAAAGGCAACATTTCTTCAGTTAGTCCAGACAATCTACATCAGAATCATTTGGAGTGTTCATTTAAAACAACCAATTTCTAGGAAAAATGATCCTTCCATGCTCTGTCTCGCAGGGTGAACCCATCTTTCTTTATCTTCTGAGCCTTTGGGTCTCATATGCTAGTATGTCTCAAATTTAGGGGTGATCAGAATTACCACATTGGTGGTGGTAAATGCTATCAAGTCAGTTCCAACTTATAATGACCCTATGTACATGAGAAAGAAACACTACTAGGTCTTTTGCCATCCTCACAATTGTTTCTATGTTTGAACCCATTGTTGTAGCCACTGTGTCAGTCCATGTCATTGAGGGTCTTCCACTTTTTCACTCACACTTTATCAAACATGATGTCTTTCTCCTGGAACTGATGACATGTCCACAGTATATGAAACGATTCTCACTATCCTCGCTTCTAAGAAATATTCTGACACTACTTTTTCCCAAGACAGAGTGTTTGGTTTTCAGGCAGTCCATGACATATTCAATATTCTTTGTTGTTGTTGTTAAGTGCCATCGAGTTGGTTCCGACCCATAGCGACCCTGTGTAGGGTTTCCGAGGAGCATCTGGTGACGTTGAACCACTGACCTTGCAGTCTGGTGCATTAACCCACAGCGTCATACCAGGACTCCCAACACCATAATTCAAAGAAATCAATTCTTTTTTGGTTTTTAATTACTGTCCAGATTTTGCTGACATTTATGAGGCCACTGAAAATACAATGGCTTGGGTCAGGCACACCTTAATCTTCAAATCGACATCTTTGATTTTTAACACTTTAAAGAGGTCTTTTGCAGTACATATGCTGAGTGCAATACTTCATTTGATTTGTTAATTGCTGCTTTCATGGGTATTGATTATGAACCCAAACAAAATGAAATAGTTGATAACTTCAATCTTTTATGTGTTATCATGATGTTGCTTATTGGTAGAGTTGTGAGAGTTTTAATTTTATGTTGAGGTGTAATCCCTTAAAGTTGTAGTCTTTTATCTTCATCAGTAAGTGCTTCATGTCCTCTTCACTTTTAGCAAGCAAGATTGTGTCATCTACATATCACAGGTTGTTAATGAATCTTCCTCCAATCCTGATGCCACATTCTTCTTCATACAATCCACCTTCTCATACTATTTGCTCAGCATAGAGACTGAATAAGTATAGAGAAAAGATACAACCTTGGTGCACACCTTTCCTGATTTAAAACTATTTAGTATCTCCTTGTTCTGTCCAAATGACTGCATCTTGGTCTATGTACAGGATCCTCATGATCACAATGATATATTCTGGAATACCCACTCCTTACAATGTTATCCATAGTTTGTTATAATCCACACAGCCAAATGCCTTTGCATAGTCAGTAAAGTACAAGTAAACATCTTTCTAGTATTCTTTGCTTTTAGCCAAGATCCATCTGATGTCAGCAATGAAATCCCTCATTCCCATCTGTTTCCAAATCTGGCTTGAATTTCTGTCAGTTCTCTGTTGATGTACTGCTGCAATCATTTTTAAATTACTTTCAGCAAAATTTTGTGTGTGATATTAATGATATTGTTCAATAATTTCCTTATTCTATTGGAACACTTTTCTTTGGAATGGTAGCTGTTGGTTGGCCAGGTAGCTATCTTCCAAAATTCTTACCATAGATAAATGAGTGAGTGCTTTCAGAGTCATATCCACTTTTGGAAGTGCCTTTAGAGCCTGTTAAAAATTCAGGTGCTAGAGTTCTACCTTCAGAGAGTCTGATTCAGTAGGTATAAGGTGGGATCCAGAAATGAGAACATGTAATCAATTTACCTTTGCTAAACACTGAGCAATTCTCTCTGTAAATTTTCTCAAGTTTCCTTAACCTGGCCTCCTCATCCTCAGTAAAGGTCCTCACCACTGATTTTACATGACAATACAAAAGCTCACTGAACTTGGGATCTCTTAGCTCCCCAATACAGAGAGCACTCCTTTCTTCACATATTAGAAGATGCTTTCTCCTTGGGCAAATTGTACCTATGTGGGTTCTAGATCCATCCCTTTCTGGCCTAAGCACTTCACTCTCCTTCTTCCTCTTCCCTCTCTGGCTTTGGCTTCTCTTGTCACACTACAAATACATATTTCAACCTGATCTACAACAAAAGAACAGCACCAATGAAACCAGCTTCCTGCTTTATGCATAAATTACTATTCTGTTTTTATTCACTACAAACTTGAAAGAATAATAGATAATCTCTGTGGATCAGTTCCCTCATCTGTAAAATGGAAATAATAATAAGTACATACTTCATAGGGTTGTTGTTATGTGCTTTCTGATCAATTTTAGCTCATAGTGACCCAGTAAGACATAGTAGGACTTCCTCATATAATTTTCTAGGCTGCAATCTTTATGGAGGAACCCTAATAGCATAATGGATTATGAGTTGGGCTGCTAACCAGAAGGTCAGCAGTTCGAATCTACCAGTCATTCTGTGGGAGAAAGATGAGGCTTTCTGCTCCCATAAAGACTTACAGACTCAGAAACCCTATACAGGGTCGCTATAGGTTGGAATCTACTCAGTGGCACACAACCACCACCATCAGTCTTTATGGGGAGCACTGGTGTGGCACTGTAAGATAAACATTGGACTGATAACCCAAAGGTTGGCAGTTCAAACCCACGAGCAGCTCTTAGAAACCCTATACAGAGTTACTAGAAGTCAGAACTGACTTAATGGCACACAACAGCAACAAAGGACAAAATACTTCAGTATTTTGATGCAGGAAGCATCAAAAGAAGATGGAAAGAATACACAGTCATTGTACCAAAAAAAATTGGTGGATGTTCAACCATTTCAATAAGTAGCATATGATCAAGAACTGATGGTATTGAAGGAAGAAGCCCAAGTTTCACTGAAGGGATTGGCAAAAAACAAGGTTCCAGGAATTGACTAAATACAAATGAAAATGTTTCAGCAAACTGAAACATTGGTAGAGGCGCTCACTCGTCTATGCAAAAAAAAAAAAAATTGGCAGACAGCTACCATACTTGTGCCCATTCCAAAAAATGGCGAACAAATGGAATGTGTAAACCATCAAACAATATCATTATTATCACATGCAAGTAAAAATTTTCTGGCGGTAATTAAAAAATGGTTGCAGGCTTCCGGTTTGCCAGGGCGGCCAGGCGGTGCTTGTGAGTGGGGGCTCCGGAATCGGGGGTGGGGGAAGCTCGTGAGTTGAGCCTCCCAGGTGGGAATTCACAGTCTCACGGCCCGCGTAAAGCTTAGTGCGCCAGAGGCTTAGACCCGTTTCTTT
>NW_006408636.1:6799826-6804308 GCF_000296735.1 Chrysochloris asiatica | reverse complement strand
TTCTACTCCTTTGCCCTTTCAGTGTATTGTCTATTTCTGATATTCTATTATTAATCATTTGTACCTCTTTCTGTAGGTTTTGAATTGTTTCCAATGCTGTATCTGTCTTATTTTTTGTTCCTGTAGTGCTTTCCTAACTTCTTCCTTATTTTTCTTAACTCTATTGTATAGTGTTTTGATATCTTTTATAATTATTTTTCTGAATTCCTTCTCAGGCATTTCCAAAGCCTGCCCATCTTCCAATATGGAGTGTATGTCTACTTCCAGCCCATTTGCCTCAGTCACTTTATTTCGTTTCTGGACATGTGCAGAAATGGTCATCTGCTTCTGTTTCTTGGGCAACTTCAGGCGTTATCTGTGTCCTTAATAGTCTGATGGGTATGTATTTTGGTATTTTTTATCCTTTCTGATTACCTCCAGGTAGATGAGTTCAGGAAATGGGCTTCCTTTTTCACTCTTCTTCTTGAGAAATTTCAAGATGCCACTGTTGGTCATTTTGACGTAGCTTAGGATTTAATTTTCAGCCTATTTCCTTTTTTGTCTGCTTGTCCTGCTCCACAATCCCCGTTAAGGCCTTTTTTCTAGTTGTAAACAGTTCAGGGCCAGCTGTGGCCGCTTGGTTGTAATTGGAAACTGTTTCTTTAAATTTCAAGAAGATCTGTGCGCATGCATAGTAGAACCCTCCAATGGTGGGGCTGGGGTTCCTACTAGCTCAGACACCCCTATAGTCACCCAAATGGAGGTGAGCAGACAGCAAGGGACCAATGAACAGCTACCAAAAGAGAAGTATGTCCACACCTTTATCTCTGCAGTTCTGCCAGGCGTCTGTAGCCCCTCCGATCCTTCCCCCACTTGGTCTCACACAAGATGGCGGCTCCTCGAGCAGCTGAGCGTCTTGAATTAGAAAGCAATGGATTTTTTGCTTTTGCCACAAATTCTCCCAGCTGTAAGCCTTCCAACCTTCTAAATATTGCTTTATATGTGGTTCAGAGTTCTGGGACCATCCTCTGAGCCTGCTTGGTCGGGTATTCTGTGTTGTTGCTGGTGGAGCTCCTTTGCTGCACTTCTACCCAATCCGCCATCTTGTTTTTGTCTGTTCTATCCATTTTTGAAAGTGGTGTATTAAAATCACCCACTATTATTGTGGATTCATCTATTTCTTTCTTCAAATCTATTAGAATTTGCTTTATATTTTGGAGCTCTTTCATTGGGAGCATAGCTATTTATTATGGTTGTGTAATCTTGTTCAATTGTCCCTTTATCATGAGATAAAGTCCATCTTTTTTTATTATCCTGGTTTTTGCCTTAAAGTTTATTTTATCAGAGATTAGTACTGCCACTCCTGTTCGTTTTTTATTGCAATTAGTTTGGTATATTTTTTCCATCTTTTGACTTTTAATCTTTTTTTGTCTCTGTGTGTGAGATGTGGTTTTTGCAGACAGTATATTGAAGGATCTTGTTTTCTTATCCATTCTGCCATTCTCCGTCTCTTAACAGGTGCATTTAATCCATTTACATTCAGTGTAATTATCAATAATTATGGATTAATTGTTGCCATTATGTTTGTGTGTGTAGTGTTGCTGCTTTCTTTGTTCTGTGTTTATTCCTTTGTTGAGTTCATGCTTTTTGTGTTCTTTCTTATGAGTTTCCTCATAGTTTTAAGGTTTCCTTGTTCTTCTTGGGTTTTCATTTTCTTGATATGTTGTGAATTGTTAATTTTCTTTGAGGTTGCCTTATAGTCCATTAACTTTTCTCTCCATTTAGTGCAGTCCATTTTATCCTGTAATCTACCTGACCTTCTCACTATCTGGATCACTGTTCATACGTGTTTACCTTCTTTTACATTTTAATTGTTTTGATCATAGACTAACCTCCCAGATTTTCTGAGTTTGTTCTTATAGTTTTGTTATTTTCTTGACTCTTCCTTCTGTCGATTTAATTCTAGGAAGTGCTGCCACGTATGACAATCTTTGGTTGTTGTTTGTTCTTGTTGGTTCCAAGTCCACTGAGCTTAGGATGTTTTGTAGCGCAGTGTTGGCTTTGGCAAAATCCCTTAGTTTCTGTTTATCCTGGAATGTTTTGATTACACCATCATATTTGATTGATAGCATTGCTGGATAAAGGATTCTTGGTTGGCAGTTTTGTTTCTTTCAGGGTTTTATATTTGTCTCCCCATTGCCTTCTTGCCTGCATGGTTTCTGCTGAGAGATCCAAGCTTAATCTGGTTTGCTTGCCTTTGTATGCAACACTTCTGTTTTCCCTAGCTGCTTTCAGGAGTGTCTCTTTATCTTTGATTTTGGAGAGCTTGATTATGATATGTGTTGGTGATTTTCTTTTGGGGTCTGTCCTTCCTGGGATTCGTTGAGCTTCTAGAATGTTTATCTTTTCACTTTTCAGGATGTTAGAGAAATTTTGTTCCAGCAGTTCTTCAACTATTTTCTTTGTGGACTTGTGTGATTCTTCTTGTTCTGGAATGCCCATAATTAGGTATTTTCCTCTTCATGTTGTCCAACATGAGTCTTAGACCTTCTTCAGATTTTTAAAATTGTTTTTCTGTTTGCTTTTCTATCTTAGTAGTATTGAGAGATTTGTCTTCCAGATCACTGGTTCTGCCTTCCATCTCTTCTATTCTTCTCCTTTGCCCTTTCAGACTATTGCCTATTTCTGATCATTTGGACCTCTTTCTGTAGGTTTTGAATTGTTTCCAATTCTGTATCTATCTTATTTGATTCTTCCTGTAGCACTTTCTTGACTTCTTCCTTATTTTTCTCAACTCCACTGTAAAGTGTTTTGAAACATTTTATAATCATTTTTCTGAATTCCTTCTCAGGCATTTCCAAGGCCTGCCCTCCTTGCAGAATATAGTCCAGGTCTACCTCTAGGTAATTTATCTTGGAGATTTTATCTTGTTTCTGGACATATGCTAATTTGGCCATCTCCATTTGCTTCTTGGACATGTTTAGTGTTTATCTGTGGCCTTAATACTTAATTGAGTATGTGTTTTGGTATTTTTTGATGCTTTCTGATTGCTTCCCGGAAGATGTAACCAGGATGTGGGCTTCCCTTTTCACTTTTCTTATTGCTTAACTCACAACAACTTTCACAGGTGTTGTCTGTTTTCCTGGTATATGGCAGTTGGTGTTGGTTCTTGCCTGGATTTTGGTGTTTTATAGAGTGACGTTGTAGCTTGACCATATGGCAGCAGTTACTGTCTCTTCTTGGGTAACATATGGAGAGAAAGAGTCCCCCAAAGGTAGAAGGGGGTGCATACAACAGCAAAACAGCACCAGCAAAAAAACAAAACAAAACAAAACAAAACCCAAGAAAAAAAATACCAAAAAAGGAACAACAACAACAAAAGATAAAACTAGACTTTTTTCTATAGTGTATAATCACAGAAAGGGGAGAGGAGGGAGAGAGAAAAAAAATCTGTAGCCTAATATGGGTAATGACTTTAATGTCTTCTCTTCAGCTTCTTGCCTTCAAAGCTGCCTGAGATATTTCAAGATGCCACTGTTGGCTGTTATGCTGTACCTCAGGATTTTATTTAATTTTTGGCCTGTTTTGTTTTTAAACTCTCTTTCCTTCTCTACACCCCTGTCCTAGACTTTCCCATATTTAAAAAACAACAAGAACAAAAAAACCCAGTTCAGCGCCTGCTCTTGTGCTGAGAATATCTGTGCGCATGCATGGCAGAAGAACCCACTAGTGGTGAGGGTGGGGGGTGTCCACTTGCTCAGGCACTCCCCTAGTCCCCAGAACGGAGGTGTGCTATCAGTGGGGGTGGGGCAATGAACATATACTAAAAAAAAAAGAAATCAGAAAAAAGCAAAACCGACAAAGTGTATTGTCCACCTTTGCTCCAAGGTTCCCAAAGAATTTTTCCGTGGTGTGTCTGTCTCCATCCCTGCTTGGTCTTTCTGTTTGGTTTTGCCCAAGTTGTCAGCTCAGGACTGCCAGGCTGGCAGATTCAGAAGTACATGATTTCTTACTTTTGCTACAAGTTCCACTAGCTATAAGCCTTCAAACCTTTTAAATATTCCTATGTCTGTGGTTCCGAGTTTTCAAGCTCTGCCCTGGATCTGCTTTGCCTGTATTCTCTGGTATGGCTGATGGCGAACTTCACTGCACCTACACCCTGACCACCATCAAGCCCCTCCTCTCTGGTTTCACTTCTTGTCTCTCATCCACTTCTCTCGTTGCTTGGGCGCCCACTGCTTTGTCATGATTCATGTTTCTTGTGGGTAAATACCAAGTACAGGAATTGCTGAATTATAAGGTATTTCTATTTCCAACCTTCAGAGGAAGCACCATATTGCTTTCCAGAATTCTTGGACCATTTTGCAATCCCACCAACAATGTAGGAGGGTCCCAGTCTCTCCACATCCTCACCAGCATTTATTGTCCTCTACTTTTTTTTTTATCTTTACTGTTATTGCTGGTATGAGATGACATCTCATTGTTGTTTTGATTTACATCTCT
>NW_006408636.1:6797058-6798718 GCF_000296735.1 Chrysochloris asiatica | reverse complement strand
GACTAGAAAGCAATAGATTTCTTGCTTCTGCCACAAATTCCCCCAGCTGTGAGCCTTCCAACCTACTAAGTATTCCTTTATATGTGGTTCAGAGTTCTGGGACCATTTCCTGAGCCTGCTTGGTCAGGTATTCTGTGTTGTTGTTGGCGGAGCTCCTTTACTGCATGTCCACCCAATCCGCCATTTTGTTTGTTCTCCCAGTCCCTCTCTTCTTAGTCCATGAATCTAGAGTCCTCAGCCACTCCCCCTCTCCATGCCCCCATCTCTGCCTTCATGTCTGGCGCTGCTGCTTCTCTGGATAAGGTCCTGCATTCTGCTTGTGCACTTCTCTCTTGATGGTCCTAGTGTCCTCTGTTTCTGGACTGTAAGATTAACCACTCGCCCTTTTTTGTTACAAAACTTCTACCTTTACAATTGTTACAGTCGCAATTAGTCATGATAACAATTATTCATTATTTATTCTTACAAATCTTATCCCCATCTCTTTTCACCAGACCCATCTAGACAAGATGTTCAGTGGGGACTCTTTGTTTCCTCCTATACTCTTAAACTATACTCCCTATTGAAACCTTGTAAGCCAGTCACTTCGTGCCTTTATTGCCCACTCATTTTAGGTAGCCAATGTCTAAGCTGCCCGTCGCTATCTACCCTGTGTACAGAGGGGATAGCATTGATACTTGATGGGAAGACTCTTTCCCTCTCTGTTGGTATTTAGTGTAACTACCACTCTGAGTATAGGTCAGGTTCATCAAATTGAAGTAATTTACCCTTGTTTCCTTAAAAAAAAAAAAAAAATCCCCCCCCCAATCTTCCTCTAGTCAAGTTCTGATTATCAAGACATCAAGGCTAGGTCAAAGGGTACTGTATGCAAGTTTGGGTGTTCTTGCTCATCTCCCCTCACTTCATATCGGCTAGATGCTTTACTCTCAGCTCTAGCCCTCTGTGGCTAAGTCCTTGTCCATGGGCTCAAGTGTCCTCAGTTCTCACCACATTTTGGACCAACCAGCCCTTCCTTTTCTCTCTCTCATCTCCAGGTCAACGGGATTCAATGGACTGGGGTTGAACTCAGCCCATTTCTTTATTGATGCCTTTCTGCCTCTTCCACTCACCAGTAGACCAATGTGGTCGCCAGAAAGCTAACATGCTTGTTTGTGTATTCCCTTTGAGTTTCAGTCTTAGAGGGGAGTTTGGCCTGTAGCCTTGATATCTTCCTGGCGAACAGCTTGCTTATTCTTGTAGTAGCCAGTCATGCTGACATTTTTGTTTTGGATTTTTCCTGATGATCTTTCTTTGACGATGTATCTTCTGTCACTGCACCTGTTCCAGTCTGCTTGTCCTTTCTAGTGGGAATGTCCCACCTCATAAGGTTGTGGATGGGACTCAGGATTCCACCTAGGGTCCTATCCTCTGTAAAGGCTTTGCATGAGGCTTATTTCACTGGCAAGTTGTAGCACTCCTTTTAGGCATTACAAGTTTTCTCTAATCATGTTTCTCAACAATCCTTTCTATCCCACTCAAGTGTCTATTTTACAATAGTAGGCAAGGGAAACTAATATTCATAAGGCAGTCAAGGATTTAAGTATTATTTACCCTCTTCAAGCTATACCTAGATCGCTGTATCCCAGAGCCCTGTTGTTCCAAGGTTGAGTATGCATCACTA
>NW_006408636.1:6781968-6796023 GCF_000296735.1 Chrysochloris asiatica | reverse complement strand
TTTTTGTGTTTGTTCTTCTATCTTTGTAGTGTTGAGTGATTTATCTTCTAGCTCACTAGTTCTGGTTTCTATCTCTTGAATTCTACTCCTTTGCCCTTTCAGTGTATTGTCCATTTCTGATATTCTATTAACTGTTTGGACCTGTTTCTGTAAGTTTTGAATTGTTTCCAATGTTGTATCTATCTTATTTGATTATTTCTGTAGCACACTTCTGACTTCTTCCTTATTTTTCTCATCTCCGTTATATAGTGTTTTGGTATATTTTATAATTATTTTTCTGAATTCCTTCTCAGGCATTTCCAAAGCCTGCTCATCTTTCAGTATGGAGTGTAGGTGTACTTCCAGCTCATTTGCCTCAGTCACTTTATCTGCTTTCTGGACATGTGCAGATATGGTAATCTGCTTCTGTTTTTTGGGCATATTCAGGGTTTATCTGTGGCCTTAATACTTAGATGGGTGTGTATTTTGATATTTTTTATGCTTTCTGATTGCCTCCAGGTAGATGTGATCAAGAAATGGGCTTCCCTTTTCAGTCTTCTTCTTGAGAAATTTCAAGATGCCACTGTTGGTCATTTTGACGTAATTTAGGATTTAATTTTCGGCTTATTTCCTCTATTTTCTGCTTGTCCCACTCCACAATCCCCGTTCAGCCCTTTTTTCTAGTTATAAACAGGTCAAGGCCAGCTGTGGCCGTTTGGTTTTAAGTGGAAACTGTCTCTTTAAATTTCTAGGAGATCTGTGCTCAAGCATAGTAAAACCCTCCGAGGGTGGGACTGTGGTTTCCACTAGCTCAGGCACCCCTATAGTCACCAGAATAGAGGTGCACAATCAGCAAGGGACCAATGAACAGATACTAAAAGAAAAGCATGTCCACATATTTATCTCTACAATTTTGTCAGGTGTCCGTGGTTGTTCTGATCCTTCCTCTGCTTTGTCTCACCCAGGATGGCAGCTCCAGGAGTAGCTGAGCATCTTGACTTAGAAAGCAATGGAGTACAAATTCCCCTAGCTGTAAGCCTTCGAAGATTGTAAATATTCCTTTATAGGTGGTTCAGAGTTCTGGGACCATCCCCTGAGCCTGCTTGTTCCTGTATTCTGTGTTGTTGTTGATGGAGCTCCTTACTGCACTTCCACCTGATCTGCCTTCTTGTTTGTTCTCTCCCATGCTGAGTTGGTTTTTGTATAAGGCATGAGGTAAAGGTCTTGTTTCATTCTTTTGCATATCGCTTTCCAGTTCTGCCAGCACCATCTGTTAAAGAGACGATCTATCTTCTCCCCATGTAACATACCTAGGCACTTTGTTGAAAATCAGTTGGCTATATGTGGATGGGTTAATTTCTGAATTCTCAATTATGTTCCATTGATCAATGAATCTTTTATTGTAACAGTCCCAGGCTGTTTTGACCACTGTAGCCATGTAATAGATTTTGAAATTGGGGAGTAAGAGGCTTCCAACCTTTTTCTTCTTCTTGAGCAGTGTTTTGCTTGTCCTGGGTCTTCTTCCTTTCTATATAAAGTTTGTAATTGTCTTTTCCATCTCTTGGAAGAATGTCGCTGGAATCTGGATTGGGATTGCATTATATGTGTAAATTGTTTTGGGTAGTATTGACATTTTCATGATATTGAGTCTTCCTATCCTGGAACATGGTGTGTTCTCCCACTTTTGTAAGTCTCTTTTGGTTTCTTATAGTAGTGTTTTGTAATTTTCTTTGTATAGGTCCTTTGTTTCTCTGGTTATGTTTATTCCTAAATATTTCATCCTTTGGGCATCTATTGTAAGTGGTATTTCTTTTCTAATGTCTTTTTCAGCACTGTCATTGTTACTATAGAGGAATCCAACTGATTTTTGTATGTTGATCTTATATCCTGCCACTTTGCTGAATCTTCCAATGATGTCTAGTAGCTTTTTTTTACTGAGTCTTTGGGGTTTTCTATGTGTAGGATCATATCGTCTGCAAATAGAGAGAGTTTTGTTTCTTCTTTGTCAATTTGGATATCTTTAATTTCCCTGTGTTGCTATATAGCTCTGGCTAATACTTCAAAAACAATATTGAAAATGAATGGTGACAAAGGGCATCCTTGTCTGGTTCCCGTTTGCAGAAGGAAGGCTTTAAGTTTCTCTCCATTGAGAATGATGTAGGCTGTTGGTTTTGTACGTGCTCTTGATTATGTTGAGGAATTTCCCTTCAATTCCTACTTTGTTGAGTGTTTTTGTCAGGAATGGATGTCAGATTTTGTCAAATGCCTTTTCTGCATCAATCTACATGGTCTTATTATGTGGTGGATTACATTGATTGTTTTTCTAATGTTGAACCATTCTTGCATCCCTTTTATGAAACCCACTTGGTCATGAAGTATTACTTTTTTAATGTGGTGATGGATTCTTTTGGCTAGGATTTTATTCTGAATATTTGCATCTATGTTCATGAGGGATATTTGTCTGTAGTTTTTTGTTTAGTGATGTCCTTCATAAAAAGTATTAGGAAGTTGTCCATCCTCTTCTATATTCTGGAATAATTTGAGTAGAATTGGTGACAGCTCTTTCCTGAATATTTGGTAGAACTCACCAGTGAAGCCGTCTGGGCCTGGACTTCTTTTGGTTGGGAGTTTTTTTGATGACCTAACCAATTTCTTCTTTTGTTATAGGTCTGTTCAAGTTTTCTACTTCACTCTGTGTAAGTTTCTATAGGTCGTGTTTTTCTAAAAATGCATCCATCTCTTTTAAGTTTTCAAATTTGTTGGAGTACAACTCTTCATAGTATTCTATTATTATCCCTTTGAGTTCGTTTGGTTCCGTTATGACATCGCCCATGTGGTTTCTAATGCGAGTTATTTATGTCTTCTCCCTCTTTTTTATAGCATTGTGGTCTGAAAAGATGCTCTGTAGTATTTTGATGTTTGTAAATTCGTGGAGGCTTGCTTTGTGACCTAACACATGATCAATTCTGGAGAATGTTCCATATGCACTGGAGAAGAAAGTATATTGTGCTGTTGTTGGGTTAAATGCTTTGTTTATGTCTATGAGGTCAAGTTGGTTGGTTGTGCTATTTAGTTCCTCTGTAACTTTGTCAAGTTTCTTTCTGGTTGCTCTGTCCCTTTTTGAAAGTGGCATATTAAATTCTCCCAGTATAATTTTAGATTTATCTATTTCTTTCTTCAATTCTAGTAAGGATTGCTTCATATATCTTGGTGCTTTTTCATTGGGAGTGCAGATATTTATTATGGCTATGTCATGTTGCTCAAGTGACACTTTGATCACGAGATAGTGTCCTTGTTTATCTCTTTTGCTGGTTTTTGTCTTAAAGTTTACTTTATCAGAGATTAGAATTGCCACTCCTGTTTGTTTATTGTTGCAGTTAGCTTGGTATATATTTTTTCTATCCTTTAACTTTTAGTCTGTTTTTTGTCTTTGTGTGTAAGGTGTGTCTCTTGCAGGCAGCATATTGACGGGTCTTGTTTTCTTATCCAATCTGCCACACTCTGTTTCTTCAAGGATGCATCCAATCCATTGACATTCAATGTAACTATTGGTAGGTATGAATTAATTGCTGCCATTATATTAATTTTTTGATAGTGCTGTTCATTCCTTTGTTCTGCATGCCTTCTTGTGCTGAGTTTGTGTTTTTTGTGCTATTTCTTGTCGGTTTCTTCTGTTTTCATGTTTGCTCGTTCTGCTTGGAAATTCATTTTCATGGTAAGGTGTGAAGTAGTAATTTTCTTTGGGGTTAACTTTTCTATTTAAGAGAATCTATTGTATTCTGGTGTGGCGCTGTGAGCAAATGCGTCATACTTCAAAGTCGTTTGAACTGCAAGGTGGTTGGTTCAAAGTTACCAGCTGCTCCTTGGAAACCCTATACAGGGTCACTATGGATTGGAATCGACTTGATAGTACTTAACAACAACAGCATTGTATCCTGTAATCTATCTGACATCCTTACCACCTGGATCTCTGTTCCTACATTTACCCCTTCTTTGACATTGATATTCTTTTGATCTTTGGTTGACCTCCTAGCTCCTTTGAATTCATTGTTGTAGTTTTGTTCTGTTCTGAACTCTGCTATCTGTTGATTGAGTTCCAGGTGGTGTTGCCACGCCTGTCCATCTCTGGTTGTTGTCTGTTCTTGTTGGTTTTCAGTCCAAAGAACTCCCTTTAGGATGTTTTGAAGTGCTGGATCGGTTTTGACAAAATCACTTATATTCTGTTTATCCTGGAATGTTTTGATTGCACCATCATATTTGATTGATAGTTTTGCTGGATAGACGGTTTTTGGTTGGCAGTTTTTGTTTTTTTTTTCTCTTTTAGGGTTTTGTATATGTCTCCCCATTGCCTTCTTTCCTGCATGGTTTCTGCTGAGAAGTCAGAGCTTAATCTGATTTACTTGCCTTTGTAATTGACACTTCTCTTCTCCCTGGCCGCTTTTTGGATTCTCTCCTTGTTTTTTTATTTTGGAGACCTTGATTATTATATGTCTAGGTGGCTTTCTTTTCGAGTGTATCCTTCCTGGGGTTTGTTTGGCTTCTTGAATGTTTATATTTTCATCTTTCAAGATGTTAGGGAAATTTTCTTCCAGAAGCTCTTCAACCATCTCCTCTGTGAACTTCTCTGATTATTCCTGTTCCTCAATGCCATTAATTCTTAAGTTGCTCCTCTTCATTTTATCCAGCATGAATCTTAGACTCTCTTCAGATTTTTTCATCCTTTTTTCTGCTTGCTCTTCTCTCTTAACAGTATTGAGAGATTTGTCTTCTAGCTTGCTAGTTCTGGCTTCCATCTCTTCTATTTTGCTCCTTTCCCCTTTCAGTGTATTGTCCATTTCTGATATTTTATTATTTTTCATCTGGACTTCTTCTGGCAGGTTTTGAATTGTTTCCAATGCTGTATCAATATTATTTGATTGCTCTTGTAGTACTTTCCTGACTTCTTCCTTATTTTCCTCCACCCCTTTTCAGAGCACTGGAATTTGTTTCCATATCATTCTTCTGAATTCCTTCTCAGACAAATCCTAAACCTGCTCTTCCTCTTCTGGAAAGTCTTTGTCTGTCTCCCTCCAGCTCCTTTGTGTCAGTTATTCTTTTCTGTTTTTGGATATGTTTTGACATTTTTTGTTGTGTTTTGTTTGTTATTTCCAGTAGTTATGTGAGTTTTTTAATGCTTAAGTGGATGTTTGTTGTTGTGTTTTTAAGCTTACTGTATGCCTCCTGGTGGATATGATCAGGAGATAGGCTTCTTTTTTCACATGTAATGTTATTGGCTCTTGTCTCAATGGTGGGATATTATGAGGTATGCTTGTAGCTTGGCTATTTGGCCACAATTGCTGTCTCTTTTGGGTAGTGTAGGGAGAAAAAGGTCCCACCTCCAGGAAAAATGTGTGATCAAAAGGACCAATATCAGAAGCAATATAAAAGCAGAGACAAAAACCACCACTTTGATACAAAAATAAGACTGTGGCCTACTGTCCAGTCGCCTTGGTACATAGGCAGTGTGTGTGCACCGTAGAAGCCTTCAGCAGTGGGTGGGGGTGTCTGCTCACTCAGGCCCCCCCTCTAGTCACCACCATAGAGGCACACAGATAGATATGAGAAGTTACTGGGAGAAAGATTTTCTACTATTTTTGTCTCTAAAGGTCAGTTAGGAATCTGTGTGTGCACAACTTAGTTCTCGAGATAGTGATGTCCTTTTATGTTGGGGTTTTACAGATTGTTCATATGGTTTGTCTGTCAGGCCTGACGGGCCTGCTTTTTTCTTGGTAGATAGGTTAGAGTAAAGAGTCCTGCACAAGCTAATTTTATGGCTCCAACCCCGAGGCTGACATCATAAGTAGCTGCCAAGCTCTTTCTCTCTGTGCTTTGGGAAAACTGTGGGGTCAGCACTGGACTTTTTTTGGGGTGCGCACCCACCTGCCTAAAGGCATCTGGGCTGGGCAAAGAAGGTGCGACAGGGAAGAGGAGGAAAACATATGTAGGAACCCTCACACCTCATTTTGCAAATATGACTGCACTGCTTTTAGTCCAGGTCTGGCTGTAGCCCCGCCCTCTGAACTCCACTGGGTGGGGTAGCTGCAGAGAGAGTCCTGTCTTGAGTGATTCCTAACTTGCAGTATTTTCCTTTATATCGTGATTTTTCCACTTGCACACGTGGGAAACTGACGCCCTGGATCGTATGCTAGATCCAGAGCTCTCTTGTTATTCTGCGAGCGCAGCATCTCTGGGTTTTCAATCTCTCCCCCATGGAGCCTTTCCTACCTGGCTGTCTCTGCCACCACCAAAACCCCCAAGTCCTCCATTTTATTTTTAACAAATTCCCATTTTCCTAGATTCATACTTTGTACATTCTATGCTCTGAATCTTAATAAATATTTACAGCTGTTTCTCCATATTTTGAGTTGTACCCTATCAGAAAATGAAGGTCCTGAAATTTTTACTTCATTTGTACCATCACTGTCAGCTCTAGTTTTAGAAGGCATCTCTTCCCCAATCATATTTTGTGTGCCTTCCAACCTGTGGTGTTCTTCTTCTAGTCAGTTCTGATTCATAGCGACTCTTTAAAGGTTTTTGAGGAGCAGCTGGTGGGTTTGAATGGCTGACCTTGTGGTTTGAAGTCCAGTGCTTATCTTACAGCATCACATCAGGAGTCTGGCACTATATCTGACAATATTCTGGTGCTATCAGATTGTGTTTCACTGCTATTCATCAGGTTTTCAGTGGCTAAATATTCAGAAGTAATTTGCCTTTCTTTCTTTCTAGCCTGTCTTAGTCTTCACTCAGCTGAAATCTGTCTTCCAAGGGTGAGTTTGCGGATATTTAATATACTGGTGGCATAGCTTCCAGTATCAAAGCAACACCAAAGCCACCACAGTATGAGTGGTGGAGATAGGAACCTAGTTGTTGTTGTTGTTTGGTGCGATGAAGTCGGTACCGACTCATAGCAACCCTATGCACAACAGAATGAAACACTGCCCAATCCTGGGCCAAGCTCACAATTGTTGCCATGCTTGAGCCTATTGATGCTGCACTTTGCCAATCTATCTTACTGGGGGTCTTCCTCTTTTTCTTTCACCCTCCACCTTCCCAAATATGATCTCCTTCTCCAGCGACTAGTCCCTCCAGACAATATGTCTGAAGTATGAGAGACGAAGTTTGACTATCCTGGCCTCCAAGGAGCACTCTGGCTGCACTTCTTCCAACACAGATCTGTTGTTTCTATTGACAGCCCATGGCACTTTCAATATTCTCTTTCAACACCATAACTCAAAAGCATCAATTATTCTACGGTCTTCCTTAGGAGGCAGTTAATTTATGTTAATGAGGAAAGAACAACTCAGAAAAGGAGTGAGAATAATTGCACAATTCAAAGATTGTCATCAATGTCACTAAATTGTAATCATAGAAACTGTTGAAATGGTGTGTTTTGCTGTGCATATTTTGTACAATGACAACAAAATTAAATTTAGGGCAAAAAGATTGTGAATTTAAAAAAATTGGTGTTTTATTCTTCTACTTGAACAGCCCTGGTGGTATAGTAACTTAATCATTGGGGGAATGGAAAGGTCTGTGGTTCTAATCCACCAGCCAAAAGATGAGCCATCTATTCCATAAATATTTAAAGCCTTGGAAAACTATAGGAGCAGTTCTTTCCTATTGTGTAGGGTGGTTATGTGCCAGAATTGAGTCAATGGCAGTAGGTTTGGTATTTTTGGTATTCATCCAGTGGTATTCATCCTGGTGGTACTTCACCAGTTGAAGTGCTAGATTGCTAACTAAAAGACTGGTGGTTTGAGCCCACCAGCTGCTCTGTGAGAGGATAATGTGTCAGTTGACTTCTGTGAAGATTTAAGGTCTTGGACACCTTAAGGGCAATTTTTCCTTGTGAGTTAATGTGCTGAACTGCAAGGTTGGCGGTTCAAGCTCACCAGCCACTCCTTGGAAACCCTATACAGGGCCGCTATGTGTTGGAACAGACTGGAAGGTACCTAACAACAACAATAGGATTAATATAAGTAAGAATAGACTCCTTGGCAATGGGTTTGGTTTTATTCTTCTAGTGCTTATGCTATGCAAATGAAACAGTTAATGTTGTTGTCTTCAACCCCACCCCCATTCTATTTACTCATCACTCCACATATCCCCTAGGGACCTTCCCTTCTATCTTCAATTATCAATGAGGAGAATACACCTACATTGAGGCTAGAATAGTGGGTTACCAGTTGCTGCTACATGGGAGAAAAATGAGGCTTTCTGATCCCCTAAGGATTTACAGCCTCAGAAACCTTATACAGGTTCTCCATGAGTCAGAATCAACTCCACAGCACATAACCACCATCAAAGTAAAAATAACAAAAAAGAAATCAAACAAGAACAAAAAAATAACTCTTGAATTTTAAAGCTTTGGCTGTGGGCTCTTTGTGTCTCCATGACTAAGTAGTTCAATTGTTAGACAAGGCATTATAGTAGGCATCAGGTTTCTTCACCAGTAGAAGCAGAAGAAAGGAACAGAAATTGCTGTGCAAAATGATGTTAAAGTGAAAATCCATTGTGGAAATTAAGAAATTACAGGGTAACCTCCAAAAAAATTAAGACACTTTTACATCAAAATAAAAAGGAGAAAAATCAGAAAAAGTTAGTAAACATGAACACAAACAGAAATGAAAATTCACAAACAAAATGAACTCAGGATAGAAAATTATGTGGAACAAAGAAACCAGCAGTACCACCACAAACACACACACACACCTCTCACTCTTTGATCTTAAAAATTACTACACAGCCACAGTGGTCAAAACAGCCTGGTATTGATACAATGAATGATACATAGATCAATGAAACAGAATTGAGAATCCAGAAGTATATATACCTATATACAGTCAACTGATCTTTGACAAAGGGTCAAAATACATTAAACGGGTAACAGATAGTTTCTTCAACAAATGGTAATGGCAAAACTGGAAATCCATTTGCAGAAGAATGACACATGACCCATATCTCACACAGTATACAAAATCAAACTCAGCATGGATTAAAGACATAAATGTAAAACCTAGAGCTATAAAGATCATCAATGAAAAAGTAGGGACAAACTTAGGGGCTCTAATACATGGCATGAATACACTATCAAACATTATAAAAATGCACACACAGTAGAAGACAAAAATAGATGACTGGCACCTCCTAAAATTTAGAAACTTATGTGCATCGAAAGATTTCACCAAAGGAGTTAAAAGGAAGTGCACAGACTGGGATTTTTTTTTTTTTTTTTTTTTTTTGCAATAACATATCAGACATTGGACTAATATCTAAAATTTATAGAAAACCAAACCACCTCTACACAAAAATGACAACCCAATTAAAAGATGGGTACAGGACATGAATGGACTAAGAAAGACATCCAGGCAGCCAACAAATACATAAATGTTCAATCATTAGCCATTGTTGTTGTTATTAAGTGCTGTTGAGTCAGTTCCAACTCATAGTAACCCTGTGTAGGGTTTCCAATGAATGGCTGGTGAATTTGAACCCATCAACCTCACGGTTCAAACTGACCTTCCAGTCCAGCGCATTAACCAACAGCACCACATCAGTACTATTTAATTAACCATTTGCTGTTTTGTTAAGTGCCATTGAGTCAGTTCCGACTTATAGTGACCCTGTATAGGGTTTCCGAGGAGTGGCTGGTGAGCTTGAACTACCAACTTCTGGTTCAAACTGACCTTTAGTCATTGTTGTTAAGTGCCCATAGTGACCCTGTAAAGGGTTTCTGAGGAGTAGCTGGTGAGATTGAACTGCCAACCTTGCAGTTCAAATGGCTTTTCAGTCTGGCGCATTAACCCACAGCGCCACACTAGGACTCCAAGAGATGCAAATCAAAACAGCAATGAGATCATCTCACACCAATGTTAACATCAAAGTTTAAAAAAACAGAAAGCAACAAATGCTGGTGAGGGTGTGGTGAGACGGGGCCAGCCTACATTGCTGGTGGGATGGTAAAATGGTTCAATCACTCTGGAACCGTTTGGCATTTCCTCAGAAAATTGGAAATAGAAGTACTTTCTGATGCAGAAAGCCCTCTATTGGGTACATGTCCACAAGAAACACGAGACAGACCATGAGTAGATATATGCACACTGATGTTCATTGCAGCACTAGTCACAATAGCAAAAAGATAGAGATAACCTATGTGCCTAACAATAGAAGAATGGATAAACAAACTTTGGTACATACACACAATTAAATACTATGCAACACTAAAGAATAATGATGAATCTGTGAAACACCTCATAATTTGGATGAACCTGGAGGACATAATGCTGAGTCAATCACAGAAGGACAAATATTACATGAGACCATTATTGTAAAAACTTAAGAAAAGGTTTCCAGACTAAAAGAAACATTCTTTGATGGTTACCAGGAATGGGAGGGAGGGGGAAATAATTCACTGGTTGAAGGGTAGACATGTTAGCTTGGGTATCAGGGAGGGCAATGTATAAGTAGGAGGAGGGGAATATATAAGAAGAGGGAGGGTAGCAGAAGAATAATGAAGATAGGTGAAGACGCAGGGAGGTATGCATGGGCTAAAGGGGATAGATGTAAATAGTGATATATACACAACCTTGGTACAATAGTGTACTAAGCTTAGATACATGAATGGGTAAGGGAGGAAGATATATATTTACTTATCCCACAAACATGAGTTTGGAAGATGAAAAAGAATCATTCTTTGATGGTTGCCAGGAGTGGGAGGGGAAGGAGAATAGTTCAGTGGCTAAAGAGTAGACACATGTTAACTTGGGTGACAGGAAGACAATATACAAGAAGGGGAAGGGCAATATACAAAAAGAGGGAGGCTGGCAGAAGAATAACAGAATGGATAAGAAAACAGGATCCTTCAAGATACATCAAAAAGATGGTGACAGTCTAAATACCTATCAACAGAAGAATGGTTAAACAAATTTTGGTATATACACGCAATGGAATGATGACTATGCAAAACATCTAACAATCTTAAAGAATTTGGAGGACTGAATGAAATTAATGAATCACAAAATGACAAATATTTTATGAGACCACTGTTATAAACAGTAAAGAAAAGGTTTTCTTGATAAAAGAAGTATTCTAGGATGGTTGGGGGTGGGGAGGGAAAATTATTCACAGATTAGAGAGTAATTACATGCTAATATGGGTGACAGGTCAGGCAATATACAAGGAGTAGGTTGGCAAAGGAAAGCTGAAGGTAATGGGCGACACAGAGAGGAATGTAAGAGTTAAAGTGAATAGAGATAACTGGAGGGGATTGCAATTGTTTTTGTGATTTGTTGAATGTAAAACTGATGATCTGCTCTATAAACCTTCACTCAACTCACAATAAAAAGTTAAAAGAAAATCCACTGTGGGATTGAATTAGGGCACTGAGAACCCCCAAGATGTTTTAGCCCGGTCAAAGTAAAATCTAGAAGAAGGCCAGAGTGTCCATCTTGCCATCAAAATGCAATAGTTTTCTTTATAAGTAATCACTTCTTCTTTAGTTAGTAGCCAAACTCTATCCTGAGTACTATCACAGGAAGGATTTAGCAGGAATGGAAGAAAAATAACCATACATATTTTATGACCACTGATAACAATCAACTGGAGAGATTAACTGCAGACAGCTAGGCTAGGACAATTAGCAGGACCTTGAATAAACAACAGAGAGTTCCTAAAATCCTCATACCTGAAATTCCTATAAAACTCCTCTCCCCCTTTCCCTTAAGGAGACAAAATCTGGGAAATTTTCTACTCCCCTGTTCTCCTGAGCATTTATACTTAATAAAAACTTTGCTCTTTGATCCTAGTCGTGTCTGAATATTAACTTCATCAATGGCAAGTGATAAAGAACCATTTTTTTCTGGTTGTTGTTGTCAAGTGCCATAGAGTTGGTTCTGACTCATAGTGACCCTATACAGGATTGAATTCAGAATAAAAGTATATAACTTCTAAAATATGGATTTAGCTTGCCTGAAAAGAGGTGGAGTATGTGTATGACAGAAGCTATGCATGCTGGTCAAGTAGTTATCTACTGGAGAACTATAGGAAGAAGGATGCACAGAGAGCACTACACCTACAGAGTATGCTGGAGACCTTCCTACACTGTACTGCTAAAACTCCCTGTCTTACCATCAATGAATAATTCCAAGTTTGGGGACAATTCTGTTGAGAATTACTGATGAAGGGAGAATGGAAGAGAACAGAAGGAGAGTAACACAGCACACAGAACGAGATGAAAGGAAGAAAGCCCAAGAGAACCCTGAGAGCTAGAGGGCAGAGAGGCAAGAAGGGCAGGGGGAAAAGAGACTACCTGAGATCCCTTCCCCTATGTGGACTGCTGTTTTGCTGAATAAAGGAATGAGCCATCTGCTCACTGCATCTCAAGTGGTCACCTAGAGTGAACCTGTTGAGTAGAGGTGCTGAGAAACTACCCCAACCTCCCCATTCTCCAAGACAACCGGCATAGTTCGGCAGGATCAGAACAGCCATGTATGAACCTTGAGGGTGACATTCTTGGCTGGCTCCCGTCCAGCATGTGGCACTTGTTGGCTGGTGTCTGAGAGGTTTGGCAACCTCTCCTAGATTGGTCCAGGACAGGACTCTAGTAGCAGTGGAGAGGGCATTACAGGAAATAGGGAACTCCCTGGAGAAGCAAGGGGAGCCAGCCGTGGCTAAGGCCATGGGATAGGCCTTTTTAACTGCCTTGCAGGTGGAAAGATCCTTCCTTAGCTCTCCATAGGCCTGGAGGAAGAAGCTGTAGTGCTCCAGCACCACGTGATGACCTTGGAGGAGGAAAACAGGTGGAAGATAATGAGGCCCAGGAAGGTACTGACTCAGAGAGCGAAAAGGGGGCTGTATCCCGTTTCTCTCCAAGCCTGATTCGTGGTAACACAAAAAAATGAAATCACAACAGCCAATGGCACCTGGCAGACAGCCAGCAGGCACCCCGCAAATGACTGAGCTCACCATGTACCGCTTGTATACCCAGGCAGAATTAGTCAATCTGGTGAAACAGTGTTGCCAGCGTACCTCTGAGCCCCTAGCAGCTTGGTTGCTGTGTCTCTGGGGTCTGGAGGTGGATGGGATCATGTGCACCACCCAGGAGATGGAGAAACTGGCCCTGGCAACACATAAACCCTCCCTCATGCAATGCCTGCAAAATAGCACCCGGAATGCCCCTGATTGAGGAAATCATTCCCTCATGGATTCGGTAAAGGCAGCCAAGAGTGTGCTGCTGTAACTCCGAAAGACAGAGAACAAATGAATAAGCTCTCACATACGTAGTATGTGGCCTGGGAAGCTTGGGCACTTTCTCAGGAATGGCCGCAGGTGGATAGGGGTATGGGACCCCCACCCAGGTTCTTTTTTTCAGCCTTGAAATAGAAGAGACAGTGGAAACTCGAGGAAGAGTTGGAGTTGCTGCTGTGCTCCTTCAGCTGCAGCGACTGCCACTACAAGGAGCAGCCCGCAAGGCCAAGTCAGCTGGGTGGAGTGACCCCAGTGTCCTGTCCCAGAGGAAAGATGTGGTGCCAGAGCTGATGAGGGTGTCACTGCCGCTGCCTGGGGTAAGACCCCCATCAAGAAAGCCATCTTTGCACAGAAGAACTAAACAATACAATCAGCCAACTGGACATCATAGATGTGTACAGAGCATTCAACCTAACAACTGAACAATACACATTCTTTTCAAGTGCACATGGAACATTCCCCAGAATAGACCATGTTTTAGGCCACAAAACAAATCTACATAAATTTACAAATATCAAAATAATAAAAAGCATCTTCTCAGATGACAATGCTATCAAATTAGAAATCAACAATACCAAGGAAATCAAGTCAAAAACATGGAAACTGAATAACACCCTGCTGAAAAGCGACTGGGTAGTAAAAGAAATTAAACAGGAATTTGCAAAGTTTCTAGAAATAAATGAGAATGAAAACACAACATACCAAAATCTTTGGGACACGGCAAAAGCAGTGCTGAGAGGACAATTTATTTCAATAAACGCACACATCCAAAAAGAAGAAAGAACCAAAATT
>NW_006408636.1:6766104-6779303 GCF_000296735.1 Chrysochloris asiatica | reverse complement strand
TGGAGACAGCCAAAGTGCCCATCAACTGAAGAATGGATAAACAAATTGTGGTACATACACACAATGGAATATTATGCTACCTTGAAGAATAACAACGAAGCGGCATAACATGGATGAACCTTGAGGACATTATGCTGAGTGCATAGGACCACTACTGTAAAAGACTAAGAAAAAGAAAACATACTAAAGTGGAGTAGGGGGAATTTTTTGTTGATTGCTGGGAAGTCGGTGGTGGGTGAGGGGAGGGAAGGGAAGGTGGAGCATAGGGAAGGGATTAGACACAGGAAAGTTTGGGTGCTAGGGAGGGGGGCAATATATAAGGAGGGAGAGGGAAATGGAAGAACAAAGCAGATGGGAGAACAAGTAGGCATGTTTGAATGGGCTAAGTGGGACAGAGATAAAGAATGATGCATGCACAACCTTGGAACTACAGGGCTCTGGGATACAGAGATTGACCCATGGTTGGAATGAGGAAAGGGGGGAATAATGTTAAGATGCTCGCCAGTCTTTTGAATCCTGGTTTTCCTTGCATTATAATATAAAATAGACACCGGAGGGGGAGAGAAAGGAATAGTTAGAAACATCACCATAGAAAGCTTGTAAGTCCATCTTCTGCCTATAACTGATTGGAATACCTAAAATGGGACTACAAAGTGCCCAGTGAAGGAGGATTACTGCAGAGCCTTTGCAATACATAAGACTATAGGTAGAAGCCTGAACCACATCCAGATCTCCAGAGATGGGAAATCCCAACTTGAAAGGACAAGCAAACCAGACTGGAGCGGCTAGAAGAACAGAAGATACTTCTTGAAAGAAAAGACCTACAGGAAAAATACAAAACAATAGAGGTTAATGGACTGTTACTACAAGAACAAACAAATTGCTTGTACAGGAAACATCAAGGCAATGGTCGGGTCCCCTTAATGCAAACCCCCTTCCAAGACTAAGACTCAATGGAAATACACGCCCTGATTGGTGACCACATGCACCGCCGATAGGGGGAAGTGGGGGTAAAAGCAGCAATGAAGCGGCAAGCTAAGCCCTACAATGTTCGGTGGGCTTCTTTGGACCCAGATGGGGACCTGGTTGGCCAGCAGTGTGGGGAGACCTGGGGACTCCTGGGCCCAGAGTCAGCGGCGTGGCCACAGAGGACTAGAGTGGAGAGTGAAGCTACCAGCTGATAGGAAGAGAGGGCATACGCACAAGAACACCTACACTTGCAGATGGTACCCATGTGACCTGGTCCTGATGAATGGATGATCAGAACTCAACCAGGAGAAGAAAGAAGAGGGAAAAAAAAAAAAATAGTGATCTGAGACAATTTGATGAACTTGAACTTGATCTACACCTATGGATGCAGTAACCCAAACGAGGGAACAAACCCTCACAGCAAGAAACATTCCCACCCCCTTCACACACAGAGTAGACAGAGATGGGCAACTTGGACACTGGATACCCAAATGGGGGGGAGGGGCCCCAAAGGCAAGAAGTAACTGGCTTACAAGCTTTCAAGAGGGAACCTAGAGCTAGGGGGCATGGAGGAAGGCAGAATCTCCAGTGAGAACTATCCAATCTGTCTAGGCGGAGCTGATGAAATGAAATGCAGAAGGGTCACTTGTGATATAATAGTGAATGATTGTTATCAGGACTGATTGTGAGGGTTGGAAATGTAAAGGTTTGGTAGCAAGGAAGGGGGTTATTAACTCTCCAGTCTAGGAGTGGAGGTTTCTGGGACCAACAACGGAGAAGAGCCGAGAGGGGGACCCTAACCAGAGAAGCAGTGAGGCCCGAGATGGAGGCAGAGACGATGACGTGGAGTGATGAAGCAGATGGGGACTTTGGATCCAGAGAGGGAGAGGGACTGGGTCCTGAAGAATGGAGTGGGGGGAGTGTAGGGGGTGGGTTTATAGGGTATACCCTTTGGTTGGTTGATGATGCATGGAGGGGGTTGGAACCATGGCAATGAGACGATATACTATGGAATGAATGTAAAACTAAAGTTCTCTCATGTAAAATATATAATTCACAATAAAACATAAAAGAAAAGAAAGTTGTCTTTGCAAAGCAGCCTATGCAAGCTGACTCTGAGAAGGAGGAGGAAATGGGGTTGGACCCTGCAGTACCCCTGAGGAGACTAGGGGTCAGAGACTAGAGATCTCTGTGCAATACCTCTGAGGAAACCAAGAGACAACAATAGATTCCCTTTTCTAGTTTGAATAGGGAGAGGGCCCCATCTGTGGGGACGGGCAGGGACTGGAAGTTGAATGTGGAATTGAAAATCCACTGGTTCCCGTTTATGTATAGAGAGGCCTGGCTCTGGTAGATATAGGAGCTGAGTGTTCTCTCCTACATAGTAACCTGGATAAGTTCACAAGCCCTCCTGCCATGATAGACGGATATGGTAGGCAGTGTGTGCCGGTGAAGGCAGTCAAACTGCCTCCAGGGATAGACTGATTGCTTCCCCGAGCCTATAAGGTATATGTGTCCCCCATTCCTGAGTACATCCTGGGCCTGTAGTTGAAGACCACAGGTAGAGAATGCCTGCAGGTATGGATAAGGGGACTGCGGGCAGTGCTCTGAGCCCTTGATGGCAAAGCTAGAAAGGGAGGTTCTTCCCAGTAGAGGCGCTGTTACACCAGGCAGCAGTGCAACTGGGGGGTTCAGATGACCAACAGGTTGCTTAAACAAAGGCCATGTGGACTTCACCATGGAAAGTGAAAGCCCCCTTACAACATGTGATAGATGAGATTGATAGGCCCTTTGGGCCAAGGAGTGGATCTGGAGATCCAAGTGACTCCCTGGGTAACTGGAACATGGTTTCCTACAGTGCAGGTGATCTCCCCCATTGACAGAGGGAAACACTAAATTGAAATGAGCTTTTGTTCTATCCATGTGGCCTATAATGAATTCCTGAATACTGATGCATGTGGAAACTATAGCCTCAAATGATTTGGCACAGAAGACTTGGTACTCACAGCCAGGCTGGGACCTGTTAGCTATGACAGTGTTGTCACATGATAAGCCTGTGTACTGCCTGAAGGCAAGGATTCACCTATGCTGGTATCTGTGGCTTTCCTGTCTTTCTGCCCATAGGGGTCTTACGAACACCCTAGTGGAATGGGTCCATGTGCTGGCTTCAGTGACCAATGTATTGGCATACTGGGTTTGCACTGAGCTTCCTGTTAATTGCGGCTGGTGTACTACCATGGCAGATTCATCCTGAATCTGCTGGAAACTTGGAGCACTTGGAATTTCACAGACCATACATAGTGGTTATGAATCGGGCTGTGAACCACAAGGTTAGCAGTTCGAAACTACCAGCTGCTCCGTGGGAGAAAGATGAGGCTTTCTGCTCCTGTAAAGATTTACAGCCTTGGAAACCCTATTCAGGGTCGCTGTGGGTCGGAACCGACTTGACGGCACTTAACAACAACAACAACAACACATATAAGATAACCATAGCCAAAGTGTTTGAACTTGTGCATGAGTAGTACAATCGCTCTCGCCCCTGGATGGGATGTTGCAGTTAGTACTGTTGCTGTGGATTATGGGTATAATGCTCTGCCCTACTTGCCAAAGACCAACTGGGAGACCCTTGTAACCATGTAGATTGTAAGGTGAGAGTCTCTGAAATGATGGAGTGTTGGGTCAAAAGGTGGTAATAGCCAGGGAGTGGCTATCACTTATCAGGGACTCCTCTCCTTCCAGCTGGGGGTGACTCAGTGATTCCCAGGGAATGCTGTCATTGTTATACACACTGCCATATTAGAATGATGGCACACCATTATATAACTTGTGGGTCGTATTTGGCAAGATGCCTGCTTTGTTCTGTAGTAGTACTTAAGGATTTTGCCCCAATGTGAGGGATACAGAGAACGGAAGACACAGAGTGAGAACAGAGCAAACAGACACAGAAGGGAGAATGGAATAGAACAGAGGGAGAGCAACACAGCACACAGAGATGAAGGGAAGAGAGCTCTAAGAGCTAGAAAGGGCAGAGGGGCAAGAAGGGTGGGGGGAGGGGGCAAGAGACTTTCTGAGACCCCTTCCCTATGTGGACTGCTGTTTTGCTGAATAAAGGAATGAGCCATCAAGTGTTCATTTGGCTGCTTGATCCAGTGAACCTGTTAAGTACGGGTGCTGAGAAACCACCCCCGACCTCCCACTTTCCAAGACAACATGAATTCTGGAATATTGCACTTGATGTGCAGTGTAAGGTATTGGTGATGCAGTTAACACATGCTGCTAACTGAAATATTTGAGTCCACCCAGAAGCCCCTCAGAAGAAAGGCCTGGTTGTCTACTTCCCAAAATCAATCATTGAAAACTTTATGGAATATAGTTCTACTGTGACACACATGGGGTAGGAGTTAACTGAACAGCAACTGGTTAGGTTTTGATTTGATCTCAGTTACCAAAAACCAAAGAAGAGATCAGATCCTGCCTTCACTCTTACTCTCCACACATAACAAACGATAACTCTACTCCCAATACCCATCACCTGAATCTACTTGTCTCTCCCTGCTGCCACAGCCCTGATTCAGAGAGAGCCTCTACTTGGCTCCACTCTCTTGTTTTCAGCCCTTTCTTTTCTTCAACTGCTATCAGTTTCCTTATCCCTTATCTTTTGAAACATGGAGTAGTTTCGAGACCATCCCGTTGGCATAATACATTCCAAGGACAGATTCTCTGTAAGAAGACCCCAAATGTTACTAAAAGTTGGTCTCAAATGCAACAGTCATTGTTTAAAAAATGTTAATAGAGATCTGACAAATATGCTTTGTTATACCTGGCAAATGCATTTCTTTTTTTAGCATCTCTCTAGCCCCATATGCTCCCAATCAGTTTGTTTCCACCTAATAGGGACATCAATAGATATTAACATTAAGCTTACCCCGCCAGTGGCCAGAAGTAGCAAACTTCATAGGAAGTAAACAAGATTTCATGAGTAGAAACAAAAATCACTGGAATTTATATAGTTTTTTAATTTATTTAATTTTTATTGTGAATTGAGTGATAGTTTACATGGGAGAACATCGGTTTTACAGTAATCATTTCATTGCAATGATTATAATCTCCTCAGTGCACCATTATTCAACAGTATTTGCTCCTATTCCCTTTGTTTTTTGTTTTTTTGCTTGGAGGTGGGATGTACACAAAAACTCTCAGGAATAGTTCTGGTAGCATAGTGGTTACGAATCGGGCTGCAAACCTCAAGGTCAGCAGTTCAAAACTACCAGCTGCTCCGTTGGAGAAAGATGAGGCTTTCTGCTCCCATAAAGATTTACAGCCTCGGAAACCCTGTACAGGGTTGCTATGGGTCAGAACCGACTCGACGGCACTTAACAACAACAAACAACCAAAGGACACATTCTGCAAGCCTGCCTCCTGGCCGCCAGCACACAGCGTTTCTCTTTCTATGAGTCTAGAGTCCTCAGCTGCTCTATCCATGTCCTCATTTCTGCCTCCATCTCTGGTGTCGCTGCTTCTCTGGATAGGGTCCTACATTCCATCTGTACTCTTCTCCCTTGATAGTCCTAGGGTCCTCTGTTCCTGGAATGTTAGATTAACTACTTCCCCCTTTTTGTTACATTTGTGACAGTTACAATTAGTCATGATAACAATTACTCACTATTAAATCATAAGACTCTTATCCCCATCTCCTTTCACCAGACCCGTCTAGACAAGATGAAAACCATTCAGTGGGGATTCTACCTTCCCCCGCACACTCTGAAACTAAATTCCCTCTTGAAAACTTGGAAGCCAGTCACTTCATGTCTTTATAGCATCCCCATTTTAGGTAGCCATGTCTAAGTTGCCTGTTTCTATCAACCCTGTATACAGAGGGGATAGGATTGATACTTGATGTGAAGACTCCTTCCCTCTCAGTTGGTATTTTGAGCTACTACATCCATAATTAAGGAGCTCTGGTAGTGTAGTGGTTACAAATCGGGCTGTGAACCTCAAGGTCAGCACTTCGAAACTACCAGCTGTTCTGCTGGAGAAAGATGAGGCTTTCTGCTCCCGTAAAGATTTACAACCTCAGAAACCCTGTACAGGGTCGCTATGAGTTGGAACCGACTTCACGGCACATAACAACAACAACAACAACACATCCATAAGTACAGGTCAAGTTAATTAAATTGTAGCAATTTACACTTGTTTCCTTTATAAATTTTTTTTTTTTTTTAATCTTCCTCTAGTCGAGTTCTGATCATCAAACCATCGAGGCTTGGTCAAATGGGTGCTGTCTACGAGTTTGGGCGTTCTAGTGCATCTCCCCTTGCTTCATATCAGCTGGATGCTTCGCTGTCACCTCTAGCCTTCTGTGGCTATGTCTTTGTCCATGGGCTCAGGAGTCCTCAGGTCTCACTACACTTCGGACCAACCAGCACTTCCTCTTATCTCTGTCATCTCCAAGTCAATGAGAGTCTATGGAACGTGGTTGAACTCAGCCCATACCTTCGTTGCGGCCTTTCCCCCTCTTCCACTTACCAGTAGACTGAAGTGGTCACCAGTAATCTTACATGCCTGCTCATGTGTTCCCTTTGAATTTCAGTCTTGGAGGGGGGCTTGTCCTGAAGAGACTTGATCGCTTGCCTTTATGGCTCCCCGGTGAACAATTTGCTTGCTCTTTTAGTAGCCAATCAGACTGCCATTTTTGTTTTGGATTTTTCCTGCTGGTCTTTCTTTCAAGAAGTATCTTCTGTTCCTCTAGCTGCTCCAGGCTGGTCTGCTTGTCCTTTCAAGTGGGGATGCTCCACCTCAGAAGGTTCTAGATGGGGCACAGGATTCTACCTAAGGTCCTATACACTACATAGGCTCCAAAAGAAGTGTATTTCACTAGGCAAGTTCTAAAACCCTTTTTATACATTACAATCAGTTATAGGCTGAAGACAGGCTTACAAGCTTTCTGTAATCATGTTTCCTGTTAATTCCTTTCTAACCCACTCAAGTGTCTATTTTACATTAGTAGGCAAAGGAAACCAATATTCATAAGACAGTCAAGCATCTCAACATTATTTCCCCTCTTTTACCCATTCAGACTGTGCTTTGATCCCTGTATCACAGAACCCTGTTGTTCCAAGGTTGAGCATACATCACTATTATATATTGTTTTTTTGGTATATTTACTATCAGGTTACTATTGTTGCTGTTCTTAAGTGCTGTTGAGCTGCTTCCAACTCATAGTGACTCTGTGTAGGATTTCCAAGGAGCAATTGGTGAGTTTGAACTGACGACCTTTAGGTCCAGTGCTTTATCCCACTGTGTCATACATAACAGGACATGCCTTTAAATCTGTGAACTTTTTTTTTTTTTTTAAAGTTTTTGTTGTGAATTGAGTGATAGGTTATATGGGAGAACATCCGTTTTGCACTCATTCTATTGTATTTTGTTTCACTGCAATGATTGTAATTCCCCTCCATGCATCATCAATCAACAGTATTTGCTTCTATTTCCTGTATATATATTTTTTATGTACACAAAAACACTCAGGAATAGATAATCATTTAAAAAACCAAAGGGCACATTCTGCATGTCTGCCTCCTGGCTGCCAACACACAGCCTTTCTATTTCCATGAGTCTAGAGTCCTCAGCTGCTCTAACTCTCCATGTCATCATCTCTGGCTCCAACTCTGGTGTTACTGCTTCTCTAGATAGGGTCCCACATTCCACTCATGCTCTTCTTCCTTGATGGCCCTGGGGTCCTCTGTTCCTGGAATGTTAGATTAACTACTCCCCCATTTATGTTACAAAACTTCTACCTTTACAGTTGTAACAATCGCAATTAGTCATGATAACAATTACTATTGAATCATAAGAATCTAATCCCCATCTCCTTTCACCAGACCCATCTAGACAAGATGAAAACTATTCAGTGGGGATTCTACCTTTCCCCCTCACACTCTAAAACTAAACTCCTTCTTGAAAACTTGTAACCCAGCCACTTTGCTCTTTTATAGCTCCCCCAATTTAGGTAGCCGATGTCTAATTTGCCTGTCTCTATCAAACCTGTGGAGTCCTGGTGTGGCGCTGTGGGTTAATGAGCCAGACTGCAAAGCCATTTGAACTGCAAAGTTGGTGGTTTAAGCTCACCGGTTGCTCCTCGGAAACCCTATACAGGGTCGCTATGGGTTGGAACCAACTCGATGGCACTTAACAACAACAACAACATCAACCCTGTATCCCGAAGGGTTAGGCTTGATCCTTGATGTGAAGACTCCTTCCCTCTCGGTTAGTTCATCATGTTGTAGTAATTTACATGGTTTCCTTTCTCAAAAATTTTTATCTTCCTCTAGTTGAGTTCTGATCATCAAGCCATCGAAGCTAGGTCAAATGGATACTATCTTCAAGTTTGGGTGTTCTTGTGCGTTGCCCCTTCACTCTCAACTCTAGCCCTCCATGGATAGGTCCTTTTCCGTGGGCTTAGGAGTCCTCAGGTCTCACCATACTTTGGATCAACTAGCCCTTCCTCTTTTCTCTCTCACCTCGAGGTTGACAGGAGTGTATGGAATGTGCTCAGACTCAGCCCATATCTTCATTGCTGCCTTTCCCCCACTTCCACTTACCAGTAGACCAATATGGTCACCAGAAAGCTTACATGCTTGCTCATGTGTTCCCTTTGAGTTTCAGTCATGGAGGGGGTTTGTCCTGAAGAGACTTGATTGCTTGCCTTAATGGCTCCCCAGTGAACAATCAGACTGCCATTTTTGTTTTGGATTTTTCCTGCTGGTCTTTCATTCAAGAAGTATCTTCTGTTCCGCTAGCTGCTCCAGGCTATTCTGCTTGTCCTTTCAAGTGGGAATGTCCCACCTCAGAAGGTTCTGGATTGGGCTCAGGATTCTACCTAAGGTCCTATACAGTATAGAGGCTTCAAAAGAAGCATATGTCACTGGGCAAGTTCTAGAACCCTTTTTAGGTATTTCAGTCAGTTATAAGCTGAAGACAGGCTTACAATCTTTCTTTAATTAATCATGTTTCCTGATAATTTCTTTCTATCCCACTCGTGTCTATTTTACATTAGTAGGCAAGAGAAACCAACATTCATAACACAGTCAAGCATATTAACATTATTTCCCCTCTTTTACCCATTCAGAATGTGCATAGATCTCTGTATCACAAAGTCCTGTTGTTCCAAGGTTGGGTATACATCACTATTTACCTCTATCCCCTTTAGCCCATGCAAACCTGCTTAAGTGTTCCCCTATCTACCTTGGTCTTCCACCCTCCTCTCCCTTCTTGTGTATTTCCCTCCCCAACACCCAAAATATGATGTGTCTATCCCCTAACCTGTGCTTAACCGTCTCCCACATCCCACTACTGGTAACCGTCAAAGATTTTTTTTTCTTAGTATGGGTATCTTTTCTTAAGCTTTTACAATAATGGTCTTATGCTATATTTGTCCTTTTGTGACTAGTGTCACTCAGCATAATGTCCTTAAGTTTCATCCATGTTATGTAGTGGTTTGTAGTTTCCTTGTGTTTCTTCAAGGTAGCCTAATATTCCATTGTGTGTATGTAGCAAAGTTTGTTTATCCATTCTTCCAATGATGGGAACTTAGGCTGTCTCCATCTTTTTGCTATTGTGAATAGCGATGCAATAAACATTGGTGTGCATGTATCTACTCATGTTCTGGCTGGTATGTCTTGTGGATAGATACCAAGTAGAGGAATTGCTAGATCATAAGGTATTCCTATTTCCAACTTTCTGAGGAGTTGCCATACCATTTTCCAGAGTGGTTGTACCATTTAACATTCCTACCAGCAATGTAGGTGGGTCCAAGTCTCTCCACATCCTCGCCAGCATTTATTGTCCTCTGCTTTTTTTTTAACCTTTGCTGTTATTGCTGGTGTGAGATGATATCTCATTGCTGTTCTGATTTGCATCTCTTCAATGGCTAATGATCATGAACATTTCTTCAAATGTTTGTTTGCTGCCTGAATTTCTTCCTTGTTGAAGTGTCTATTCATGTCCTGTGCTCATTTTTAAATTGGGTTATTTGTCTTTTTCTTTTTAGAGGTGTTGTAGCTTCCTATAGATTTTAAAAATTAGTCCCTTGTGTTATAAGTCATTGCAAAAGATTTTTTCCCCCATTCTGTGGACTCCCTTCTTACTCTTTTGGTGAAATCTTTTGATGCACATAAGTTTCTGATTTTTAGAATGTCCTAATCATCTATTTTGTCTGCTTTTGTTTGTACAATTCTTGCAAAATTTGGTAGTCTATGTGTGTCCTGTATTAGAGTCCTTAAATTTGTGCCTATTTTTTCATTGATAACATTTATAATTCTGGGATTCACATTTAGATCTTTAATTCATGTTGAATTGGTTTTTGTATATGATGTGAGATAAAGGTCTTGTTTCAATCTTTTGCATATCATAAATCTGTGAACCTTTAATTGTCTCTACATAGATGCTTCATAATTTATGTTTAGACATTGTTGTACATGGACTGATTTCAAAACAATAAGCCAATGTACCTCAAGCCATACCCTCCTTGGCCTTTCTAATTGTCTTTCCTCAATACAGAGTCACTATTTAAGTCATAGCATTAAAAATGTACCTGTCACTTTAAAAAGAGTAACTGGTGGCAATGCTAACACTTATAGTTATTGTCACATTCCTGATGTGGCACTGTAGGATCAGCATTGGACTGCAAACCATAAAATTGACAGTTCAAACCAACCAGCTGTTCCTCAGAAACCCTATACAAAGTCATTATGAGTCAGAAAGGAATTCAAGATGCTTAACAACAACAATAGTTATTGTCAATGAGCTTAGTCCCTGCTTTAAGAGTTTTCTATTTACAAAGGAAATCACTACACTCTGGTAGTGTAGTGGTTATGGAATCAGGCTGCTAACCTCAGGATCAGTAGTTCAAAACTACCAGCTGTTCCATGGGAAAAAATGAGGCTTTCTGCTCTCGTAAACATTTATAATCTCACAAATCATGTACGGGGTCCCTATGAGTTGGAACCAACTCTAGGGCATACAACAAAAACAAAATTTACATAGCAACTAACATACATTTGTGATATCACTGCATACTTAAATTAACATTTACTACAGAGATCACTGAAAACCGGGTGCTATAGTAAGGCTATGGAGTCCTGGTGTGGTGCTCCAGGAAAAGCACTGGACAGCTAACTGCAAAGTTGAAGGGTCAAATCCACCAGCTGCTTCTCAGAAACCCTATACAGGGTCACTATTAGTTGGAACCTACTCCACAGCACTTAACAAAAACGGTAAGGCTATGGGGAGCACAGTAGTTCTGTAGGATAAGTACTGGATTGTGAACCTCAAGGTTGAAGTTTGACCCTACTAGCCACTCTGAGGAAGAAAGATGAGGCTTTCTGCTCCTGCAAAGATTTACAGTCTCAGTAACCCTATACAGGGTCGCTATGAGTTGGAACTAACTCAAAGGCATTAAACAATAATGTTGTTGTTGTTAGGTGCCATAGAGTCTGTACTGACTCATAGAGACCCTATGCACAACAGAATGAAACACTGCCTAGTCCTGGGACAACCTCACAATTGTTGCTATGCCTAGGCCCATCGCTACCTCAACAGTGCCAACCCATCTCATTGGTGGTCTTCCTCTTTTTCTCTGACCCTCCAGTTTACCAAATATAATATCCTTCTCCAATGGCTGGTCCCTCCTGATAACATGTCTGAAGTATGAGAGATGAAGTCTTGCCATCCTAGCTTTCAAGGAGCATTCTGGCTATACTTCTTCCAACACAGATCTGTTTGTTCTTTTGGCAGTCCATGGTACTTTCAGTATTCTCCTCCAACACCATAACTCAAATGCATAAATTCTTCTACGGTCTTCCTTATTCACTGTCCAACTTTCACATGCACAGGAGGTTATCGAAAATACCATGGCTTGGGTCAGGCACACCTTTGTCCTCAAACTGACATCGTTGCTCTTCAACAGCAGATGTGCTTAATGTAATACATCATTTGATTTCTTGACTGTTTCTTTCATGAGTGTTAATGATTGATCTGAACAAAAGGAATTCTTTGACAACTTCAATCTTTTCTCCATTTATTGTGATGTTGTTTATTGGTCCAGTGATGAGGATTTTTGTTTTCTTTATGTTGAGGTGGAAGCCATATCAAAGGCTTTGATCTTCATCAGTAAGTATTTTAAGTCATGTTCACTTTCAGAAAGCAAGGTTGTATCATTTGCATATCGCAGGTTGTTAATGAGTCTTCCTCTAATCTTTATAACACATTTTTCTTTAAAATATCCATGGTATAGCTTGCATAATCACAGCACACACAAGCCACCACAGTATGACAAACTGACAGATGAGTAGTGGCCATTTTGAATCAGGCAACAACTACAATAGTAAGGTGATAATACTAGAAGATGAGCCCCACAGGTTGGCAGACACTCAAAATATGACTAGGGAAGAGCTACCTCCTCAAAGTAGAGTTGACCAGAATCACATGAATGGAGCAAAGCTTTCAGGACCTTCATTCACTGATGGGGCATATCTCAAAATGAGAACAAAGAGCTATAAACATTCATTAATAATCAGAACATGGAAAATACAAAGTATGAATCTAGGAAAATTAGATATTATCAAAAATGAAAAGCAATGCATAAAGATAGATACCCTAGGCATTAGTGAGCTGTAATGGACTGGTATGGGTCATTTTGAATCTGACACTCATACGGGTTGGCACTTGGAAACAACTTCTTCAGTATGAAATTGATTAAACATGCAATTAAGATGCACTGATAATTACTGGTGATTGGAATGCAAAGGTTGGAAACAAAGAAGAAAGATCAGTACTTGGGAAATATGACCTTGGTGACAGAAATGATGCTCGTATGTCAGAATTTTGTAAGACAAATGATTTTTTCATTGCAAATACCTTTTTTCAAATTACATAAAAGGTGACTGTTCACATGGACCTCACCAGATGGAATACACAGAAATAAAACTGACTACATCTGTAGGAAGACATGATGGAGAAGCTCAATATCGTCAGTCAAAATAAAGGCCAGGGGCAGATTGTGGAACTGACCCTCAATTACTCATATGCAAGTGTCGAGGTCCTATGTCGGGGTCCCGCCTCGACAAGGAAGTGTGGGTGTCACGAAGAAGGGAGATCTGGCGGCAAAAGTGATAGAGAAAGAGAGAGATAAAATATATACAAAAAAGACAGACACACAGATATGATGCAAG
>NW_006408636.1:6761898-6765674 GCF_000296735.1 Chrysochloris asiatica | reverse complement strand
GGGCTTCATTTATCTATACCTAAAATGCTACATTGTTCTTAATATTCCTATATATTTTCAGGAGGAAGGAGAGCATCTGGGTTAAACTGATTATATTCAGAGGTGGTTTAATGGGGCTGCCGCTGATCAACCCAGGGTCTGTGTATGCTGTCCCCAGCATGCAAGTTCATGCCGAAGTTGAAGAAATCTAGAAGAAGTTAACAAAAGCCAAAATATGACCTTGACTATATCCCACATTAATTTAGAGACCATGTCAAGAACAGAATTGATGTATTAGGCACTAATGACCAAAGACCAGAAGGTCTTTAAAAGATAGGAAAGAAAGAAAAGATCAAAATGGATGTTAGAAGAGACTCTGAAACTTTCTCTTGAGAGTAGAGAAGCTAGAGTGGATGGAAGCAATAAGGAAGTAAAAGACCTGAACAGGAAATATTGAGAAAACAAAGTCAAGTATACTAGTGAAATGTGCAAAGACCAGAAATCAAAAAACCAGAAGGGGGAAAAAAAACAAAAACAAAAACAAAAAAAACCACTCAGCATTTCTTCAACTGAAAGATCTGAAGAAAAAAAATTCAAATCTTGCTTTGCAATAATGAAAGACTATATGGGCAAAATACTGAATGATGTAGAAAGTACCAAAAGGAAATGGAAGGAATACACAGTCACTGTACTAAAAAGAAATGGTGGATGTTCAACCATTTCAACAGGTAGTATATGATCAAGAACCAATGGTACTATGCTAATGTATAGGAAGACTTAACATTTTGAAAATATTGACTACCCAAAGAAATATATAGATATAATGTAATCCCAATCCAGATTCCAATGTCATACATTAAATAGATGGAACCACATATGTAGGAATATTTCAAAAGTTTGAAGGCTTATAGCTAGTGGAACTTGGAGCAGAAGTAAGAAAAGTCATACTTTAGAAACTGCTGGGCTCAGCGACCTGGAGCCAACAACTTGGGTGAGACCAAACGGCAAGACCAAGCAGGGGAGCAAACAGACCCACCACGGAATAAAAGTGTGGGAACCTCGGAGCAAAGGTGGACAATATACTTACTGGTTTTGCTTTGTTCTCTTTTTTTTTTTTTTTGATATCTGTTCACTGGCCCCTTATTGTCTGCGAACCTCCATTCTAATGACTAGGGGGGTTGCCTGAGCGATTGGACACCTCCCATCCCCACCACTGGTGGGTTCTTCTGCCACGCATGAGCACAGATACCCTCAGCATTTAAAGGAACAGGCAGCTCAAAATGGCCACACCCAGCCCTGAACTGTTTATTAATAGGGAAAAGGCCATAACAAGGTATGTGAGACAGAGAGAGTTTAAAAACAAAACAGGCCAAAAATTAAATCCTGAGGTACAGCATAACAACTAACAGTGGCATCTTGAAATTTATCAGACAGCCTTGAAAGCAAGAAGCTGAAAGAGTACATTAAAGACATACTCAAATTAGGCTACAGTTGTCCCCCTTCTCTCTCTCCTCTCCTTTTTCTGTGATTATAGACTACAGTATCCAATCAGTTTTTTTTTTCCTTGCTTTTTTGCTGTTGCTGTTGGTTTTATTTTGTTCTGTTGTATTTTATTTTTGTTCCCACTTTTACCTATAGGGACCTCTTTCTCTATATATACTACGCAAGAAGAGACAGCAATTGCTGCTATATAGCCAAGATACAATCACACCCTATAAAGCCCCACAATCCAGGCAAGAACCAACACCAACTGCCATACACCAGGGAGGCAGACAACACCTGCTAATGTTACTCTGAGTTAAGCAATAAGAAGAGTGAAAAGGGAAGCCCACCTCCTGATTACATCTACCTGGAGGCAATCATAAAGCATAAAAAATACCAAAACACACACTCAATTAAGTATTAAGGCCACAGCTAAACATTAAACATGTCCAAGAAGCAAAAACAGATTACCATATCAGCACACGTCCAGAAACAAGATAAAATGTCTGAGACAAATGACCTAGAGGTGGACCTGGACTCCAAGACAGGACTTGGAAATGCCTGAGAAGGAATTCAGAAAAATGATTTTTAAATGTTTCAAAACACTTTAAAATAAAGTTGAGAAAAATAAGGAAGAAGTCAGGAAAGCACTATAGGAACAATCAAATGAGAGAGATACAGCATTGGAAACAATTCAAAACCTACAAAAAGAGGTTCAAATGATTAATGATAGAATATCAGAAATAGACAATACACTGAAAGGACAAAGGAGTAGAATTGAAGAGATATTAGATAGAACTAGTGAACTGGAGGACCACTAAGATAGAAGAGCAAGCAGAAAAAATCTGAGGAAGGTCTAAGATTCATGTTGGACAACATGAAGAGGAATAACTTAAGAATTATCGGCATTCCAGAACAAGAAGAATCATACAATTCCATGGAAGAGATATTTGAAGAGCTTCTGGAAGAAAATTTCTCTAATATCCTGAAAAATGAAAAGATAAGCATTCAAGAAGCTCAATGAACCCCAGGTAGGATAGACCCTAAAATAAAGACATATCATAATCAAGCTCTCCAAAATCAAACATAAGGAGACACTCCTGAAAGCAGCTAGGGGAAAGAGGAGTATTACATACAAAGGCAAGCAAGTCAGATTAAGCTCAGATCTCTCAGTAGAAACCATGCAAGCAAGAGGGCAATGGGGAGACATATATAAAGCAAGAGAGCAATGGGGAGACATATATAAAACCAAAAATCAGTAGGGTTCCTCTATACCAACAACAACAGTGCTGGAAAGGACATTAGGAAAGCAATACCATTTACAGTGATCGACTAAAAATGAAATATCTAGGAGTAAATGTAACCAGAGAGACAAAGGACCTATAAAAAGAAAACTACAAAACACTACTACAAGAAACCAAAAGAGACCTACAAAAATGGAAGAATGTACTATGCTCTTGGACAGGAAAACTAATTTGTGAAAATATCAATACTGCCCAAAGCAATCTACACATATAATACAATCCCAATCCAGATTCCAATGACATTCTTCAAAGAGATGGAGAAAACAATTACAAACTTTATATGGAAAGGAAAGAGACCCGGGATAAGCAAAGCACTGCTTAACCAGAAGAATAAGGTTGGAAACCTCTCATTCCCTGATTTCAAAATTTATTACACGGATACAGTGGTCAAAACAGCTTGGTACTGGTACAATGAAAGATACATTGATCAATGGAACAGAATTGAGAATCCAGAAATTAACCCATCCCACATACAGCTAACTGATTTTTGACAAAGTGCCTAAACATATCACATGGGGAGGTGATAGTCTCTTCAACAGATGGTGCTGACAGAACTGGAAATTGATAAGTAAAGGATTGAAACATTTCATTTACATCACGCCTTATACCAAAAACAAACTCAGCATGGATTAAAGACCTAAATGTGAATCCCAGAATTATGAAGGCCATCAATGAAAAAATAGGGACACATGTGAATGCTCTAATACAGGGCATACACAGACTACCAAACATTTTGAAAACCACACAAACAAAAGTAGACAAAATAGATGAGTGGGGCATACTAAAAATTAAAGACATTTATGGGCATCAAAAGACTTCACCAAAAGAGTAAAAAGGGAACCCACAGAATGGGAAAAAATCTTTTGCAATGACACTTCAGACAAGGGACTCATTTCTAAAATATATAGGAAACTACAACTTCGAGCAGCAGCGAGAACTTCGAGCAGCAGCGAGAACTTCGAGCAGCAGCGAGAACTTCGAGCAGCAGCGAGAACTTCGAGCAGCAGCGAG
>NW_006408636.1:6751265-6756393 GCF_000296735.1 Chrysochloris asiatica | reverse complement strand
ATATGAACCATAATACAAGTAGATATATGCACACCAATGTTCATAGCAGCACTATTTACAATAGCAAAAAGATGGAGACAGCCTAAGTGCCCATCAACTGAAGAATGGATAAACAAACACACACACACAATGGAATATTATGCTACCTTGAAGAATAACAAAGAAGCTGCAAGCCACCGCATAACATGGATGAACCTTCAGGATACTATACTGAGTTAAATTAGTCAGTCACAAAAGGAGAAATACTGCATAGGACCACTATTGTAAAAGACTAAGAAAAAGGACCCATACTAAAGGTTGTCGGGATTCTTTGCTGGTTACCGGGACGTGGGAAGTGGGGTGAGGGGAGGGAGGGGAAGGTGGAGCACAGGGTAGGGAATAGACACAGCATAGTTTGGGTACTGGGTAGGAGGGCAATACACAAGAAGGGGAAGGAGAATGGAAGAACAAGGCGGATGGAAGAACAATTAGGCAGGTTTGCATGGGCTAAGTGGGACAGAGGTAAATAATGATGTATGCACAACCTTGGAACAACAAGGCTCTGGGATACAGGGATTGAGACATGGTTGGAATGGGCAAAAGGGGGGCAACAATGTTAAGATGCTTGGCTGTCTTTTGAATCTTGGTTTCCCTTGCATAACATTATAAAATAGACACTTGAAGGGGAGAGAAAGGAATAGACATAAATATTGCCATGAAGAATAACAAGGAAGCTGTAAGTCCGTCTTCTTCCTATAATTGATTGTAATACCTAAAATGGGGCTACAACTTGCCCAGTGAAGGAGGCTTCTTGTGGAGCCTCTGCATTACATAAGATTATAGGTGGAATCCTGAAACCCATCCAGAATCAAGTATGAAATTTCCACTTGAGAGGACAAGCAGACCAGCCTGGAGTGGCTGGAAGAATAGAAGATACTTCTTTATAGAAAGACTTACAGGAAAAATACAAAACAATAATGGTAGTCTGACTGACTACTACAAGGACAAGCAAGTTGCTTGTCCAGGAGACATCAAGGCAAGTGGCCGGGTCCTCTCAGGGCAAACCATCTTCCAAGACTAAGACTCAATGGGAATACACGAGCAGACATGAGCTCTGACTGGTGACGACGTTGGTCACTGATAAGGGGAAGTGAGGAAAAATACAACAATGAAGCTGTGAGCTAAGCCCTACCACGTTCAATAGACTCCTGTGAACCCGGGTGGAGACCTGGGTGGGCAGCAGTATGGTAAGACCTGGGGACTCCTAGGCTCAGAATCAGTGACATAGCCACAGATGACTAGAGTGGAGAGTGAAGTGTCCAGCTGATAAGAAAAGACGGCATATGCACAAGAACACCCACACTTGCAGATAAAACCCACTTGACCTGGCTTCAATGACTGGATGATCAGAGCTCAACTAGAAGATGAAAGAAGAGGAACAAAAGAGTAATCTGATACAATTTAATGAACTTGACCTACACCTATGGATGCAGTAGTTTAAAGAGGGAACAAATCTTTACATCGGGGATCATTCCCTCCCCCCACGGCCCTATACACAGAGTAGACAGAGATGGGCAATTTGGACATTGGCTACCCAAAATGGGGCAGAGGCTACAAAGGCAAGAAGTGACTGGCTTACAAGCTTTCAAGAGGGAGCCTAGATCCAGAGGGCACAGAGGAAGGTAGAATCTCCACTGAATAGTATCCAATCTGTGTGGGGCTGATGAAAGGAGATGGGGATAGCACTCATGAGGCACAATAGTGAGTAATTGCTATCAGGACTGACTGTGAGGGTTTGAAATGTAAAGGTGGACATTTTGTAGCAAAAGGACGGGAGTGATTGACTTTTCAGTACAGGAGCGGAGGTCCCTGGGACCATTAAGGGAGAAGAGCGGAGAACGGGACCCTACCCAAAGAAACAGTAATGTCAGAGATGGAGACAGAGACGATGACGTGGAGAGATGGAGTGGCTGGGGACTCTAGACCCAGAGAGGGAGAGGGGCTGTGTGCTGACAACTAAGGGGCAGGCTCACAGGGTTGGTTGATGATGCATGGAAGGTAGTGTAACCATGGCAATGAAATGATATACGATAGGATGTATGTAAAGCTAATGTTCTCCCATGTAAACTCTCACATAATTCACAATAAAACATTTAAAAAAAATAATAAAGTTACCTTCAATAAACAAAGCATTGTTTAAAAGAAGAAAAACATTGGAGACCTCTCACTTTCTGATCTCAAAATCTACTACACAGCTACAGTGGTCAATACAGTACAGTGAAATGTACACAAATCAATGGAACAAAATTGAGAACACAGAAATAAATCTATGCACATACAGTCAGCTGATCTTTGACAAAGGGCAAAACTCATTAAATGGGGAAAAGATAGTTTCTTCAAAAATGCTGCTGGGAAAACTAGAAATCCATTTTCAGAAGCATGAAATAAGATCCATATCTTACACCCAAACCAAACTCAACATAGATTAAAGGTCAATGGAAAAATAGGGACAAACTTAAGGGCTCTAATACATGGCAAAAATGCACTGTTAAGCATAACTAAAACCACACAAACAGAAGACAAAACAGATGATCTTCTACAAATTAAGCAGTTCTGTGCATCAAAAGATTTTGCTAAAAGAGAGCCCACAGTTGGTTTTTTTTTTTTTTTTGTAATGACATATCAGACAAGGGACTAAGCTCTAAAAGATATAGAAAACTACAACACAGGTACAAGAAAAAGACAAAATTTAAACATGGGCACAGGTCATGAACAGACACTTCACCAAGGAAGACATTCAGGCAGCCAACGAAAAAGAAATCTTCACAGTCATTGCTGTTGTTGTTAAGTGCCGTCGAGTCGGTTCCGACCCATAGCGACCCTGTACAGGGTTTCCGAGGGTGTAAATCCTTACGGGAGTAGAAAACCTCATCTTTCTCCCGCGGAGCGGCTGGTAGTTCGAACCGCTGACCTTAAGGTTCGCAGCCCGATTCGTAACCACTACGCTACCAGAGCACAGTCATTAGCCACTGTTATTGTTGTTAAGTGCCATCTAGTTGGTTCAAACCCATAGCAACCCTGTATAAGTGTTTCTGAGGAGCAGCTGGTGAGCTTCAACCGCTGACACTGCGGTTCAAACAAACTTTACAGTCTAGCACATTAACCCACAGCACCACACCAGAACTATTATGAGCCATTGTTGTTTTTAAGTGCCATCGAGTTGGTTCCAACCCATAGCAACCCTGTGTAGGTTTTCCCAGGAGCAGCTGGTGAGCTTGAACCACCGACCTTGCAGTTCAAACGGCTTTACAGTCTGGCACATTAACCCTACAGCGCCACAGCAGGACTCCATTAGAGAGATGCAAATCAAAACAAGGAGATATCACCTCATACCAGCATTAATAGCAAAGTTAAAAACAAACAAACAGAAAACAAATGCTGGCAAGGGTGTGAAGAGACTGGGCCCTTCTTACATTGCTGGTAGGACTGTAAAATATTTCAACCACTCTGGAAAATGGTAAGGCACTTCCTCAGAGAGTTAAAAATAGAAATGCCCTAAGATCCAGCAATTCCTATAGTTGGTATATATCCACAAGAAATAAGAGCCACTAATGCTAACGTTCATTGCAGCACTATTCTCAATAGCAAAAAGATGGAGACAGTCTAAATGCCCATCAATGGAACAATGGATAAACAAACTTGGTGCATACACACAATTGAATACTTTGCAATGGTGAAGAATTACCATGAATCTGTGAAACATCTCATAACATGGATGAACATGAAAGAACTTATGCTGAGTAAAATTAGTAAATCACAGGAGGATAAATATTTTATCAGACTACTATTGTAACAAACTCAAGAAGAGGCTTTCATGCTAAAAGAAACATTGTTTGATGGTTAATAGTAGTGGGAGGGACGGGAGAGTAATTCACTGGCTAGAGAGTTGTTGTTGTTGTTAAGTGCTGTCGAGTTGGTTCTGACCCATAGCGACCCTGTATAGGGTTTCCAAAGAGTGACTGGTGAGCTTGAACCACCGACCTTGCAGTTCAAACAGTTTTGTGGTCTGGCGCCACACCAGGACTAGAGAGTAGACACATGTTAACTTAGTTGAAGGGGTAGACAATATACAAGAAGAGGGAAGCTGGCAGAAGAATGATGAAGACAGTTAAAGACATAGGGAGGTATGCAAGGGTTAAAGACGATACAGGTAAACAGTGCTATATACACAATACTAGAACAAGAGTGTTCTCTGGGTAGATACATAATCAGATACATAGGTTGAATGATTATGAGAGGAAGAGTGGGAGTATAGCCACAAATATATAAGGGTTTGAAAGAGGACATTTGCTTCAAACACAACTGTCAATATCATGGATCATACAGGTGGGAAAATGATGAAAACTTCTTACATATTACCAAATATCATAAGGGAATGAGGTGCTGGGCCTGAGGTATCAGGACCACAGTCTCAGGGGACACCATGGCCAATTAGCATAACATGGTTCACAAAGACAATGTTCTACATTCTACTTTGGTTAAGCAGCATCTGGAATTTTAAAAGCTCATCAGCAACCAACCATTTAAGGTGCAACTATTAGTGTTTCCATGTGTGGAACTTGTGAACATCAGTTCCACAACAATGAGATCAAAACAGCTAGATGGTGCCCAGCTACCACGACCAACTTGCTTAGAAATGGATCACATTAGAATGTCTTGGATAGAGTGGGAGGAAATGTGGAACAGAACTCAAAATTATATATATTAAAAAGACAGGGCTTACTGGTCAGAAAGATACTAGAGGAATATGAGACTATAGTCTTTCAGGTCTGGAAAGGAACTCAACCTTGTGGCCCAATTTTCAGCCAAGCAGTTGATATGGGGGTCACTAGTTAGGTATGATCACTATGGAATGATCAATTATTCAAAATTGAAAGGACAACATTTACTTAAGGAAAAACTAGAGAAGGGGTGGGAAGGTGGGTGGAATGGAAATAGGAACCACAGAGAGCAAGTGGGGTAAGTTATTGCATAGAGGGGATCACAATCACTTAGATGAAACAAAGTGTATGATTTTTTTAAATGGAAAATTGATGATCTTGACTGTAACCTTCACTCAATTTACAATAAAAAGTTAAAAAAAAAAAAA
>NW_006408636.1:6732036-6751165 GCF_000296735.1 Chrysochloris asiatica | reverse complement strand
TTAAAAAAAAAAAAAAAAAAAAAAAAAAACAACAACAACAAGTCTTAAGGAATTGACAGAATACAAATTGAAATATTTCAATAAACTGATGCAACATTGGAGGCACTTACTCATTATGCCAAGAAATTTGAAAGACAGCTACCTGGCCAACCAATTAGAAAAGATTCATATCTGTGCCCATTCCAAAGAGAGATGTCCCGATGGAAATCGAAAATCATCAAACAATATCATTAATATCACATGCAAATAAAATTTTGCTGACGATAATTCAAAAACAGTTCAAGACAGGAACTGCCAGAAATTCAAGCTGAATTCTGAAGAGAACCTGGAACTAGGAATATCATCACTGATGTCACATGGCTTTTGGCTGAAAACAGAGAGAACCAAAAAGATGTTTACTTTGTGCTTTATTGACTATGCAAAGGTTTTCAATTGTGTGCATTATGATAAGCTATGGATAACATTTTGAAGAACGGGTATTCCAGAACACTTAGTTGAGCTCATGAAGAACATGTACATAAACCAAGAGGCAGTTGTTCAAACCTAAATGGTTTTAAATCAGAAAGCTGTGCATAATGTTGTATCCTTTCATCATACTGATTCCATCTGTATGCTGAGCAAATAATTTGAGAAACTAGATTATATGAAGAAGTATAAGACTCATTGGCAGATGACATAACCCTGCTTGCTAGAAACCAAAAGGACCTAAAATACTAACTATTAGTTTGGATTGCACTTCAGTGTAAAGAAAACAAAAATTCTCACCACTGAATCAATAAATAATATCATGATAAATGGAGAAAAGATTGAAGTTAACAACTATTTCATTTTGCCTGGATCCACAATCAACACTCATGAAATAGCAATCAAGAAATCAAAGGATGTATTGCATTAGGCAAATCTGTTGTAAAAGTGTTCAAGAGCAAAGATGTCAGTTCGAGGACTAAGATGTACCTGACCCAAGTCAGGCTATTTTCAATTGCCTCATATGCAAATGAAAGTTGGACAATGAATAAGGAAGTCTGTAGAGAAATGGATGCATTTAAATTTTAGTGTTGGAGAAGAATATTTTAAAAGTAACATGGACTGCCAGAAAAACAAACAAATTTGTGTTTGAAGAAATACAGCCAGAATGTCCCTTAGAAGTCAGGATGGCAAGATTTTGTGTCTCACACTTCGGACATGTTATCAAGAGGGATGAGTCCCTGGAGAAGGACATCATACCTGGTAAAGTTGAGGCTCAGTGAAAAAATGGAAGACTCCCAAGAAGATGGATTGATTAACACAGTGGAAGCAGCAATGGGCTTAAACGTAACAATTGTGAGGATGGCACAGGATTGGACAGTGTTTCTGCATTTTCAGAAACTCCTCAGGTGATTTTTTCTGTATATTCAAATAAGGAATTTTCAATAATCTCCTATGCATGTGAAAACTGGACAATGAATAAGGAAGACTGTAGAAGAATTGATGCTTTTGAGTTATGATGTTGGAGGAGAATATTGAAAGTGCCATGGGCTGCCAAAAGAACCAACAGATCTGTGTTGGAAGAAGTGCAGCCAGAGTGCTCCTTGTGGCCAAACTTAGTCTCTCATACTTCAGACATAGTGTCAGGAGGGACTAGTCACTGGAGAAGGATATCATGTTTGGTAGGGTGGAGAGTCAGAGAAAAAGAGGAAGACCCCTAGTGAGATGGATTGGTAAAGTGGCAGCAGCAATGGGCTCAAGGGTGGCAACAATTGTGAGGTTGGCCCAGACCAGGCAGTGTTTGGTTCTGTTGTGCATAGGGTCACTATGAGTTGGTACCGATTCAATGGCACCTAACAACAACAACACTTTAGACTAAGGGATGGACATCAGGTCTTATGTCTGATGTCAATCACCTCAGCTAACAGAAGTTGCAAACTCATCACTGCCCTACAGTCTGACACCTTAAGCTGATCCTCTCCACCTTTACTCTCCTGTTATACTGAACGGATCACATTTCTGGGGAAGAAGGCCAGTTCTGTTCACTCACTCCCTTTTGCTTCTGCTCTGTAGCTGTGTTCTCTTTGAACTCCTCTTAAGCTGTCTTGACACACCAAGCCTGATGAGGTCAAGGCTAAAAGGTATTCTTCCTCTTTTTTTTTTTTCCTCTCTGCCATGTTCACTAGATGGTGAATGCTGGGACTAGATATTTTCTCTCTTTATTGTTTATCACTGTTCTCATCAGTAACTATGGAATGGAATGACTGAGGTCACTGTAATGCAGCTATTCTATGTGACATGTTGAAAAGAGATTCACTTTCTCATATTCTAAGAACATAATATATGAGGAAGGTGGAATTTCATATCAGTGGAGTACTGGTGGATTATTTAATAAATGGTGTTGGGTTAATTGGTTAATTATGATAATTAAGGAAAACCAATTTGTATCAGTATCTTACATTCATAATAATTTCCAAGTGATAAGCACTGGAAGGCCAATGGTTCAAAGCGATCAGTTTCTCCTCAGAAACTCTATACATGGTCGCCATGAGTCAGAACTGACTCAACAGCACTTAACAACAACAATATGTTAAACATAATTAAATATAAAGAGAAAACATTAGAAATTAGGAGAAGCTATAGACAAATATAAGGAGCTCTGGTAGCGTAGTGTTTACAAATTGGGCTGCTAACCTCAAGGCCAGCAGTTCAAAACTGCCAGCTGTTTCACGGGAGAAAGATGAGGCTTTCTGCTCCTGTAAAGATTTACCACCTCGGAAACTTTGTTCAGGGTCGCTATGAGTTGGAACCGACTCCACAGCACACCACCACCACCACCATAGACAAATATTTATCCACTATTGACACCAAGGAGTTCTGGTGTGGTGCTGCAGGTTAATACACTGGACTGTAATGTTGGTTTGAATTGTGAGGTCAGTGGTTCAAGCCCATCAGCTGCTCCTCAGAGACCCTATATAGTGTTGCTATGAGTCAGAACTGACTTGACGGCACTTGACAGCAACAGCATTGACACCAAAACACAAACTATAAAGAAAAGATTGATAGATTCCATTACAGTTTTAAATTTCAGCATATACAAAAAAAAAAAAAACAAACCAAAAAACAAAATTGAAAGGTTAATAATATAAAGAAAAAAAAGATTATGTTTTAAAATATTTGAATGACAAGTGGTCAGATTCATTAATATAAAAAGACCTATTAAAAATTCCTAAGTTAAAGATAAACTTATCCATAAAAAATTAAGCAAGGTTTAGGGACAGGCAATAAATTAAGAAATATTTGTTCTTGAATGAATGAGATGGACATGCCAATAAAAAGAGGAATATCTAACCTCAACTCACTAAGTTGTTGTTGTTAAGTATCATAAGAGTTGGTTCCGACCCATAGCAACCCTGCATAGGGTTTCCGAGGAGTGGCTGGTGAGCCTGAATCACAGACTTTGCAGTTCAAACCAACTTTGCAGCCCAGTGCATTAACCCACAGTACCACATCAGGACTCACTATACTAGAAATCAAAGAAAGGTTAGTTAATACAACATTTCCCCCTAACAAATTAATAACGATCATAGTTTTCAGTGTTGGCAAATATATGGCAAAATAACACTCTCATGTTGCAGGAGTGTGAATTGGTGCAATCTTTCTAGAAGACAATTTGGTGGTGATGGCTATGTGCCATGGAGTTGGTTCTGAGTCATAGCGACCCTGTATAGAGTTTTCGAGGCTGCAAATCTTTACTGGAACAGAAAGCCTCATATTTTTCCTGTGGAACAGCTGGTAGTTTCAAACTGCTGACCTTGAGATTAGCAGCCCGACTAGTAACCACTTCGCTACCAGAGCATCCTAGAAGACAATTTACCAGTATGCATTTATAATCCTCTCCTTTTGACCTAGATCATTTCCAGGAATCTATCAAAAGGAAATAATCACAAAAATAGACAAAGATTTAGTTACACGGATATTATAGTGGCATACTTATAATACTGAGAAATTGAAAAAGCAATCTAAAAGTTCAACAAGAGAACTGGATAAATTATAGCACTTCATAAGTTAGAATGCAGGCATTAAAATCATCATACTAAACATAGTTTGAGGAAACTGCTTATATTGCTAGGTAAAAGAAAAGTAATTTGAACAGAATGGTACCAATTTGTGTTGCTTTTTTTTTTCTTTTTAACTGTCCAAAACATGTTTTTTATCTATTGTATTTTAATGTAGGAAAAACCTGGAAGGAAAATACTTTAACTGGAGTTCCTGCACAAAGACCATCCTGTCCCCAGAAGGGTGCTTTGGATGATCTCCCAGAGCACTGGTGGCATCAGCTGGGGCAGGCAGCTAGCTCTGAGAGAGGCTCTACTTCCACTGCAGGACCTGTGGAAAGAGGCCAACTAGTTCCAAAGCTACTTCTAAATAAAATCAAGGACTTGATTGCTGCCACAGCTGTTAATGTTATGTTCCCTGGACACTAACATCTGTTGGATAGTTATTTATTGGGTCACCATGAGAGTCAGAAGTGACTCAATAGTAACTGGTACTGGTATTTATTGGGTGCTTTTATATGTATAGTATTTATTAAGTGCTTTAACAAGTATACCCATTTAATCCTCTAAGCATCCCTAAGCGATACCTTTAAGAAACGTATTAACTGCCCCATGTTACAGTTGAGGAGGCTGAAGCTCAGAGAGATTAAGTGATTTGTCCAAGATCACACAACCTAGGAAGTGGGTGGGTGAGCTGGGCTTCAAACCCAGAGGCCACATCTGCATATAAGAGGTAACTTATTTTTGGTTGCTGTCGCAAGAAGGGAGAGGGCATAATAATGAGCAAATGAAAAACAACAAACTAATCAATGAAATTTCTAGAATTAGCATTTTCATCCCTTTGAAACAGTGCTCCCATGGTTTCACACATGAGATTGCTCAGGACAGTCACCATCCTCAGTGATTGTGGTTACTGTTACAGAATGGAACAGACTGCAAATTCCTCATGTCCTGCTTCATACCAGATTCACTCTTAGTTTGTCCTGGTCCTGGCAGGGCATGGTTCCTTGGCTGAGGAAGGTTCCTTGGCTGAGGAAGGTACTTGGCAGGTAATGGGAAACTGAGTGAGGAGGACCCCTGGCCTGGGAAGAAGGCACTGACTATGAAAGGAAGAATATATCAGTTGAAAAGGGAAAAGACCAGGGAAGGGCAACTGGTTGTGGAAAAGGAGCATTTTCTTGAGGAGTCCAGTGAAGGGAAGGAGACATGGAGTTAAAAAAGGGCCTAGGCTAGGAAAGGTATCCTTGCTATGGAGGCTGTCAATAGAGTCCCAGGTTGGGGAACAGACTGGCTGTATGAGGGGAGTTAGGTGGTGTAGCAGTCATGGCTGTGGAAGGCTTGGTAATTAAAAGGCATAGGAGTAGAAGGGTCCTGGATGAGGAAGGGGAAAGACTAGAGCTGAGGCCTGCCTAGGGAATGCAGTGCTGACTGAATAGGTTGCCTAGTTGAGGAATGGGGTCTGACTAGGGTATAGGATGGTAAGGGAGCTCCCTGAGGCATAGGGTGGGAAAATGACTCAGAGAGGAGGACAATCTAAAAAGAAGGCATAGACTGAGGAAGAAAGTCTGGCTGGGGAAAGGTACATAGGCTGGAAAACAAATTGGGTCAAGGAATCTGGCTAAGACTGAGAGGTGAAGGGCACCCAGCAGGAGAAAGAGTCCTTCCTGGCTGAACTTATTAAGTGCTGTATAGGGTTTCTAAGGAGCAGTTGGTGGGTCTGAACTGCCAACCTTATGGTTAGCAGTCCAATACTTATCCTACAGTGCTACACCAGAAGGGAGCCCCTGATGGTTCGGACTAGAGAAAGATGCCTGATTGTCAAAAGGGACCTGCCCGTCCAAGGGCTCCAAACTCTGTAGTGGTAACAATCAGGGTCAGGGAGCTAGAAGAGGGTACTGACTTGGGAATGTAGCCAGACTATTGATGAGAGTAGGTAATAGGTGGGTTAAGGAGACAGGCAAGGGAAGCATGCCTAGTAGGGGAAGGAAGGGCTCTGGCAAGGGAGGGGACCTGGGGGGGAAGGGGGCATGGGCTGAGGATGAGGTCCTAGCTTGGGATCCTAGCGACTGGCTGGGGAAGGGGCCTAGCTGGGGAGGAAGGCATAAATGGATGAAGAGAGCCTGCCTAAGTGAGAGGATCAGCTGAGAAAGAGGGGTAAGGGTATGGCTGGGGTCCCGGTCATAAGCAGGTCAAAGGCACCTTACTAGGGAAAGGTAATCTTCTGGGAAAGGTGGAATAGGGTAGGGAAGGAGGTCTGATGTAAACGGGCTTGACTGGGGAAAAGGGAAGATTCTAGGAAAGGGAGACTACCTGAGAAAGGTGGACTGGTTCTGTCATGGGGTATGGATTCAGGAATGAGGCCTGGCTGGGGAGCAAGGAATAGGTTAAAGAAGGTAAGTAAGCTGGTGAGTGAGAAAGGGTGAATAGGTTGGTGACAAGGCCCCTCTTGCTGATGGGGTATCTGGTTGGTATAGGGTACCACCAAAAACAAAACAAAACAAAAAATCACTACCATTGAGTGATTTTAACTCATAGATTCGAATTCATAGCATCCCTATATAGAGTTTCCAAGAATATAAACTTCTATAGGAGCAGCAAGCCTCATCTTTCTCCTGAGGAGTGGCTGGTGGGTTTGAACCTCCGACCTTGTGGCTAGCAGGCCAACACCTAACCCACAACACCATCAAGGCTCCTTGGTATAGAGTACATAGGCTTTTTTTTTTTTTTTAATGTTTTATTGAAATTTCATTGATTAGTTTGTTGTTTTTCATTTGCTCATTATTATGCCCTTTTTTAAAATTACAAATCATTTCACCCTTACAATTCTTTTGGCAAATTAAAAATATCAAGTCTCAAATATCAACAAATGTATATAGCTCTCACTTTTTTTTTTTTGCCCGTAATAGTAAATATAACAAAAATGGATCAACTGCTTCAATAAAACAAAACAATTCTTTTATCTCTTCTTAAATATTTTTCTATCTCTACGAATTAAGGAAAGGGACTAAATTCAGATCTTTCACACTTCTATCAGTTGTAGATATACTAAACTGAACTACTTAAAGACATATTCCTTCCTGTCTTTAATGAAGAAAATGAGGCTCTAATCATCTTTTTATGCCACATCTAGCTTATCAGTTTATCTCAATTTCCTTTATAGTTTTTACTCTTACATTTAATGTCTACATTTAATAAATAGAACCAGACACGTTTTTACAAGAAAACGAAGTGCTAGTGGAGGCTTTCTTGGTAACTTGAGACATCTCCTGAGTAGCCCTACTTCCATAATGTAAATAAACAAATAAATAAAAGAAAAGAAAAGGAAAACAAAGCCATAATACACTTTTCTCCCAAAGGAAGAAAATCGGCATCCACAAAACATCCATCCCAACTTTCTCTATGTTATATTCGTGGGACAATCGTAAAACACAAAGCTTATGATTTTACTAAACATATTTTTCCACCTTCTAAGTGCATCAAATCCAAAGTTCCAATTTTTATTCCCAAATTCTTTGACTGATTCTCATTGGTGAGGAACGTAAGTAAAGGCAAGAGACCCTTAGAATTTATTCTTCGTCCCGCAAACCTCCCCCATCCCCTGGCCGCCACAATCAAAGATGCAATTAAGACATTAGGGAAACGGATTGAATGAAAAGACAGAAAAGTTAGGCAAAAGAAAAGAAAACGGAAGAAAAAATACGAGCCTACTAAGGAGATGTGGTTGGCAATAATTTATTGGCAAATTATTTATGCTTCAGCTCCTGTGTCGGTGGCGGGGGCGTGGCTCCCAATGGCATCGGATCTAGAAGAGGCGCGGGGCGGCTCTGGCTTCCAGCGGCTTCACCGAGTTGTAGTGCTCACCGAGGTTGCAGGTGTAGCGCATGTAGACCAGGACCAATGGCTTCGCGGTGTACTCCTCCCCGATGACGACAACCGGCGAGTCGGCCTGGATCACCTCAATGGGGGTCTGCAGAACATGAGACAGGGCCCTCAGCTCGAGCTGGCCTCCCCATGACGCATTGCACATGATGTCGTTGCAATAACTCAGGAAGTCGTCGCGGCCATAGACGTCACCGGTTTCTGGGTCGCTGAAGAAGGGCATAAAATCGTCGACATGCTTCTGCATGTAATCAGCGGTACGGTTCCGCAGACTCTCCACGGTCACAGAGTACACCAGTTGGTCTTGGATGGCGCGGTACATACAGTGTCCGTCAGGCCGGATATCCTTCATCTCTAGATTCTTGACCCCCAAGATGACTGCGAGCTTCTCCTCCTCATTGCGGCGGAAGGCAGCTAGATGCTCCAGCTCAACGCCGGTGATCCTTTCCCGGTGTTCTCTCTCCAAGGCTGCCCTTCTTTCACGCCTTCTCTGTGTTCTGGTGAGGTGGGGAGGCTTGTTCTCAAGATCCATCTTGGCAAGATCTTCAGTGACGGTCTCGAGGATGCTCATTTCAGGGTTGCTGTCCCTGAACTTCTCCAACTCCTGGCTGTGCTTCTGCTCCAATTTGGCTTCCAGGCGGGCCACATCTAAAAGCAACTGCTTTCTTCTACTCTTTTCACTCTTTGGAACTGAATTTTTCATGGAATGGATGAGAGCCTGTAGCTCTTTGTTCTCGCAGTTGTGGCGTCGTATCATCCGCTGGTACTCACGCTGCGAATCATCCATAATATTTAGAGGCTTTGGCTCAGACTAACACCTCAAGCAGCGGATCAGGCTATAGTTAGTCAACTTGCTCTCCTTAACGCACTCTATCCACCTCACCCAGCAGTTACTCTCATTGTATTCTAGAGCCCCTTTGCCATTGGCTACTGTCTCCCCATGGCTACGCCCCTTTGAACACGCCTGGCATTAGGATTGGCTGTTAGGAGACCCTTAAAATACGTTTATTAGACCCCGTAGCAACGGGTGCTTCCGGTCTTGTTGTAGCAACCCCATGCACAGCAGAACGAAACAATGTCAGATCCTGGGCCAACCTCACTACCGCTGCCACACTTGACAATGATGTCACCTGGCCGATCCATCTTGTTGGGGGTCTTCCTCTTTTTCTCTGATCCTCCATCTTACCCAGCATGACATCCTTCTCCAGCTACTGTTCCCTCCTGACAACATGTCCAAAGTATGAGAGACGAAGTTTAGCCATCTTGGCCTCCAAGGAGCACTCTGGCTGCACTTCTTCCAAAACAGATCTATTGGTTCTTTTGGCAGTCAATGGCACTTTTAGTATTCTCCTCCAACACCACAATTCAAAGGCTTCAATTCTTCTACGATCTTCCTTATTCACTGTCCAGCTTTCACATCCATATGAGGTTCCGGTCTTAACAACAACAACAAATTTTTAAGTCTAGACACAACGCACACACTGACCTTGCTTGAAAGCCACATGGAGATTACGATTCTACCAACTGAGTATACTCTGAAACTGGACCGTGGCATTAGTCCAAGTTGTCAGGAGACAATGTGACATTCTCTAGTTTTTCAGGTCCTTTACTGGGTGATCCCTTGATCTTTGTCTTACCAGAACAAAGGCATTTCCTTATGGTTCTGGGAACACGGTGTCATTTCAATTAGGCCTCATATCCACCAGATTCCATCTCAGTCTAAGAAGGCAATAGCCACTCTCCACAATTATGTGGACTTTTTAGTTTGCATCAACAAAATTGTTGTTGTTAATTACGTGGAGTTGGTTCCAACTCATAGTGTAGGGTTTCCGAGGCTGTAAATCTTTACGGGAGCAGAACGCCTCATCTTTCTCCCGTGGAACCACTGGTAGTTTCCAACTGCAGACCTTCAGGTTAGCAGCCCGATTTGTAACCACTACACTATCAGAGCTCCTTGTCAACAAAAAAACACCTACTTAATTTCTCCTGTGTCCCAGCTCCCAAAATAGCCTCCCTGGGATGTCCCATGAAGCACCACAGCCAGCATTCATCTTATCACTTCCTTCTGACTTTGTTTTTTTAGGATCAGCATTGGGCTTCAAACCACAGGGTGAGCAATTCAAACCCATCAGCTGCTTCTTGGAAACCCTTTACACAATTGCTATGAGTCAGAACCGACTCTACAACACTTAACAACAAATGTTCCAAAAAACAAACCAAAACAAAAATACCCCAAGTATTTCTCTCATCTTGCCCCCACCACCTAAGTCTTAAACCCCAAAACAGAAAAGACCCTCTATACAATCTCCCCCTTGCTACAAATGAGAAAAGTTGGGTATTTGTCCAAGTGTGTCAAATTGTCATTACAGTTCTGATGTCTTATCCCACTGTAGGATAAGCACTGGAGTGCTAATCACAAGGTCAGCTGTTCAAACCCACCAGCTGTTGTTGTTAGGTGCCATCGAGTCAGCACCGACTCATAGAGACCCTATGCATAGCAGAACGAAACACTGCCTGATCCTGGGCCAACCTCACTATTGTTGCTATTGTTCTTGATTTCATCCCACAGCTCTTCTGGTCTTCTGTCTTTAGTGTTTAATTTATCAAATCTGTTCTTCGGATGATCTCTAAATTCAGGTGGGATATATTCAAGGTCATATTTAGGCTCTCGTGGACTTGTTTTCATTTTCTTCAACTTCAGTTTGAATTTGCATATGAGTAATTGATAGTCTGTTCCACAGTCTGCTCCTGGCCTTGTTTTCACTGATTATATGGAGCTTTTCCATTGTCTCTTTGCGCAGATGTAGTCATTTTGATTTCTACGTATTCCATCTGGTGCGGTCTTATGCTGTCTAAAGAAGGTATTTGAAATGAACAAATCATTGATTTTGCAGAATTCTATCATGCGTTCTCCAGCATCATTTCTATCACCAAGGCCATATTTTCCAACTACTGATCCTTCCTCTTTGCTCACAACCTTTGCATTCCAATCACTGGTAATGATCAATACATCTTGATTGCATGTTTGATCAATTTCAGATTGAAGAAGTTGGTAAAATTCTTCTATTTCATCCTCACTGGCTTTAGTGGTTGGTGCATAAATTGGAATAATGGTGGTATTAATTGGTCTTCCCTGTAGGCGCATGGATATTATCCTATCACAGACAGCGTTGTACCTCATGACTGATCTGGATATGTTCTTTTAAGCAATGAATGCAACACCATTTCTCTTCAATTTGTCATTCCCGGCATAGTAAACCATGTGGTGGTCAGATTCAAAATGGCCATTACCAGTGCATTTCAGCTTACTAATGCCAAGATGGAGCTCTGATAGCGAAGTGGTTATGAATCGGGCCACCAACCTTAAGGTCAGCTGTTCGAAACTACCAGCTGCTCCGCGGGAGAAAGATGAGGCTTTCTACTCCTGTAAAGATTTAACACCGACTCGACGGCACTTAACAACAACAGCAATGCCTAAGATATCGATGCTTATGCATTCCATTTCATTGTTGACAACTTCCAATTTTCCCAGATTCATACTTCGTACATTCCATGTTCCAATTTTCAGTGGATGTTGACAGCAGTTTCTTTTCATTTTGAGTTGTGCTCCATCAGAAAATGAAGGTCCCACGGGCTTTACTCCTTTCCTGTCATCATGGTCAACTCTACTCTGAGGCGGCAGCTCTTTTCCCCCAGTCTCATTTTGAGTGCCTTCCAACCTGAGGGGCTCATTTTCCGGCACTATATCTGACAGTGTTTCTCATAAGGTTTTCAGTGACTAAATATTCAGAAGTAGTTCGTCACTCCTTCTTCGTAGTCTGTCTTCGTCTGGAACCTGTCCACCATGGGTGACCCTGCTGGTATTTAAAATACCAGTGGCATAGCTTTCAGAATCATAGCAACTCACAAGCCACCACAGTACGACAAACTGACAGACAAGTGGTGGAATCCCACCAGTAACTCCTCAGAAAACCTATGCAGGATAACTATGGCTTGGAACCAACTGATGGCATTTAACAACAACAACAGCATTCCATGTGGTATGGCTGTACCACTGTCTGTTTAAACATTCACTAGTTGAAGAACATCTGGGTTATTTTCAGGTTTTAGCTGTCAGGAATAAATTTGCTATAAACATTGGTAAGCAAGTTTTTGTTTGAACATAAGTTTTCATTTCTCTGGAATAAATGCTCAGGAGTCCACCTACTGGGTTATATTGTAAGTATGGACTCCATATAATAAGCACTGGACTATGAACCACAGGTTCATGATTCAAACCCGCTAGTCGCTGCACCAAAGAAAGATGAGGCTTTCTGCTCCCTCAAAGATTTAAAACCTCGGAAACCCTATACATGGTTGCTATGAGTCAAAACCTACTCTACAACACATAGCAATGACAATTGTAAGTATATATTTAAGTCTTGCTTGTTTTTAAGAAATTGACAAACTATTTTCCAGAATGACTGTACTATTGTATATTTCCACAAGCAATAGTGTATGAGGGATCCAGTTTCTCTGTATCCTCAACAATGTTTGATGTTGACGCTAAATTTTTTTTTAGTCATTCAGATAATAGTGATAATAGTGATATGGTGAGATCTCATTGTGATCTTAATTTCTAGTCCCTTAAAAGATGTTAAACATCTTTTCATGTGATTATTTGTTGTCCTTACATCCTCTTCTGTCATATGATAATGTCTTTTGCCCAATTTATGATTGAGATTTCTTTACATATACTAGATAGTAGTTCTTTGCCAGAAAGTAGTGTGAAAATATTTTCTTCCACATTGTAACTTGTCTTTTCAGCCCTTCATATGATTTTGATGAAGTCCAATTTCAAAGTTTGCTTTCTATGAAATGTGCTTTTGGTGTCAAATCTAAGAACTCTTTGTTTAACCCTAGATCCCAAAGATTTTGTCACTTTGTAACTAAAAGAATTATAGCATTAGGTTTTATATTTAATTCTGTGATCTATTTTGACTTTATTTTTATATAAAATTTGAGATTTAGAGTGAAATTCTTTTTGCCTATGGATAGCCACAAATATGGTGATTTAAAATAACAGAATTTATTCTCTCACAGTTCTGGAGGCTAGCAAGGAGTTAGTAAGGTCAGTTCCTTCTGGTAGTTCTGAGGAAGAATCTCTGTTAGTTTATGTTGGTTGTCAGTAATCCTTGTCATTCCTTGGTTTGCAACTGAATTACTCTAATATCTAATCCCATTGTCACATGGCAATCTTCCTATTTGTCTCTCATTTTATAAAACCACCAGTTACTGGACTGAAGGAGCCCTGGTGATGCAGTGGTTAAACCCTTGGTTGCCAACAGAAAGTTCGGTGGTTCAAATCCACTCACTACTCTTCAGCAGAAAGATATGGCAGTCTGCTTCTGTAAAGATTGTTGTTGTTTTCGTTAAGTACTGTGGAGTCGGTTTCGACTCATAGTGACCCTGTATAGTGTTTCTGAGGCTGTAAATCTTTACGGGAGCAGAAAGCCTCATCTTTCTCCTGCGGAACAGCTGGTAGTTTCGAACTGCTGACCTTGCGGTTTGCAGCCAGATTCATAACCATTACGCTACAGCCTTGAAAACTCTACAGAGCTGTTCTGCTTTGTCCTATAAGGTAGCTATGAGTTGAAATGGACTCTACGAGTATGAGTATAGTCTTTAGATTAGGGCCCATCTGCAAAGACCCTATTTTCAAATAAGGTCACATCCTCAGATACTAGGGATTTTAAGTTAAACATATGCTAGTATTATTATTGTGGTTTGGGTATCAATATACCTTTTGGAGGACATGAATTAACCTACAATAAGGTGGGAGTTTAGATTTTTGATTTCAAAGTTTTATGGTTATGTCCTCTTGTTGGATTGACCCTTAAGTCATTCCACAATGTTCTTCCTTGTCGCTTTTACTGGTTTTTGCCTTAAAGTCTGTTTTATCAGATATTAATATTGCCACTCCTGATTTTTTGTTGCTATTTGCTTGATGTATGTTTTTCCATCCTATTATTTTTACTTTATTTGTGTCTATGCTATGTTGCTTGTAGATAACATATTGATGAGTCGTGTTTTCTTATCCATTCTGCTACTCTTTTTCTCTTGACTCAAATATTTACCTTCAGTGTAAGTAGTGACAGGTATGATAGAGATAGGTATGATATTACTGCTGTCATTTTGTTGTGGCCTTTGTGTGGTGTTGATGGTTTCTTTGTTTGATATATTTTTCTGTGCGAACTCATTTTGGTTACAGTTTTTAAAATAATTTCCTTCACTGTTGTTTTAATGTTTATTGAATCTTTATGATTTTATTCTTATTTGTTTTGGTGATAAGATTAATTTTCTTTGAGATTATCCTATAATTTATTGTTATCTTTCCAAGTTTTAAATAGTCAGTTCTAGCTTTATATCATCTTGACTTCCTCTCCATTTGAAAGTCCTGTAACTACTCCATGTGTTCCCTGTTTTTGCTTAGTAGTTGCCATCATTTACAGATTGATGTCTCTGGTTACCTCTTTTTAGTCTTGTAGGTTTATTTTATTTTTGATACATACATATCTGTGTTGATTTCCATGTGATGTTATCATCTGTCTTAATCTCTGGCTGTTGTCTGGTGTTGTTGTTTTTCTGTTCAAAAGACTCCCTTTAACATTTCTTTTAAGGTTGGTCAGGTTTTTACAAATTCCCTCAATTTCTGTTTCTTTACAGATGTCCAAATTTTGAGGCACTATTTTGCTGGATATTTAATTCTAGGTGGACAATTTTTTTTTTTTTTTTTTGTCTTTCAGGGTTTTATTTATGTATGAAAGTGTCATGGGCTGCCAAAAGAAACAACAGATCTGTGTTAGAGGAAGTGAAGCCAGAGTGCTCCTTGGAGGCCAGGATGGCCAAACTTCGTCTCTCATACTTTGAACATATTGTTAGGAGGGACCAGTCGCTGGAGAAGGATCTCATGTTTGGTAAGGTGGAGGGTCAGAGAAAAAGAGGAAGACCCCCAATGAGACGGATGGTCTAAATAGCAGCATCGATGGACTCAAACGTGACAACAATAGTGAGGTTGGCCCATGATTGGGCGGTGTTTCATTCTGTTGTGCTTAAGGTTGCTATGAGTTGGTACTGACTCAATGACGCCTAATAACAACAACAACATTGCCTTCTTACCTGCATGACTTCTGTTGAAAAATCAGAGCTTAGTTCTATTGGGTTTCCTTTGTTGACAATTGTTCATTTTTTCCTGAACTACTTTCAGGAGTCTTTCTTTGTCTTTGGTTCTGGAGAGTTGAATTATGATATGTCTTGGTGATTTTCTTTTGGGGTCTGTGCTATTTGTAGTTTATTGAATATCTTGAGTGCTTGTTGTCTTTCATAAGATTAGCAAAGTTTCTTCCAACAAATCTTCAACAAGTTTTTCTGATTTTGTTTGTTTGTTTGTTTGGTTTCATCCTGTTCTGGGTTCCCAATCACACATATGTTATTCTTCTTGATGGTTTTCCATGTGATTCTTGTTGTTGTTGTTGTTATGTGCCGTGGAGTCGGTTCTGACTCATAGCAACCCTGTACAGGGTTTCCGAGGCTGTAAATCTTTACGGGAGCAGAAAGTCTCATCTTTCTCCCACAGAACAGCTGGTAGTTTCGAACTGCCGGCCTTGAGGTTCGCAGCCCGATTTGTAACCACTACATTATCAGAGCTCCTTATGTGATTCTTATGCTTTATTTATTTATTCTGTTTTAATTTTAAGAGATTTACCCTTAGTTTTGCTAATTCAGTTTTACTGTGTGCTATTGATTCAATTCAATGCATTTTCCTGAAGTCTTAATATTAATCTTCTGGATTCTGTTTGTCATTTTTGTATAATTTCCACTTTTCCATTTATTTAGTCAGTTTGTTATTGTATTGTTTTTCTGAATTCTTCAAGAGTTTTGACTGTTTTCCTGATTTTGTCTGTGATTTCCTTCATGCCACCTTTGCTTTTTTTTTTTTTTTTAATCTCTTTCTTAATCATCTGAAAGAACCTAAATAAATATATGTTTTTAAAATTCTTTATCAGGTAGTTCCAATATAATTTTTTTCTCCAGATGATTTTCTGGTTCTATGTTTGGGTCACTTGTCTGTACCATCTTGTCCTGTGTTTGTTTGTGTGTGTGTGCATGTGTGTCTTGAAGCTATTTGCTGTCTCAGAGAGAGACACTGTGGTTTTATAGTATTAATATGTTGATTTTATGTTTGCTTGATCCTGATTTAAAAAATTACATATGGACAATGGGGTGGGCATGCTACTCTGATATCGGGTAACATTGGGGAGTGCATTGCCTATCTCAATGAATTTGGTAGCAGTTGGAAGTGTGGACGTGAGTCTTTAGTAGTTGGGTGACTGTTGGCCTCTGTTTGTCATCATTTCACTGATGCTGTAACTGATAGTGGCACTCTCACCCAGTGTGTGTGGGGGCGGGGCGTGTGGTGGGTATAGCTGGCTTAGGGGCTGACTCTTGCCAGGTGGGGAAGAAGAAAATAAAAAGAAAAGAAAAATCCAAGAAAGGATGAATGGGAATAACTGAGAAGAAAGAAAAAAGAGAAAAAGTGGGAAAATAAAAAAACACACACAACATTGGAGCAAGTGCTAGTCATGAAACAAAGAGGAAATGGCAAAGAACTGGTGCAAGTGCCTCATGTGTAGCCACCAAAGTCTATGTGTTGCTATAATGGAAGATCTCCAATGAGATGGATTGGCACAGTGGCAGCAACAATGGGCTCAAGCGTAATGACAGTTGTGAGAATGGTGCAAGATCAGGCAATGTTTCCTTTTGTTATAAAATCAATCAATCAATCAATCAATCAAGCAATCAATCAATCAATCAATCATAGTGTCATTATGAGTTAGAAAGAACCAACTGGAGGACACCTAACAACAACAATGATGCCATGGTGGTGGGTTCTACTTACAATGGAGGTGTGGTGAGTGGGGTGCCTGCTCCACAGCAAGTTGAGGGTGAAGGTAGGTGGGGATGGGGGAAGGGGGAAGAAAAAGAAAAGATAAGGAACAGGGAAGAACTACGAAGAAGAAAAGTGGCATAGTACTGGTGAAAGTGCTAGCCGCCAAACATGGCTGCATTGGAAATTTGGTACTCGCTCTACAGGCACACACACTGGCAATTGCAGAGAGGTGGGGGAAGGCAGCAGGGCCAGGGCACCCACAAAATCAAAAGAAAATGAAGAAGAGGAAAGAGGAAGAAAATAAAAATAAAAGGTCGGGAAGAGGGAAGAATTATGAAGAAAGAAAAAAGCAACAGGAGAGAAAAAGAAATAAATAAAGAAAAATGGCATAGCACTAACCGTGGTCAGAGGTTTGGCTGGCTGCCCGGCAGTTGGGGTTGTGGGAGCTGCACTTCTGGTCACTAAAAGGATGTGCAGGATGGAGGAGGGGAGAAGGATGTTATACCTCTCAGGTCACTGATCCCTGATAATTTGCAGATGCAGTACGAGGTTTCTGTCCCAATGGAAACTGCTTATAGTAATTCAAAATGGTCATAGTGTGTCTGTTGTTGTTGTTAGGTGCTGTCGCGTTGGTACATACTCATAAGCGACTTTAGGCACAACAGAAGGAACCACTGTCCAGTCCTACACCAACCACCTCACAATCGTTGCTACAATTGAGTCCATTACTGCGGCCACTGTGCCAATTCATCTTGGGGAGTCTTCTTTTTCTTTTTTACTGACTCTCCACTTTACCAAGCATGATGTCCTACTCCAGGGACTAGTCCTTCCTGATAATACAACCAAAGTTTGAGAGATGAAGTCCGGCCATCCTGGTGTCTAAGGAGTATTCTGTCTGTACTTCTTCCAACACAAATTTGTTTGTTCTTTTTTTCACTACATGGTACTTCTAATATTCTCCTCCAACACCATAACTCGAATATATCAATTCTTCTATAGTCTTCCTTATTCATTGCCCAACTTTCACATGCATACGAGGCTATTAAAAATACCATGACTTGGATCAGGTACTCCTTTGTCCTCAAACTGACATCTTTGCTTTTGGATACTTAAAAGAGGACTTGTGCAGAGAATTTGCTTAATTAAGCTTGTCGTTGTATTTTTCGACTGCTGTTTCCATGAAAGTTGATGGCTGATCTTAGCAAAATGAACTCTTGGACAACTACAATATTTTCTCCATCTACCTTGTGGTTATTAGTCCAGTGGTGAGGATTTTTGTCTTTTTTACATTGAAGTGCGACCTATACTGAAGGCTGTGGTCTTTAATCGTCATCAGTAAGTATTTTAAGTCCTCTTTGCTTTCAGCAAGCACGGTTATATCATATGCATAGTGCAGGTTGTTAATGAATCTTCCTCCAATCCTGATACTGTACTCTTCATCATATGATCCAGCTTCTTAAATTATTTGCTCAGCATACAGATTGTATAAGTATGGTGAAAGAATACAACCCTAGCACACACCTTTCCTAATTTTAAACCAATCAGTGTTTCGCTTGTTCTGTTCCAACAAATGCTTCTTGGTCTATGTACAGATTCCACATGAGCACAAGTAAGTGTTCTGGAATGCTCATTCTCCGAAATGTTGTTCATAGCTTGTCATGAGTCACACAATTGAAGGCCTTTAAATAGTCAATAAAACACAGACTTTCTGGTAGTCTCTGTTTTCAACCAAGATCCATCTGAAGTCATGAATGATATCCCTTGCTCCATGTCCTCCTCTGAATTCCTTTTGAGTCTCTGGCAGTTCCCTGAGCAATGTACTGTTTCAGTCATTTAAAAATTATCTTTAGCAAAATATGGCTTGCGTGCAATATTAATCAGACAATAGTCTGATGACTTCCGCATTCCGTTAGGTCACCTCTCTTTGGAATGGGCACAAATATAGATCTCTTCCAATCAGTTGGTATAGATGAGTAAGTGCCCTCCAGTGCTGCCTCAATTTTTTGAAAGACTTCAATTTGTATTCCATCAATGTCCAGAGCCTTTATCTGGAGCCAGTGCCTTCAGTGTACCTTGGACTTCTTCCTTCAATATCTTATCCCCATCTCTTTTCACCAGACCCATCTAGACAAGATGAAAGGTATTCAGTGGGGATTCTATCTTCCCTCACACACTCTTAAACTAAACTCAGTCTTGAAACTTTGCAAGCCAGTCACTTTGTGCCTTCATCGTCCCCTCATTTTAGGCAGCCAATGTCTAAGTTGCCCACCCCTATCTACCCTGTGTACAGAGGGGATAG
>NW_006408636.1:6721182-6726675 GCF_000296735.1 Chrysochloris asiatica | reverse complement strand
TATAGTGTTTTGATACATTTTATAATCATTTTTCTGAATTCCTTCTCAAGCATTTCCAATGCCTGCCCATCCATCTTCCAGTATGGAGTGTAGGTCTACTTCCAGCTCATTTGCCTCAGTCACTTTATCTCATTTCTGGACATGTGTAGAGATGGTCATCTGCTTCTGTTTTTGGGGCATCTTCAGGGGTTATCCGTGGCCTTAATACTCAGATGGGTATGTATTTTGGTATTTTTTATGCTTTCTGATTGCCTCCAGGTAGATGTGATCAGGAAATGGGCTTCCCTTTCCACTTTTCTTTTTGAGAAATTTCAAGATGCCACTGTTGGTCGTTTTGACATAATTTAGGATTTAATTTTAGGCTTATTTCCTTTTTGTCTGCTTGTCCTACTCCACAGTCCCCGTTAAGGCCTTTTTTTCTAGTTGTAAACAGTTCAGGGCCAGCTGTGGCCATTTGGTTTTAATTGGAAACTGTCTCTTTAAATTTCAAGGAGGCCAATCTACTTTTGAAATTATCCACTGAGAGCTTTTCATTTTTAATTTTGTTTATTGTACTTTTCTGTTCTTAAATTCCATTTGGTTCTTCTTATTATTTGAGCAGACTCAAAGTTTTTCATTAGTTTCAAACCATGTTTGTAATTGCTTGTTGAAGCATTGTTATGAATAACTACTTTAACATCTTTGCCAGTTAATTCTAGTCATCTCAGTGTTTGCATCTATCAATTGTGGGTTTTTTTTTTTGTTTTTTTTTTTGTCATTCATCTTGAGATCTTCTTTATTCTTGGTATGGCAAGTGATAGTTAATTGAAACTTCGGCATTTTATGTCATAATTCTCTGGATCTCATTGCAGCCTTCTGTTTTAGGTGGCCTCCTCTGGCATGGGGAAGGGGTTGTTCCATACTTCATTATTACCAGGTGGAAGTAGAAATCCAGTTTATCCACTTGGCCTCCATTGACACCTGAGGTGGGGGATCCTTGTTATTGTTGGGCAGGAATGAGATTTTCTCTGCCTACTGTTGTTAAGTTAGTTAATTCTGACTCACAGTGACCCTATATAGGGTTTGAGCTATCGACCTTACAGTTAGTGGTCCTGTGTTTATCCTACCATGCCACACCAGGACTCCTCTGCCACACATTAGGTCTACACTAATACTAATATCTACCCTCTTGGTAGGGATATGAGTGCCTTCTTACTTCTCCACTTGCTATTGCTTCCAGTGATCAGTTAGAACCATTTGTTTTTGTTAAGTGCCATCAAGTAGGTTCTGACTCATAGTGACCCTGTATAGGATTTCCAAGGAGTGGCTAGTATGTTTGAACTGCCAACCTTGAGATTAGCAGTACAGTGCTTATCCTACAGCATTGAGCAGTGGTAAAAATCCTGGCTCTCCACTAGGCATTCTCTGATAATACCTCAGAAGGGAGAAGGAGGAATAACTCATTACTACTAAGCCCCCCCCCACCCCATGTTCTCTCTACTGGCACAGTGTGTGTGGAGGAGGACGTTGTTATCTGCTGGTAGGGATAATAGTTCCAGTTCTGTACTTGGCCTTCTCTGACACCACATAAGCAGTGGGGAGGGTGGGGAAGGAGTGACCAGTCTTTGCTGGTGGGGGTGGGACCATAGTTTTTTTCTCTGGTTTGGTTAGAGTGGAACAGTTATTGTCTAACATTTTATGTGTTGCAGTGTTACAATTATTTTTTCTGCCTTGTTTGGGGTGGGGGGCATTTGTTAGAACTTAACTTTTCTGTGCCTATTTTGCTTCTGTGTTTACCAGGTTCTTCAACTCCAAATCTGGGATATACGTGGCTGATAAAACAAAACAAAAAATCAAGAGCTTCACTATCATGTTATTCATCCAGTGCTGATGACCTTAGCTGGTCTGTTTTCTTGCCATCTTTCAGAGTCTTTTGTGTGTTTGTTTTATATACAATATCTAGGTTTTTAAGCTGTATTTAGCAGAGGAATAAGGAAAAGTACAGCGATTCCATCTTCCCCCATCTTATTTTAAATAAACAGAAATACTTCACACCCTCCCTTATTGTCATTTGTATTTTTCAAGGAAATTAAATACCGTGACTTAAAAGCAATCAAAGAAATGGTAACTTTAGAAAATCATTATGTTGATCCTTAAAGAATCTGTTTGTTGCAATCAGGATTGTGTTTTTAGGCTCTGCAGCAGGGGTGGCCGGTTACGTTGAACATCAGGACCTATTGCATGGGCTTGTTTCTGTGGCTTGAAGTGCAGAAAAACCAACTTGCAAATGTTGAGCTTTACAGTTTGTGGCTTGTGTTACAGAAACCATAGTTGTTATAATATTGAATGTGCTTTTTTCCATCTCTGCATCGAAGCAAACCACCTAACTTGCACCACCACCCTCAACTCCAGTCCCCCTTCCAATACACATACTCTCCCATCTGGAGATTGTGAGCCACCTTCTATGGCATAGGCATACATCTCCAGCATTATATACATACATCTCCAGCAATGAATGGGCTGCCTGCTCTTCAGAGAGCTCTCTATGAATAGCATTTCTCACAACTGAACTTTTGGTAAGTATTAAATCACAAGAGTTCAAAGTTACCTTCTTTAATAAGAAGCACTGGGAATGAAGATGGACCATCTTGTTGATTAATGGCATATGCTTTTCCGGTCAATGGGGTAGGAAGGGCAGGAAAATTAAGGCCCAACTTGTGGGGGTGGAAATAATCCAAAGTATGCCAAGTGCCCAGCACAGTGCTTGGCACCAAAAAACTGATAATAAATGGTAGTGTCTTCATTCCATCACACACTAACCTCTACCTCCCAACTGCAGCTCCAGCTCTCCTTACATTCGCCCTTTTCCACTTTGCCACCCACATCCCTTAAGAGGTCACCAGGGATGGTAATCAGTTTTCATTACTTCTGAGTCTAATGGTTCCTAAGTATCTGTCTGAACTGGGTTCCTAGCTCATATCAGATGGAGAGTTCCAATGACCTCTAGGCTGTTGAGAAATTGTTAAAACACAGGCCATCATATTCATTTCATCCTAATTAGACACAATAGCACACAATGTTAGGAACTCATCTTATCATGTCCTGCATTCACAGTTCCAACAGGATGGATATCTGTAGCTCACTCTCTTTCCCAGCATTTGACAAGGAAATCTTACGTCACCAGGTTGTAGGTGTTAGATGTGAGTAAAGGGGTAAGGGGAATTGGGCAAAAGGGAGCAAACCTGTCTGCTTGGGCTCTGAGGCAAACAAGAGTTTCCTGTTCCTCTCAGCCCTCATTTTTGTACGGATGCCAATCTTGTTCCTGACCCTGCTCCTACCGCTGACCTACTTTGCTCATTCATTCATTCTTTCAGTCATTTAGTCAATGGGCACTGTTCTAGGCACTATGGATATAACAATGAACAAAATAGACAGAGAGCCCTAAACTAAAGGAGTTTATAGCCAAATAAAGGAAGACAGACTAATAACTACAGAACTACACACAATGTTGCAGTTGTGTTTTGGAATAGAGATCACAATCCTACTCCTTTTTCTTCCTCTGTTCCTCTATTGATTGTCTATGTATCTCGAACAGGTTCTCCTGTCCTTCTTTTGCATATACTATGGGATCACATCAAAGTTTGAGATTCATTACTGACATTAATGGCATAGCTGGAGGTGGGGGGATGAGTCTTTTGAGAGAAATGATAAACTGAGGACTTGGCCTTTCCTGTCTGCTTCATGCCCCCACTATATGCCTAACCTCTGTTTTGGTTTCTTAGTCCTCATTCCCTTCATCATTCTTAGTCTACCAAATGAGATAACTGGCACTTGAGACAGAATGTCTAAAAGGTGTGCCAGCAAGATTCCCCACTCTTCAGAGGAGATAGATGCGGTGGGAGTAGTTGCCAGGCTTGAAGGAACCTACCCCCAGCATTGTGAGGATTCTGTTGAGAAAATATGACTAAGCTGTTACACTGAGAAGTGGTGGCATATAGACCTCCTGTATCACTGAGTGGGTTCTACTCTCTGAATGTGATAGACAAGGCCTGATTGTGGCTGCCATAGTGTGCCAACTGCTTAACACTTGATAATGGATCACAGAGTTGCCAAATTTAGCAAATAAAGGTATAGGAATTAGTTAAATTTAAATTTCAGATGAACAGTGAATAATGTTTTAGTATAAGTATGCCCCATACAATGTTTGAGGCACACTTACACCAAAACATGTTCATTATTTATCTGAAACTTACATTTAACTGGTGTCCTGTATTTTATCTGGCAACTTTCGTTGTGCAAGGTGAAAACTGCTATATAAGGGAGGGACTGACTTTGATTTTTTGTTTTTTTTCAGGGGGGCTCTGTGGGCTAATGCGCTGGACTGCAAAGTTGGTTTAAGCCACAAGGTAGGAGACTCAAGCTTACCAACCCCTCCTTGGAAACCTTATACAGAGTTGCTATGGGTCAGAACTGACTAGATGGCACTTAATAACAACAGCAAAATACTAGGACTGGAGTGCCTGGGTGACAATCAACCTTTCAGCTACTAACCAAAAGGCTGGTGGTTTAAATACACTGTGAGACACCTTAGAAAAAAGACCTGGATTAGTAACATGTTTAGTGCTTCTGTTCTACCTCTTAGTTTGCTGCCATAGTGTCTGGGGTCTTAAAAGCTTACAAGTAGCCATCCAAGTTACAACAATTGATCTGTATTCATCTGAAGCAATAAAAGAATATGGAGAACCAGGAATAGGACAAGGACATGGAATATGTGAATAACTGCCTTCTTGGTTATGAAACCAGAACTGGGTGGGACCCGGCTACCATTGCTGAACATTTTGATTAATGATTCTATAAAAGAATCCTGATTAAAAAGGAGAAAATACAGAACAAATTTTCACATTCTCATGGACTACAGACTTTCTGGAATCATAGAGGCTGGATGAACTCCTGAAACTATTGCTCTGAAATAATCTTTAAACCTTAAACCAAAATCCACTGCCATCAAGTTGATTCTGACTCATAGTGACCCTATATTGTTTAGCTTAATTAGTGAAAAATGTCTGCCTTGAACTGTATGCTGTTTTCTGGGATAAATTGACAACAGTAACTAGAAACCTTAGAGGGCAGTGAATATATGTTAATTGGGGAGGAACAACTCAGAAAAGGAGGGTGAGAATGGTTGCAAAACCTGAAAACTTTAATCAGTGTCACTGAACTGAATTGTACATGTAGAAGCAGATTAATTGGTGTATGTATGTTTTTGGTTTTTTTTTCCCACTCAGGCATATATAATAATTTACATCTCCAAAGGGCACATTCTGCAAGTCTGCTCCTGGCCACCAGTTCTTAGTCTTTCTCTTCTTAGTTGATAAATCTAGAGTCCTCAGCTGCTCCCCCTCTCTATGCCCTATCTCTGCCTCCATCTCTGGCGCTGCTGCTTCTTTGGATAAGGTCCCACATTCTATTTATGTGTTCCTCTCTTGATGGTCCTAGGGTCCTCTGTTTCTGGAC
>NW_006408636.1:6717969-6721082 GCF_000296735.1 Chrysochloris asiatica | reverse complement strand
AAGTTTGGGTGTTCTTGTGTGTCTCCCCTCACTTCATATCAGTTGGATGCTTCACTCTCAGCTCTAGCCTTCTATGGCTATGTCCTTGTCCATGGGCTCAGATGTCCCCAGGTCTCACCATACTTTGGACCAACCAGCCCTTCCTCTTCCTCTCTCATCTCCAGGTCAATAGGAGTCCATGGAATGTGGTCAAAATCAGACCATTTCTTCATTACTGCCTTTCCCCTTCTTTCACTCACCAATAGACCACCGTGGTCATCAGCAAGCTTACATGCCTGCTCATGTGTTTCCTTTGAGTTTCAGTCTTGCGGGGTGGGGGGTGGGGGTTGTCTTGAGGGAACTTGATTGCTTGCCTTGATGGCTTCCCAGCGAACAACTTCCTTATTCTTGTAGTAGCCAGTCATACTGCAATTTTTTTTTTCTTCCTGATGATCTTTCTTTGAAGATGTATTTTCTGTCACTCTAGCTGTTCCAAGCTGGTCTGCTTGTCCTTTCTAGTGGGAATGTCCCACCTTAGAAGGTCCTGGATGGGGCTCAGGATTCCACCTAAGGTCCTATAAACTGCAAAGGCTCCACAAGAGGCCTATTTCACTGGGAAAGTTGTAGAACCCCTTTTAGGCATTCCAATCAGTTATAGGCTGAAGACAGGCTTATAAGCTTTCTGTAATCATGTTTCCTGACATTCATTTCTATCCCACTCAAGTGTCTATTTTACATTAATAGACAAGGGAAACCGATATTCATAAGACAGTCAAGTATCTTAGTAGTATTTTCCGTCTTCGGACTATGCCTAGATCCCTGTATCACAGAGCCCTGTTGTTCCAAGGTTGAACATGCATCACTATTTACTTCTGTCCCATTTAGCCCATGCAAACCTGTATCAATTGTATTTTGAGTGCCTTCTAACCTGAGGGGCTCATCTTCTGGTACTATATCTGAGAGTATTCTGTTGCTTTTTATCATATTTCAATATTCAATACTCTGGTGCTATCTGAAAGTGTTCTACTGCTATTCATAAAGTTTTCTGTGACTAAATATTTGGAAGTACCCCATTTTTTCTACTTCCCAGTCTGTCTTAGTCTGGAAGTGCAACCTGTCCACCATGAGTGGCCCTGCTAGTATTTAAAATACCAGTGGTATAGCTTCCAGAATCACAGAAACACACAAGCCACCACAGTATGACAAACTGACAGATGAGTGGCGTGTCTGGGTCATTGGTGAATCGCAGTTCCGAAGACTTATTGTTTAATGTTTTCGTCCAGTATCTTCTTTAATTGTTAATTGGTCTATTTCTTTATCTTGTCATTTTACACTAAAGTTTCTTGGATTGTCACCAGTATCTGTTTCAATTGGTTTCTTGTGTCTTTGTTGTAGAGGTTCTGAATAGTGTATCTGTCAAGTTTGCCATCTTTGCCACACTCTCCAGATTGAGTAAATTTTATTTTGTTTCAAATTCACTGATTTTTCCATTCTTGCCAATCTACTTTTTTAAAAAAGAAAACACACCTTTTTATTGTGAATTGTGTGAAGTTTTACAGAACAAATCATCAGTCCCATATTCAACAAATTATAAACTTCATGTTATTACAATGATTGCAATCTCTTCATTGTACCATCAGTTAACAGTATTTACCTCTATTTAAAAAAAAATGTTTTATTGTGAATTATGTGATATTTTACATGGGAGAACATTAGCTTTACATTCATCCTATCATATATCATTTCATTGCCAGCAATCCCCTCCTTGCATCACCAACCGACCAAAGGGTATATATACCCTGCAAGCCTGCCCCCTGTCGGCAGCACACAGCCCTTCTCTCTCTCTGGGTCTAGAGTCCTCAGCTGCTCCATCTCTGCAAGTCATCCAGTATTGAGTATTTACCTCTATTCACTTTAACTCTTGCACTCCTCCCTGTGTCTTCTGCTACCTTCATCTTTCCTGTGCCAACCTCCCTCTGGTTGTATATTAGCTTCCCTATCACCCAAGTGAATAGTTTTCCCTTCCCTCTTACTCCTGATAACCAGCATCGAATCTTTCTTTTATCAAGAAAACTTTTTCTTTTACAACAGTGGTCTCATACAATCATACCCTTTTGTGATTGATTAATTTCACTCAGCATAATGTCCTCCAGCTTCATCTGTGTCATCCATACATTTTATTAATTTAGTTTATTGTCCTCTTCTCTTCCTGCTCAGAATGTAAATTCCATGAGGGTAAAATGTATACCTTTTTTGTTCACAAATATAGCTTCAATACTTGGAACTATATCTAGTATGTTGTGTTGTTAAGTGTCATTGAGTCTATTCCGATTCATAGCGACCCTGTGTAGGGTTTCCTAGCAGCAGCTGGTAGGCTTGAACCACCAACCTTGTAATTCAAACCAACCTTGCGGTCCAGTGCTTTATCTTACAGCACCACACCAGGACTTCATATCTGATACATAGTATGCTTTTTAAAAAATGTTTTATTGTGAATTATATGATAGTTTACATGGGAGAACATTAGTTTTACATGCATTCTATCATATATCGTTTCATTGCCATGGTTACAATCCCCTCCATGCATAATCAACCAACCAAAGGTTATACCCTGCAAGCTGCTGTTGAAATTTTTAATGCACAAATACGTCTGGCTTTTAGGAGGTCCCAGTCATATAGTTTGTCTTCGGCTGTTTATGTGAGTTTAGTTATATTTGGTAGTGTATTTAGGCCAGGTATCAAGGCCCTTAAATTTATCCCTGTTTTCTCTTTGATGATCTTTATAGTTATAGGTTTAGGTCTCTGATCCATCTTGAGTTTATTTTTGTATATGGTGTGAGATATGAGCCCTAATTCTTTTTTTTTTCTGGTTTCAGTTTTTTTGTTGTTGTTGTTGTTTGTTTGTTTAAGGTTTTTATTGTGGATTGAGTGAAAGTTTACAGGGCATATCATCAATTTTACATTTAAAAAATCATATACCTTGTTTCATTACATTGATTATAATCCCCTCCATGTACCATCACTTTAGCTTTTTAAAAAAACACACAAACAAAAAACCCCACTCAGGCATATATAATAATTTACATCTCCAAAAGGCACATTCTGCAAGTCTGCTCCTGGCCACCAGCTCTTAG
>NW_006408636.1:6710082-6713694 GCF_000296735.1 Chrysochloris asiatica | reverse complement strand
GTAAATCTTTACGGGAGTAGAAAGCCTCATCTTTCTCCCGCGGAGCAGCTGGTAGTTTCGAATCGCTGACCTTAAGGTTCGCAGCCCGATTCGTAACCACTACGCTACCAAACCCTGTGGAACACAATTCTACTCTGAAAAACATGGGGTTACCATGAGTTGTAATTAACTCTGTGACAATCGATGATGATAGTGGTAGAGTAGGACCAGTAGGTGGTAGGTCTCTATTTGAGAACCAGAAGAAGGATTTCATTGGCTTGGTGAAGGCCAAAGGAAGTCTTCCTTTGATTGGCTTGAAATGAGAGATCTCTGAGGGCCCTTCTAGCTCTGACAGTCTCTTAGCTTCAGAATCTCCAGGAGTTTTGTGCAGGTGTGATGGGGAGATAATGAGGAGGGGATCATAAGACTTAGGACTGGAAACCTTTAATAGCCTTGACCTTTTCTCTGTTTGTTGTTAGGATGCATACATATGCCTCAGCTTGCCACATGACTTTCTTTCTCTGTGTGGGTGGAAAGATAGCTTCTAGACTATTCCAAATGCTCACACTGTCATTGAATTTGCTCTTGAATCTCTGATGCCCTTTCTCCAAGGTAGCACTGCTCAGAGGGAGGTCCATCCCAGGGCAGGTTTAGTGTATTTTTAGGCCTTCTTTTTCCAATGCTCCTTCCCACCCTCCCACAGATACCCCTGCTTTATTCCTTTTAACTTAAAAAAAGTATTTTATTTTTTAAGTTGCTGAAAATATACACCAATTCAATAGTTTCTAAATGTATGATTCAGTGACATTGATTACATTCTTCAGGTTCTGCAACCATCCCATTCTCCTTTTCTGAGTTGTTCCTCCCCTATTAACATAACCTCCCCTCTGCCCCGCCCCCCGATTCTTATCTAAACTTTCTAGTTGCTGTTGTCAATTGGATCCCATTTAGATAGTTCTTTAAAAGAGCACAGTGTGAAAAGAGAGAGGGGGCAACAAGATGGCAAACTAGATAGTAAGGCTATACAGACCTACAACAAAAATAAGGAAAACCTAATGAAGCAGATGTAGAAGATAGTCCTGCAACCCTGAGCTTCATATGAAGGGATAGGGAAGTAGACTGAATGTTTACTAGGAAAGGAAGCTGAACAGATGTGGCAAAATGAGACAAACTGGTAGCCTGTGTCAGTTATCCACAAGTGGTGTGGCCATCTTAAACTTTTGTGAGTTGCTGGAGACAAGACAACATATTGGTATTGCAAAAACATACCAGTGACTCAAAGAGATAAAGGTGAGATTTTGTTGTTGTTGTTCTCCACTCTCCCCTGGTTACCAGAGGCATTAACAGTCTCAACCCATTTACACCTTCAGTGAAGCTTTCTTTCTCCCAGAAGTTGGAGCTAGATTGAGGTGCAGCACCATCAAAGTGAGTGGGTAATCTCCACATCATCTCTAGTACCTGGATACAAGGTGAGCACTGCTCAAAAACTGAAGAGCCAGCCCTGGGCTAGCCCTAACTAGGAGAAGCAGTTGAACAGAGAAAGGTGGGGAAGGAGAGAGGAGAAAGAGAGCGGGCCAGGCACTGTATAGCCATCTTTAATTTTCACAGGCAGTTTTGAAGGCAGAGGGTGGTTGGTGGTACAGAAGCATACCACTTATTGGTGGAGAGAAAGGTGAGAAACTTTTTCTTGTACCACACATTACCTTGGTGACCCACCTGTGCACATTTGCAGCAAAGTTCCTGCTCTTGTTGAGCATGAAAGTGAGTTGGGAGCTGGCAGTACCAACCCTAGCACCTGGAATCAGGTATGGTCTGTTCCAGATCTGCAAAGCTGTTTTTTACTGGCCCTGCACTAGTGGAACCTCATGTCCTTGGCTGTCCTCTGGGATGGAAATACCCTGATCTCCCAGCTGCTTTGGGATCTGCCTGAACTAATTGTGGATTGGGTGCCCAGAACAGAAAACATGGAGCCTTACAGGAACACCATCTAGGACTGGGAGTGTCACAGTCTCAACCTTGCCCAGTCACCATGTGAGGTTCCTGGCTGGCAGGAGATCCCTGAATTGTCTCTTCTCTGGGTTTGGTACCTACTCTGTTTGTTTTTATTCCTTTCATTGTTTCTGTTTGTTTAATCTTTCTTCTCCTTCTTCCTCTCTTTACCTTTCCATGGTTTTTATCGTTTCTATCTCTGCTTTCATTTTTTCTTAATTTTTCTGCCTTTCTTTCCCAACTGCTACTGCTTCTTTCTTCCCTTTTTTTTTTTTTTTTTTACTACTCTTTTGTCTCTGTCCCTTTGCTTCTCCTTCTCCTTAATTGTGTTTAGTTTTATTATTTCTTTTTATTTTCTCTTCCAATTAAAACATTTTGTTCCTCTCCCTCTTTCCTCTTTTTGGTTTTTGTATTAGTTTTCTAGCTGTATCCTGCTTTCTTTTTCTGTTGTTTTCTTATTTTGCTGTTGTTTATTTGTTTTCCTTCTCTGTTATGTGTGTATTTTCTCCTTTTTCCTCACCCAACAGGGGACAGCAACCATGCCCATACAGCCCAGCAACACCTGTACCATCTACAGCCCCATCCACTGGGAAAGAGCCAATACATCTGATCAATGATAAAAACCAACACCAGCCATATCTATCCTAGACTGAGCCTCACAAATGACAAAAAGAATGGTGCATGCTTCAATGCTTCTAACACCTAATCACACCCACTGGAGGCAGTTGGTGACTGCCTAAGAATACACTAATGTACAATCTCAATTTAATACAAATATAACAACACCATAATGTTTCAGAAGAAACAGACAATTTCTGTTCACATGAAGAAACAAGACAGAGTGGCTCAAGCAAGTCATCAAGAGACAGTGCTAGAAAATGTTTTTTTTGGGTATGGTATTGGAACTATCTGAAAAAGAATTTAGAGGGATGATATGACATTACTCCAAATGATTGACAGTAAGGTTGTGGAAAAAAAGGAAGAATTCAGGAAAACACTACATGAACAAACAAAACAGATAAAAGATAGGAGACAATACAAAACCTGCAAATAGAAACTCAGAAGATTAATACTAAGATTTCACAAATGAACAATACATTGAAAGTGCAAAGGTGTAGATTTGAATCAATGGAAGCCCAATTAGTGAGCTTGAAGATGAATCTCTCTATATTAGTAAGCTAGAAGAACAATCAGAAAAAAGAACGAAAACTCAGAAGAAAGCCTTGGATTCATGTAAGACACGATGAAAAGGAATAACGTACAGATTATCAGAATTCCAGAAGAGGAAGAGACAAAGAAAATCCTAGGAAAGATAGTTAAAGAGCTGTTGGAAGAAAGCTTCCCTAACTTCATGAAAGAAAAGAAGATAAGCATTCAAGAAGCTGAACAAATCCCAAACAGGATAGACCTCAAGAGTAAATCACCAAGACATAATGAAATAAAAATTAAAGACAGAGAAAGAATCCTGAGAGCAACTTGAGAAAAATGAAAAGATACCTACAAAGGAGAACCAATAAGATTAAGCTCTGATTTCTCAGAAGAAGCCCTGTAGGCAAGAAGACAATTGGGAGACATAAACAAAATGAAAGAAAGAAAGAAAGAAAGAAAGAAAGAAAGAAAGAAAGAAAGGAAGGAAGGAAGGAA
>NW_006408636.1:6706740-6709982 GCF_000296735.1 Chrysochloris asiatica | reverse complement strand
AAGGAAAGAAAGAAAGAAAGAAAGAAAGAAAGAAAGAAGAAAGAAAGAAGAAAGAAAGAAAGAAAGGAAGAAAGAAAGAAGAAAGGAAGAAAGAAAGAAAGGAGGAAGGAAGGAAGGAAGGAAGAAAGAAAGAAAGAAAGAAAGGAAGGAAGGAAGAAAGGAAGAGAGAAAGGAAGGAAGGAAGAAAGGAAGAGAGAGAAAGAGAGAAAGAAATGCCAGCCAAGAATCACATAACCAGCAAAACTGTCCCTCAAATATGACGGCAAAAGTAGAACATTTGCAGATAAACAGAAATTAAAGTAATTTATAATAACCAGATCAACTTTACAATAAACACTAAAGGAAATCCTTAGGACAGATAACTGACAACAGCAGACATACAGAGATTGACATACACAGCAACACCACCCAGAATTCAATCCACATATAGAAGTACCTAAAGTAAAACACACATACAAGAGTAAAAATAAGAATCCAGATATATAAATTTATAATGAAGACAATTAAAAAGTTAAAAGAGGGAAAGGTGTAGTTATAGAACTTTCAAATAGTGAAGAAATCAAATAGATTTCAAGATAAAACAGGTTGTTTTAAACTGAGGAAGAAATTAATAAATTACAGGGAAACCTCAAAGACAATTAATACAACTGCATATCAAATCAAGCAAAAGGAAAGTCATAAATATTTAGGAAACATTAAAACAACAGCAATGAAAAAATTGACAAGAAAATAATATATACAATAGCCACTCAAAAGATTAAATACGTAGGAATAAATCTAACCAGAAAAACAAAAGATCTGTACAAAGAAAACTACAAAAGACTATTACAAGAAACCAAAAGACACAAAAATGGAAAAATAAAAATAGATCATGCTTATGGGTAGGAAGACTTAACATTGTGAAAATGTCAACCTACCCAAAGCAATTTATACATATAGTACAGTCACAATCCAGATTCCAATATCATTATTTTAAGAGGTGGAAAAACTCATCAATATCTTTACATGGAAAGGAAAGAGACCTCAGATATGAGGTCTTAAGAAGACCTTAAGAATAACAAAGTTGGAGGCTGCTTAGTCCTGATCTCAAAAATTACTACACAGCCACAGTGGTCAAAACAGCCAGATACTGGTACAATGACAGATACATAGATCAATAGAACAGAGTTGAGAACCCTGAAGTAAATCCATCCACAGAGTCAGATGATCTTTGACAAACTGTCAAAACACATTAAATATGGAAGAGATGGTATCTTCAATAAATAGTGCTGGAAAAACTGGAAATCCATTTTCAGAAAAAAGATCCACATCTCACACCATGTATAAACCTAAACTCAATGTGAATTAATGACTTAAATGTAAAACCTCGAACTATAAAGATCATCAATGAAAAAATAGGGACAAACTTAGGGACTCTAATACACGGTATAAATGCACTGTCAAATGTAACTAAACCCACACAAACAGTAGAAGACAAAATAGATGACTAGGACCTCCTAAAAAGTAGACACTTATGTGCATCAAAAGATTTTGCCAAGAGTTAAAAAGAACCTGAAGAACGGGGAATTTTTTTTTTTTTTTTGCAATGACATATCAAACAAGGGATTAATCTATAAAATTTATGGAAAATGACAACACTTCTACAAGAAAAAGACAAAAGACCCAATTAAAAAATAGGCAGAGGATATGAACAGACATTTCACCAAAGAAGGCATTTATGTGGCCAACAAACATATGAAGAAATGTTCACCATCATTAGCTATTAGAGAAATGCAAATCAAAACAACACTGGGGATGTTATCTCACTCCACCATTAATGTTATTGTTGTTAAGTGCTATCGAGTTGGTTTCAACTCATAGCAACCCTTTATAGGGTTTCTGAGGAGCAGCTGGTGAGTTTGAACTGCCTACTTTTAGTTTCAAATCAACCTGTAGTCCAGTGCGCATCCTATACTGCCACACCAGCATTAATAGCAAAATTAGAAAAAAACAAAAACAATAAGTGCTGATGAGGATGTGGAGAGACTGGGATCCTCTTACACTGCTGGTGGGACTGTAAAATACTGCAAGCACTGTGGAAAATGGTATGGTGTCTCCTCAAAATGTTGGAAATTGAAATACCATGTTGTTGTCAAGTGCTTAGAATCAACTAGTCCAATGTGAACTTGTGAACATCAGTATCCACCACTCTCAAGTGCTTAGAATCAACTAGTCCAATGGACCAATGGAAAGTGTGAGCATCAGTCTCCACTACTCTGAAGAACTAGATGGGCCTGGCTACCACTGCCAACTGCTCTGAAAGGGATCACATTAGAAGATCCCAGATAGAATAGGAGAAAATGAGGAACAAAACTTAAAAAAAAACAAAAGAGAGAGACCAGGCTTATTGGTTAGAAAGAGACTGGAGGAACATGATATATGGTTCTTGACCACCTTTCGGTTCTGAAATACAACTTACCCTCATGGCCCAATTTTCAGCCAAGTAGTAAAGAGGGAAACAACAACACTAGTAAGGTATGCTCACCATGGAATGGTCAATTATTCAAAATCAAAAGTGCAATATTTACCTAAGTACATAGTTGAGAAGGGATGGGTAGGATGTTTGAATGGAAATAAGAACCACAGGGAGGAAGTGGGATAACTATTGTCATATGGAGGGGATTGCAATCATTGAGATGAAACGAAGTGTATTGATTGCTGAATGTAAAAATGATGGTCTTCTCTGTCAGCCTTCATTCAATTCACAATACAAAGTTAAAAAAAAAAATAGCACAATGCTCAAAACAGATATTCTTTACTCTTTGAGCTAAACTACTGTTTGGTTAAAGAAGAATTCAAGGGATATTTTTGGTTTAAAGTCTAAAAATTATTTCAGAGAAGTAGTTTTGGGGGTGCATCCAGCTTATGTAGCTCCAGAAAGTTTGAATTCCATGAGAATTTTTTTTTTTTTTGATGTTTACATGTACTTTACTGACTACACAAAGGCTTTTGATTGTGTGGATCATGACAAGCTATGGATAACATTGCAGAGAATGAATATTCTGGAACACTGAATTGTGCTCATGAGGAACCTGTACATAGATCAAGAGGTAGTTGTTCGAATAGAACAAGGGAACACTGAATGGTTTAAAATTAGGAAAGGTGTGTGGGAGGGTTGTATTCTTTTTTTTTTTTTTTAATGTTTTATTGTGTATTGTGTGATAGTCTACATGGGGGAACATTAGTTTTACATTCATTCCATC
>NW_006408636.1:6693658-6695329 GCF_000296735.1 Chrysochloris asiatica | reverse complement strand
TATTATTTTCCTTCTTTTGGTGACTGTAGGTTCCCTCTACTGGTCTACTTCTATTTGTTGAAGGTGCTGTGTTAACTTGTTGATTTTGTCTCTTTCCTCTTTTTGGATGTGTGCATTTATCACAATAAATTGACCTCTCAGGACTGCTTTCGCCATGTCCCAGAGATTTTGGTATGTTGTGTTTTCATTCTGGTTTGTTTCTAGGAACTTTGTGATTTCACATTTAATTTCTTCTTTTACCCAGTCGCTTCTCAGTAGGGTGTTGTTCAGTTTTGATGTATTCGACTTTATTGCTTTGGCCTTCTTGTTGTTGATTTCTAGTTTTATAGCATTGTGGTCTGAGAAGCTGCTCTGTACTATTTTGATGCTTGTGAATTTATGGAGTCTTGCTTTGTGGCCTAACACATGGTCAATTCTGGAGAATGTTCCATGTGCACTGGAGAAGAATGTGTATTGTGCCATTGTTGGATAAAATACTCTGTATATGTCTATGAGGTCAAGCTGGTTGATTGTGTTGTTAAGTTCCTCCGTGGCATTGTTAAATTTCTTTTGGGTTGTTCTATCCCTTTTTGAGAGTGGTGGTTGAAATCTCTTACTATAATTGTGGATTTATCTATTTCTTTCTTCATTTCCATTAAAGTTTGCTTCATGTATCTTGGTGCTCTTTCGTTGGGAGCGTATATATTTACTATGATTGTGTCGTCTTGCTCAATTGACCCTTTGAGCATGAGATAGTGTCCTTCTTTGCCTCTTATTCTGGTTTTTACCTTAAAGTCTACTTTGTCAGAGATTAGTATGGCCACTCCTGCTTGTTTATTGCTGGAGTTGGCTTGATTAATTTTTTTCCATCCTTTGACTCTCAGTCTGTTTTTGTCCTTGTGTGCATGGTGTGTCTCTTGCAAGCAGCATATTGATGGATCTTTTTTTTTTTTTTTAATCCATTCTGCCACTCTTTGTTTCTTCACTGGTGCATTCAATCCATTGACGTTCAATGTAATTATCAATAAGTATGTTTTGATTACTGTCATGTTACTTTTTTGGTGTTGTTGTTTGTTCTTTGGTTCTGCTTTCCTTCTTGTATTGGGTTTGTGTTTTTTGAGTTGATTCTGTCCGGTTTCTTCGTTCATTTGTTCTGTTTGGGAATTCGTTTTCATGATATGTTGCTCGGTGTTAACTTTCTTTGGGGTTACCTTGTAGTCTACTAGCTTTTCTCTGCATTTAGGATACTCCATTGCAAGCTGTGAGTTACCTGGTATCTCTACCACCTGGGCTTCTGTTGTTGCGTTTGTCCATTCTTTGACATTGGTATGTTTACGTCCTTTAGTTGATCTCTGGGCTCTCTTGTGTTTGTTGTTGTAGTCTTGTTCCGTTCTGGTCTCTGTTTTCTGTTGGCTTTGTTCCAGATGGTGTTGCCTTGTCAGTCTCTGTTTGTCGTCTGTTCTTGTTGGTTCTCTGTCCACAGAACTACCTTTAGGATGTTTTGAAGTGCTGGGTTGGTTTTGATAAATTCCCTCAGATTCTGTTTATCCTGGAATGTTTTGATCACACCATCATATTTGATTGATATTTTTTCTGGATAGACAATTCTTGGTTGACAGTTTTTTTCTTGCAGGGTTTTGTATATGTCTCCCCATTGCCTTCTTGCCTGCACTGTTTGTTCTGAATAATCAG
>NW_006408636.1:6691500-6693543 GCF_000296735.1 Chrysochloris asiatica | reverse complement strand
GGCTTCTTGAATGTTTATCTTCTCGTCTTTTAGGATGTTAGGGAAGTTTTCTTCCAGAAGCTCTTCAACTATTTCCTCTGTGGACTTCTTTGATTCTTCTTGTTCTGGGACACCAATAATTCTTACATTGTTCCTCTTCATGTTATCCAGCATGACTCTTAGACTGTCTTCTGATTGTTTTATCCTTTTAGCTGTTTGCTGTTCTATCTTGGCAGTATTGAGAGATTTGTCTTCCAGCTCACTAGTTCTGCTTCCATCTCTTCTAGTCTACTCCTTTCACCTTTCAGGCTATTGTCTATTTCTGATATCTTATTATTCATCACCTGGACATCTTTTGCAGGTTTTGAATTGTTTCCAACACTGTGTCAATCCTATTAGATTGTTCCTGCAGTACTTTCCTTACTTCTTCCTTATTTTCCTCGACCCCTTTTTGGAGTATTTGAATTTGTTCCCATATCATTCTTCTGAATTCCCTCTCAGGCATATCCAGAACCCGCTCCTCCTCCTCTATAAAGCTTTTGTCTGTCTCCAGCTCATTTGCATCTGCTGGCCTCTTCTGCTTTTGGACGTGTTTCAATAATGTTAATTGTCTCGTGTTGGGCATTATTATTCTTGTTTTATTGTAATTATTATTAATATGATCAGAATATAGGCATCTCTTGCTGTCCTTGCCATCTGGCCACTGTGGCAAACCGGAAGTCCGAATTCCATGAGAATTTTAAGTTCTCTTCCACATTTCCTCTGTTTTGGTCAGGATTCTTGTACTGAATTTTTGATAAAAATGTTCAGTAATGGTAGTTGATCTCCCTTCCACTGCATCTCTAGATAGTGACAGAAACAATCTAAATGTGGACATCATTTCATAATTCAGTAAATGCCATCTGTTAATTCTCCAAGTTCTTACAAGTTTGAGAGAGACTACCTGTTATCTCCTGTTTACATATGAGGAAACTGAGCCTTAGAGATTTGCCCAGTGCCACACAGGCCAAACCTTCTTTCACACTGATATATTTATTAGCAAACATCAGTTAGTTTCTATTGTGTGGCCTATGTTAAGGATTGGACAAATGAGAACAGTAAGACATGATTCCTGCTCTGAAGGGCTTCCTGATTAAAAGGGATAGGGATGAGTAGTCAACTTTCTAAGGACAGACATATGAAATGGCAAGAAGACACAAGTCTGAAGGCTGGGCTTAACATAAATGAGGTGGATCAATGGAGGAAGTGATAACTCAACCCCTAGACAATTTTTCTTTCTAGCAAGCAGTTGTTACACTTTTCAGGATGGCCCCAGTCTCTTGCTGACTTGTCTCTGGCCCCTGGAAATGCCCCTGCAGCCCCGTGCACTTGGCCTACAGCACATCTCCAACTGGAGATGGGCTAAGGAAGCTTCTTTTTAACAGCAAAGTAAAGATCTTTCCCCTGCTAGTCTCCCTCAGAGGCTTGGAGAATGTTCCTCCTCCATTCCACTCCTCAGAAACCCTTTGTTAAATATAAACTCTCTTCTTATCAGCTGGATGCTTCACTCTCCACTCTAGTCCTCTGTAGCTATGTCACTAACTCTGGACCCAAGAGTCCCCAGGCCTTGCTATATTGCTGGCCAATCAGGTCTCTACCCGCATTCACAGGAGTCTATTGAGCATTGTAGGCTTAACTTGCAGCTTCATTGCTGTTTTTCCCTCACCTTCCCTCATTGGTGATGAACATGGTCACCAATCAGAGCGTGTATTCCCACTGAGTCTTAGTCTTGGAAGGGGGTTTGCTCGGAGGGGAACTGACCAATTGCCTTGATATTTCCTGGGCAAGCAACTTGCTTGTTATTATAGTAATCAGTCAGTCTGCCTCTATTGTTTTGTGTTTTTCCTGTCAGTCTTTCTTTCAAGAAGTATCTTCTGTTCTTCTAGCTGCTCCAGGCTGGTCTGCCCATCCTTTCAAGTGGAAATTTCCCACCTCTGAAGATTCTGGATGCTGTTCAGGATTCCACCTATAGTTTTATGTAATGCAGAGGCTCTGCAGGAAGCCTCATTCACTGGGCACATTGTA
>NW_006408636.1:6651336-6691400 GCF_000296735.1 Chrysochloris asiatica | reverse complement strand
TTATGTAATGCAGAGGCTCCGCAGGAAGCCTCATTCACTGGGCACATTGTAGCCCCATTTTAGGTATTCCAATCAGTTATAGGCAGAAGACAGACTTACAAGCTTTCTTTAGTGATATTTCTGGTTATTCCTTTCTCTTCCCCTCCAATGTCTATTTTATAATATAATGCAAGGAAAACCAAAATTCAAAAGATAGCCAAGCATCCTCCTCCTTTTTATGCCCTATGCAATTGTCCTTGTGGCCTATCTCTGGAAGTCCAGAGATAGCAGAATACACTGTAGAAACTCCTAGCTAGTTTTATTAGGTTTCACAGGACCTCCTAGTCCTATAGACCTTTCTCACAAAATAGTGCCACAACTAAACTCATTAAATGCTTTGCCAACCCTGTACAAAGTATTCCTACTCTCACTTGTCTCAATCCCCCTATCCACTAATGGTCCAAATCAGAATCTTGGCCATCACCTGTGGCTCCTCTTCTACCTCACTTCCCACCTGTTTAATGCCCACAGAGATTTGCACCCTGTACAGGACAGTGTCAGAAGCTTTCTCTAACAGGACCCTGCCCCAAAATAAGTCAGTCAATCAGGAGATGTTGGCAGATCAAACTCACCATCTGCTCCTTAGAAACAGGGTCCTTATGAGTTGGAACTGATTCCAAGGCAACAGCAACAACAGCAGCAATGGGGAGAGAGATCTGGGCTAGTAGGTCTTTCTGTGTTCTTGAAATCCCTGATGAGTCTATCCACTTACTTCTATGTGGAGGTGGTGTTTGTCCAGCAAAAGAAGATGAACCTGTATGTCAATTATGAGGACAGTTGGGCCTCTGGGCTAGGACAGTCACCCTGTGCTTGACATCATGTAACATTTGTCACAAGTCACCATCCATGCCTCCTCAGTACCCACAGGATTAAATCCAAACTCTTCATCCCAGTGTCCAGACTCTTTGGAAATTGGCTCTGCTATCCTTTTCAGCCACAGTTCCCACCAGTCCCTTCACAGAGCCACCATTTCAGCCAACTTTCTTCACATATTTTCTGTATAACTGGGTAGGACAAGGCTGGATGTAGGGACGATACCCCATCCAGGGACCAGTGTATGATAGGTGTTCACAAATGAGACTCTCCTGTGAAGATGCTGTGTGTCAGAGGGCACAGCACATTTTACATACATTCAGAATCTGAAAACTTCCCACCACCTCAACTATCACCAGCTTGGTCTGATCCATAATAACGTTTTACATGGATTATTGCCATTGGCCCTCAAAGGTCTCCCTCTTTTTTCTGGCCCTTTGAAAACATAAGTCAATCGTATCTATTCTCTCACAAAACCCTTCAATGGTTCCCTATGTCAGTCATAATAAAAGGCCAAGTACTTACTTTATCTTATAAAACACTCCATGGTGTGACCACTACCAAGATTCTTTGACCTCACCCATTCACTTCCTCTCACTCACTCAGCTCAAGTTTCCTTATCTTTCCTCAAAACTTGTCAGGCACATTCCATCTCAACATCTGTGTACTGGCTGTTGCTTCTGCCTGAAACATTCTTGCATCAGACATCCATATGGTTCAATTGCTCATCTCTTTTAAACCTTTGCTCAATTGTCACCGTCTCAGTGAGATCTACCCTGACCACTTCTTTATAAAATTATAAAGTCTGTTCTCCACCTAACTCCTTCCCACACCTCAGTACTCCAGATCTTTTTTACTTACCCTGCACTTTTTTTTTTCTTTTTTCCTAGTACTAATCACTTTATGGAGTCCTGGTGTGGTGCTGTGGGTTAATGTGCTGGACTGAAAAGTCAGTTTGTTCTGCAAGGTCGGTGGTTTAAACTCAGCAGCTGCTCCTCAGAAACCCTATACGGGGTAACTATGGGTTCGAACTGACTTGATGGCACTTAACAACAACAATCACTTTATGGTGTCCTGGTGTGGCACTGTAGGAATCAAAGTTGGCAGTTCAAACCCACTAACTGCTCCTAAGAAACGCTATACAGGATCGTTATGATTCTTAACCAACTCGATAGCACTTAACAATAATAATCATCATGGAATTTAAATGGCGATGTAGGAGAACAAACAAGATGGCAGAGAGGGTAGATGTGCAGTGAGGAGCTCCATCAGCAACAACACAGAATACCAGAACAAGCAGTCTCAGGGGATGGTGCCAGAACTCTGAACCACATATAAAGGTATATTTAGAAGGTTGAAAGGCTTACAGGCAGGGGAATTTGGAACAGAAGCAAGAAATCTCTTGCTTTCTAATTCAAGATGCTCAGCTGCTCCTGGAGCAATCATCTTGGAGAGACCAAGCGGGAGAAGGATCAGAGCAGCCACAGATGTCTGACAGAACTGTGGAGATAAAGGTGTGGACTTTTTTTTTTTTTTTTTTTGGTATCTGTTCATTGGTCTTTCGCTGTCTGTGCACCTCGATTCTGGTGATTAGAGGGGGTGCTTAAGCAAGTGGACACCCCACAGCAAGACCAGAACTGTTTATCACTAGTAAAAAGGCCTGAACGGGGTTTGTTGAGTGGGACAGGCAGGCTAAAAAGGAAATAGGCCAAAAATTAAATCCTGAGTTACATCACAACAACCAACAGTGGTATCTTGAAATTTCTCAGGAAGAAGAGTTAAAAGGGAAGCCAACCTCCTGATCACATCTACCTGGTGGCAATCAGAAAACATAAAAAATACCAAAATACACACCCATCTATGTATTAAGGCCATAGATAACTCGTGAATATTCCCAAAAAAACAAGAAACAGATGACCATAACAGCACATGTCCAGAAACAAGGTAAAGCGACTGAGGCAAATGAACTGGAAGTAGACCTACACTTCATAACTGGAAGATGGGCAGGCTTTGGAAATGCCTGAGAAGGAATTCAGAAAAACGATTATAAAATATACCAAAACACTATACAATAAAGTTGATAAAAATAAGGAAGAAGTCAGGAAAGCACTACAGGAACAATCAAATAAAATAGATACAGCATTGGAAACAATGAAAAAACCTACAGAATGTGGTACAAATGATTAATAGTAGAATGCTCCCATAAAGATTTACAGCCTCGGAAACCCTGTACAGGGTCACTATGGGTTGGAACCGACTCGATGGAACTTAACAACAACAACATTAGAAACGAGCAATACACTGAAAAGGCAAAGGAGTTGAATCGAAGAGTTAGAAGCCAGAACTAGTGAGCCAGAAGATAAATCTCTCAACACTACTAAGATAGAAGAGCAAGCACAAAAAGAATAAAAAAATTTAAAGAAGGCCTAAGTTTCATGTTAGACAACATGAAGAGGAATAACTTAAGAATTATCAGCATTCCAGATCAGGGAGAATCACACAAGTCCACAGAGGAGATAGTTGAAGAGCTTCTGGAAGAAAAATTTCCTAACATCTTGGAAAGCAAAAAGATAAGCATTCAAGACGTTCAACAAACCCCAGGAAGGATAGACCCTAAAAGACAATCACCAAGACATATAATAATCTAGCTCTCCAAAACCAAAGATAAGGACAGAATCCTGAAAGCAGCTAGGGAAAAGAGAAGTGTAACATACAAAGGCAAGCAAATCAGATTAAGCTCAGATCTCTCAACAGAAACCATGCAGGCAAGAAGGCAACGGGGACACATATGCAAATCCCTGAAAGAAAAATTAAAAACTATCAACCAAGAATCATTTACCCAGCAAAGCTGTCAATCAAATATGATGGTGTAATCAAAATATTCCAGGATAAACAGAAGCTAAGGGATTTTGCCAAAGCCAACCCTGCTATGAAAAACATCCTAAAGAAAGTTCTGTAGACCAAGAACCAACAAGAACAGACAACAACCAGAGAATGACGTAGGTGGCAACATCACTCTGAACTCAATCAACAAATGGAAGAGACAAGAACAGAATAAAATTATAAGAACAGAGGATTTGGGCGGTCAGTCTATGATCAAAGCAATTACAATGTGAAAGAAGGTAAGCACAGAGGAACAGAGATCCAGGTGGTGGGAAGCTCAGTTAGATTACAGGATAAAATAGACTGTCTTAAATGGAGGGAAGAACTAATGGACTATAAGGTAACCACAATGGGGTTGGGGTCGGGGGGGTTACTTTGGGTGTTGGGAAGAGCAATACAAGAAGGAGGGGGCCCAAAAGAACAAGATAGATAGGGGAACACTGAGACAGGTTTGCATGTCCTAAGTGGGACAGAGGTAAATAGTGATGCATGCTCAACCTTGGAAAAACAGGGCTCTGGCATACAGGGATCTAGGCATAGTTTGAAGAGAGGAAATAATACTAAAATGCTTGACTGTCTTATGAATATTGGGTTCCCTTGCCTACTATTGTAAAATAGACACTTGAGTGGGTTAGAAAGGAATGTTGGGAAACATGATTACAGAAAACTTATAAGCCCGTCTTCAGCCTATAACTGATTGGAATACCAAAAAGGGGTTCTAGAACTTGCCTAGTGAAATAGGCATCTTGTGGAGCCTTTGCAGAATATAGGACCTTAAGTGAGGTCCTGAGTCCCATCCAGACCTTCAGAGGTGGGACATTCCCTCTAGCAAGGGCAAGCAGACCAGTCTGGAACAGCTAGAGTGACGGAAGATACATCTTCAAAGAAGGTAATCAGGAAAAACCCAAAACAAAAATGTGAGCATGACTGGCTACTACAAGAATAAGCAAGCTGTTTGCCAGGAAGCCATCAATGCAAGCAATCTAGTTCCTTCTGGAGAAACTCCCCTCTAAGACTGAAACTCTAAGCTTACAGGCATGCAAGCTTGCTGGTAACAACATTGGTCTACCGGTGAGTGGAAGAAGGGGAAAGGCAGCAATGAAGAAATGAGCTGAGTTCAACCACAGTCCATTAACTCACATTGACCTAGAGATAAGAGAGAAGAGGAAGGGCTGGTTGGTCCAAAGTGTGGTGAGACCTGGGGACACTTGAGCCCATGGACAAGGACATAGCCACTGAGGGCTAGAGCTGAGATTGAAACATCCAGCTGATATGTAGTAAGGGGAGATGCACAAGAACACCCAAACTTGCAGACCAGTACCCATTTGACCTAGCCTCGATGTCTTGATAATCAGAACTCGACTAGAGGAAGATTACAAAAAAATATTTTTTTTTGATAAAGGAAACAAGGATAAATTGCTACAATTTAATGAAGCTGACCTATACTCATGGAGGTAGTAACTCTAAATACCAACAGAGAAGGAAGCAGTCTTCACATCAAGTATCCATGCTATCTCCTATGTACACAGGGTAGATAGGGAGGGGCAACTTAGATAGTGGCTACCTAAAATGAGGGGGCAATAAAAGCACAAAGTTTCAAGAGGGAATTTACTTTAAGAGTATGGGGGGAAAGAAAGTCTCCACTGAATAGTTTTCATCTTGTCTAGATTGGTTTGGTGAAAAGAGATGGAGATAAGATTCATATGATTCAATAGTGAATAATTGTTATCATGACTAATTGTGACTCTCACTATTGTAAAGATAGTTTTGTAACAAAAACAAGGGAGTGGTTAGTCTTACAGTCTGGAAACAGAGGACCCTAGGACCATCAAAGGAGAAGAGCACAATCAGAATGTGGGACCTTATTCAGAGAAGCAGCGACACCAGAGACAGAGGCAGAAATGGAATAATAGGGGGAGCAGCTGAGGATTCTAGATTCATGGGAAGAGAGGATCTAAGAGCTGGTTGCCAGGAGGCAGACTTGCAGAACATGCCCTTTGGAGGTGTAAATTATTATATATGCCTGAGGTTTTTTTGTGTTTTTTTTGTGTTTTTTTTTTTAAAGCTAAAGTGAATAGAGAGAAATACTGTTAACTGATGGTACATGGAGGGGATTATAATCATTGTAATGAAACAAGGTGTAAGATTTGTTGAATGTAAAACTGATGGTCTGCCCTGTAAACTTTCACTCAATCCACAATAAAACCTTTTAAAAAAATGGTAATGTGTTTGGCTGTTAACCAACATGCTGGAGGTTCAAATCTACCCAGAGGTGTCTCAGAAAAAAGGTCAGGCAATCTACTTCTGAAGTCAGTCACTGAAAGCCCTATGGAGAATAGTTCTACTCTCTACACATGGGATTGTCATGAGTCAGAGTCTACAGGACAGCAACTGTAGGACATTGCCTTAAAGCATGTTAGTTAGATGTCATTAAGTCAGTTCCAATTTATAGCCACCCTATGTACAGTAGAATGAAAGACTGCCCAGTCTTGCAGCATCTTCACAATTGTTACGCTTAAGCCCATTGTTGCTGCCATGGTGTCAATCCATCACTTTGTGGGTCTTCCTCTTTTTCACTGACCCACCACTTCACTAAGCATAATGTCCTTCTCCAGGAATGGGTCCCTCCTGATAATATGTCTGAAGTATGAGAGAAAAAAATCTTTCCATCTTTGTCTCCAAGGAGCATTCTGACTGACCTCTTCCAGCACAGACCTGTTTGTAGTCCATAGCACTGTCAATATTCTTTTCCAACACCATAACTCAAATGCATCAATTCTTCCATGATCTTTCTCATTCATTGTCTAACTTTCACATACATGTGAAGCAATTGAAAACACCATGGCTTGGGTCAGGCACATCTTAGTTCTTAAACTGATGTCTTTACTCTTGAACGATTTAAAGAGGTCTTGTGCAGCAGATTTGCCTAGTGCAATACACCATTTGAATTCTGATTGCTATTTCCATGAGTGTTGATTGTGGATCCAAGCAAAATGAAGTCTTTGACAACTTCAATATTTTCTCTATTTATCATTATGTTATTTATTGGAGTACTGGTATAGTGCTGTAGGGTAAGCACTGGATCCTAAGATCGGTTTGAATCAAAAGGTCGGCAGTTCAAACTCATCAATCACTCCTCAGATACCCTATACAGGGTCGCTATGAGTCAGAAACAACTCAACGGCACTTAACAAAAACAACATTTATTGGTCCAGTTGGGAGGATTTTTGTTTGTTTACATTGAGGTGCAAGCCATACTGAAGGCTGCAGTATGCATAGACCTGTGCATAGATAGAAAGAAGAGGAAAGGAGAGAAGAGATTCAAGAAATTGGAGTAGAGTTAATAAAACCTAATAATTAGAAGATATAGGTAAGAAAAGGGTAGGTGGCAAGACTGAGGTCCAGGGCCTATTGTGAACTGTCAAAGAGACAGGTGGAACAGAGAAAGGTAAAAGAGAAGAGTGGCTGGAAAAAATGGTGAATACAAGGGGAAAACTGTCTTGAGGTGTGCATAATTAGAGTTTGCCTTTGGGGTATACAGAAAAGTAGTATGGGGCAGCTAGAAGAGTTGTAAGTTTGGAAGGTAGGAGATGTGGATTTCAGTCCCTCATTCACTCCCTCGCTTGCTCACATGGAGTGGTGTAGCAAATGGTCCTCAGCTTTTCACTCTAGGAGTCTATTGGTGGATATTATCCATTTGGCCCCTAAAGACATTGAGCAAAGACCCTCATAATAAGTCTGTGAGGAAGGTAAGGCAAATATTGGTATAGTAATCCCCATTTTCCACTACTCGTCTGTCAGTTTTTCATACTGTGGTGGCTTATTTCTTACTGTGATACTGAAGCTATGCGACCGGTACTTAAAATGCTAGCAGGGCCACCCATGGTGAATAGGTTTCCATGAAGTTTCTAGAATAAGAAATACTAACAAGAAGGAGAGGTGAACCACTTCTGAATGGTTATCCACTTAAAACCTTATGAATAGCAGTGGAACATTGTCAGATGTAATGCCAGAAGATGAGCCCCTCAGGTTGGAAGGCACTCAAAAACTATGACTGGGAAAGAGATGCCTCTTTATAGTAGAGTTGGTTATCTTGCTTGCCTCATTCTAATCCTAGCCTTTGTTGCTTTCCTCTTTTACTGGCCCTATTTTATTATTTTTTTTCTTGGTTCCCATGCCTGCTTTTTTGACTTTTTCATTTTGATAATACTCATCTTCCAATAGTTTCCTTAGAAAGGGATATTTGTTGTTGTTGTCATTGTTAAGTTCCGCTGAGTTGGTTCCGACTCATAGTGACTCATAGGGTTTCCAAGGAGCGGCTGGTGAGTTTGAACCACTGACCTTGTGGTTCAAACTGACCTTTCGGTCTGGTGCTTTATCCCACAGCGCCACACCAGGACTCCGAAAAAGGAACATTAGAAACAAATAATCTGAGATTATGTATATCTTAGTTTCTGAGAAATTGGCTGTTGGAGTCCATTCAGAAGTGTCACTGAAGAAAGGTCTGGTGACCTATTTCTAAAAATTCAGCCAGTGAAAGTCCTATGGAACACAGTTCTACTCTGACATACGTGGGATCTCCAAGAGTCACAGTTGCACTAAACAGCAACTGGTTTGCGTTTGTGTGTATCTGGAAATTTCTTCATTCTACCTTCCTATTTGATCACCCCAGTGTCCTGATGTGGCATTGTAGGATAAACACTGGACTGTTAAATGCAAGGTCAGCAGCTCAAACCTACCATCTGCTCTCGGAAACCCTATACAGGGTCACTATGAGTCAGACTTGACTTTACGGCACACAATGACAACAACAACGTTTGATCAACAGTATATAATAATGGCTGAAGGAGCTTTGGTAGCGTAGTGGTTACAAATCGGGCTGCGAACCGCAAGGTCAGCAGTTTGAAACTACCAGCTGTTGTGCAGGAGAAAGATGAGACTTTCTGCTCCTGTAAAGATTTACAGCCTCGGAAACCCTGTACAGTGTCTCTATGAGTCGGTTCCGACTCCACGGCACATAACCACCACCACCATATAATAATGGCTACGTGTATACTATCTTAGCTATTTCTGGTGTAAGTATCTGAATTTAGAGTCTATTTGTTTCAGAGAATAATTCTCTCATTATCCAGTTATGCAGGTGAGTTGTGTACTGACAGACTTTCAATCACTTCTCTTGTTTATTAGTCTTGTGCCTCATCCTTGCCTTTGAAACACCAAGTGCCTCCAAATTCAGTCATTCCTAGATTCTCCAGTGCAAACAGGTTTGCTTCTTGTTGGCATCCTTTTTTTTTTTTTTTAGGTTTTTATTGTGGATTGAGTGAAAGTTTACAGAGAAGATCATCAGTTTTACATTAAAAAAATCATACACCTTGTTTCATTACAATGATTATAATCTCCTCCATGTACCATCAGTTAGCAGTATTTTTTTTCTGTTCACTTTAGCTTTTTTTTTTTTTAAATCAGGCATTATATAATAATTTACACCTCTAAAGGGCACAAGTCTGCCTCCTGGCCACCAGCTCTTAGTCCCTCTCTTCCCATGCATCTAGAGTCCTCAGCCACTCCCCCCTCCATGATCCCATCTCTGCCTCCATCTCTGGTGTTGCTTCTTCTCTGGATAAGGTCCCGCATTCTGATTGTGCTCTTCTCTCTTGATGGTCCTAAGGTCCTCTGTTTCTGAACTGTAAGATTAACCACTCCCCTGCTTTTCTTACAAAGCGTCTACCTTTACAATAGTGACAGTTGCAATTAGTCATGATAACAATTATTCACTAGTGAATCATATGAATCTTTTCCCCAGACTCATCTAGATAAGATGAAAAGTGGGGACTCTTTCTTCCCCACCACACTCTTAAACTACACTCCCTCTTGAAACCTTGTAAGCCAATCACTTTGTGCCTTTATTGCCCCCTCATTTTAGGTAGCCAATGTCTGAGTTGCCCATCCCTATCTGTCCTGTGTACAGAGGGGTAGCATTGGTACTTGACGTGAAGACTCCTCCCTCTCTGTTGGTATTTAGAGTTACTACCTCCATGAGTATAGGTCAGCTTCATTAAATTGTAGCAATTTATCCTTGTTTCCTTTATCAAAAAAAAATATATATTGTTTTTGGTAATTTTCCTCTAGTTGAGTTCTGATTATCAAGACATTGAGGCTAGGTCAAATGGGTACTGGTCTGCAAGTTTGGGTGTTCTTGTGCATCTCCCCTTACTACATATCAGCTGGATGTTTCAATCTCAGCTCTAGCCCTCAGTGGCTATGTCCTTGTCCATGGGCTCAAGTGTCCCCAGGTCTCACCACACTTTGGACCAACCAGCCCTTCCTCTTCTCTCTTATCTCTAGGTCAATGTGAGTTAATGGACTGTGGTTGAACTCAGCTCATTTCTTCGTTGCTGCCTTTCCCCCTCTTTCCCTCACCAGTAGACCAATGTGGTTGCCAGCAAGCTTACATGCTTGTTTGTGTGTTCCCTTTGAAATTCAGTCTTGGAGGGGAGTTTATCCTGAAGAAGAACTAGATTGCTTGCATTGATGGCTTCCTGGCGAACAGCTTGCTTATTCTTGTAGTAGCCAGTCATGCTCATATTTTTGTTTTGGGTTTTTCCTGATGATCTTTCTTTGAAGATGTCACTCTAGGTGTTCCAGGCTGGTCTGCTTGTCCTTGTTAGAGGGAAAGTCCCACCTCAGAAGGTTCTGGATGGGACTCAGGACTCCACCTAAGGTCCTATATTCTGCAAAGGCTCCACAAGAGGCCTACTTCACTAGGCAAGTTTTAAAACCCCTTTTATGTATTCCAATCAGTTATAGGCTGAAGATGGGCATACAAGTTTTCTTTAATCATGTTTCCTACCAACATTCCTTTCTATCCCACTCAAGTGTCTATTTTATAATAGTAGGCAAGGGAACCCAATATTCTTAAGACAGTCAAGCATTTTAATATTATTTCCTCTCTTCAAACTATGCCTAGATCCCTGTAAGCCAGAGCCCTGTTTTTTCAAGGTTGAGCATGCGTCACTATTTACCTCTGTCCCACTTAGGACATGCAAACCTGTCTCAGTGTTCCCCTATCTAACCTGTTGTTCCATCTCCTCCCCCTTCTTGTAATTCCCTCCCCAACACCCGAACTAAGCCCCCCACCCCAACCCCACTGTTGTGGTTACCTTATATCCCATTAACTCTTCTGTCCCTTTAAGACAGTCTATTTTATCCTGTAATCTAACTGAACTTCTCACTACTTGGATCTCTGTTCCTCTGTGTTTACCTTCTTTCACATTGTAATTGTTTTGATCATTTACTGACATCCCAGATCCTCTGTTCTTATCATTTTATTCTGTTCTTGACTCTTCCATTTGTTGATTGAGTTCAGGGTGATGCTGCCACCTATGTCATTCTCTGGTTGTTGTCTGTTCTTGTTGGTTCTCAGTCCACAGAACTTCCTTTAGGATATTTCTCATAGCAGGTTTGGCTTTCACAGAATCCCTTAGCTTCTGTTTATCCTAGAATGTTTTGATTACACCATTGTATTTGATTGACAGCTTTGCTGGGTAGAGGATTCTTGGTTGATAGTTTTTTTCTTTCAGGGTTTTATATATGTGTCCCCATTGCCTCCTTGCCTGCATAGTTTTTGTTGAGAGATCTGAGCTTAATCTTTGTATGTTGCACTTTGTTATGTACAAGATCTTGCTTGTCTTTTTATGTTACACTTCTCTTTTCCCTAGCTGCTTTCAGGATTCTGTCCTTATCTTTGATTTTAGAGAGCTTGATTATTATATGTCTTGGTGATTGTCTTTTATGGTCTATCCTTCCTGAGGTTCATTGAGCTTCTTGAATGCTCATCTTTTTGCTTTTCAGGATGTTAGGGAAGTTTTATGCCAGAAGTCCTCCAGCTATCTCCTCTGTGTACTTGTGTAATTCTTCCTGTTCCAGAATGCTGATAATTCTTAAGTTATTCCTCTTGATACTGTCCAACATGAATCTTAGGCCTTCCTCAGATTTTTTAATCCTTTTTTTGTGCTTGCTCTTCTATCTTAGTTGTGTTGAGAGATTTATCTTCTAGCTCACTAGTTCTGGCTTCAATTCTACTCCTTTGCCCTTTCAGTGTATTGTCCATTTCTGATGTTCTATTATTAATCATTTGGACTTCTCTGTATGTTTTGAATTGTTTCCAATGCTCTATCTATCTTATTTGTTCCTGTAGTGCTTTCCTGACTTCTTCCTTATTTTTCTCAACTGCACTCTATAGTGTTTTGATACATTTTATAATTATTTTTCTGAATTCCTTTTCAGGCATTTCCAAAGCGTGCCCATCTTCCAGTATGGAGTGTAGGTCTACTTCCAGCTCATTTGCCTCAGTCACTTTATCTCATTTCTGGACATGTGCTGATATGGTCATCTGTTTCTGTTTTTTTGACCATATTCAGGAGTTAACTTTGGCCTTAATTCTTAGATGGATGTGTATTTTGGTATTTTTTAATGTTTTCTGATTGCCTCCAGGTAGATGTGATCAGGAGATTGGCTTCCCTTTTCACTCTTCTTCCTGAGAAATTTGAAGATGCCACTGTTAGTTGTTGTGACATAACTCAGGATTTAATTTTTGGTCTGTTTCCTTTTTAGTCTGCCTGTCCAGCTCCACAATCCCCAGGCCTTTTTTCCTCATGATAAACAGTTCAGGGCCGGCCATGGCCAATTTGCACTGCGGTTTGGTTTTAAGTGGAAACTGTCACTTTAAATTTCAAGGAGATCTGCGCGTACGTATAGTAGAACCCTCCAGGGGTGGTTGTGGGGTGTCCACTCTCTCAGGCAACCCCTCTAGTAATCAGAATGGAGGTGCACAGACAGTGAGAGACCAATGAACAGATACCAAAGAAACAAAAAACAAAACAAGAATGTCCACACCTTTATCTCCGTAGTTCTGTCAGGCTTCTGTGGCTGCTCTGATCCTTCCTCTGCTTGGTCTCTCCCAAGATGGTGGCTCCGGGAGCAGCTGAGCATGTTGAATTAGAAAGCAATGGATTTCTTGTTTCTGCTACAAATTCCCCTGGCTGTAAGCCTTTCAACCATCAAAATATTCCTTTATAGGTGGTTCAGAGTTCTGGCACCATCCCCTGAGCCTGCTTGGTCTGGTATTCTGTGTTGTTGCTGCTGGAGCTCCTCACTGCACATCTACCCTCTCTGCCATCTTGTTTGTTCTCTCACATCTCTGTAGCTGCTCTGGGAAAGTGTGTTCTCTGGTTTTTCCATGCCTCTTCCGAAGAGCTTCACCTACCTGTCTCTGCTTCTCCTGCCTGCTCATTGTTTTTGGATTTCTATCTCTCTAAAAGCTAAGTATCATGAATATTTCTCCATATGTTTGTTGGCTACAGGAGTGTCTTTCTTGGTGAAGTGTCTGTTCATGTTCTCTAATCTTTTTTTTTTCTTTTTAATTGGGCTGTTTGTATTTTTCTTATAGAGGTATTGGAGTTTTCTACAAATATTAGAGATTAGTCACTTCTCTGATATGTTATTATGAAAAGCATTTTTCCCAGTCTGTGGGCTCTCTTTTTATGGTCTTGGTAAAATCTTTGATGCACATAAATGTATAATTTTTAGAAGGTCCCAGTCATCTAGTTTGTCTTATATTGTTTGTATGTTTTGAGTTATGTTTGCCAGTTTATTTATGCCATATGTCTTACGTTTATCCCTATCTTTTCATCGATTATCTTAATAATTCTAAGTTTTGCATTCAGGTCTTTAATCCACGTTGAGTTTGTTTTTACATATTTTGTGAGATATGGGTATTGTTTCATTCTTCTGCAAATGGATTTCCAGTATTTCCAGTAGCAGTTGTTGAAGAATCTTTTTTTTTTTTTTTTTTTTTTTTGACTTTTTGTTGAAGATCAGCTGGCTACATGTGGATGGATTTTCTTCTGGGTTCTCAATTCTGTTCTATTGGTTCATGTATCTTTCATTGTACCAAGAGAAGGCTGTGTTGACATTTGTGACTGTGTAGTAGATTTTGAGATCAAGGAGTGAGAGGCCTCCAACTGTGTTCTTCTTCTTAAGCAATGCTTTGCTTATCCAAGGTCTCTTTCCTTTCCATATAAAGTTAATGATTAGTTTTTCTATCACTTTGGAATCTTGATAGGGATTGCAACATATCTGTAGAATGCTTTGGATAGTGTTGACATTTTCACAATGTTAAGTCTTCCTATCAATGAATATGGTAGATTTTCCCATTTTTATAAGTCTTTTTGGTTTCTTGCAGTAGTCTTTTGTAGTTTTTGTATAGGTCATTTGTTTCTCTGGTTAGATTTATGCCTAAATATTTCATATTTTGGATGGCTATTGTAAATGGTATTGTTGTCCTAATTTCCTTTTCAGAACTCTCTTTATTAGTGTAGAGAAATCCAACTGACTTTTGTATATTTATCTTGTACCCTGGCATTTTTCTGAATCTTTCCATGAGTTCCAATAATATTCTTCTAAGTTTTTGAGATTTTCTATTTATAGCATCATATTGTCTGCAAATAGAGATAGTTTTATTTTTTCTTTGCCAATTTGGATGCCTTTAATTACCCTTTATTGTATTGTACCTCTGGCTAAGGCTTCCAATACAATATTGATATGAGTGGTGATAAAGGACACCCTTGTGTGTTCCCTGTTTGCAAGGGAATGCTTTTGGTTTCACTCCACTGAGAGTAATGCTGGATGTTGGATTCATATATATACTTTCAATCATGTTGAGGAATTTCCTATCTATTTCTAATTTTTTATTTAAAGTTTTTATTGTGAATTATGTGGGTTTACATGGGAGAACATCAATTTTACATTCATTCTATCATATTTTGTTTCATTGCAATGATTACAATCCCCTCCATGCATCATGAAATAACCAAAGGATACACCCCACAGGCCAGCCCCCTGGCTTTCAGCACACAGCCCCTCTCCCTCCCTGAGTCCCGTGTCCCCAGCTGCTCCATCTATCCACGTCATCATCTCTATCTCCATGCCTGGCATCACTGCCTCTCTGGGTAGGGTCACACTCTCTGCTTTTTTCACTTGATGGTCCCAGGGACCTCCACTCCTGGGCTTCAAAATCAATCACTCCTCTCCTTTTGTCAAAAAAATCTACCTCTACATTTCTGACCCTCACAATCAGTCCTGATGGCAACTATTCCCAGTCTCTCCACATTCTTTCTAGCATTTATTGTCCTCTAGTTTTTTAAAATATTTTTTGTTATTTCTGGTGTGAGATGATATCTCATTGTTGTTTTGATATGCATCTCACTGGTGGCTAGTGATCATGAACATTTTTTCATATGTTTGTTGGCTGCCCGGATCTCTTCCTTGGTGAAGTGTCTGTTCATGTCCTGTGCCCATTTTTTAGTAAGGTTATTTGTCTTTTTCTTGTAGAGGTATTGTAGTTTCCTATATATTTTAGAAGTGAGTCCCTTATCTGATGTGTCATTGCAAAATATTTTTTACCATTCTGTGGGTTCCCTTTTTACTCTTTTGGTGAAGTCTTTTGATGCACATAAATTTTTAATTTTTAATATGTCCCAATCACCTATTTTGTCTATTTTTGTTTGTGTAGTTTTCAAAGTGTTTGATAGTCTGTATATGCTCTGAATTAGAGCCCTTACATTTGTCCTTATTTTTTCATTGATGACCTTCATAATTTGGGAATTCACATTTAGATCTTTAATCCATGCTGAGTTCGTTTTTGTATAGGACGTGAGGTAAAGGTCTTGTTTCAATCTCTTGCATATCGCTTTCCAGTTCTGCCAGCACCATCTGTTAAAGAGATTATTTTCCTCCCCATGCAATATACCTAGGCACTTTGTCGAAAATCAGTTGGCTGTATGTGGATGGGTTAATTTCTGGATTCTCGATTCTGTTCCATTGATTAACGTATCTTTCATTGTACCAGTACCAGACTGGTTTGACCACTGTAACCATGTAGTAAATTTTGAAATTGGGGAGTGAGAGGTTTCCAACCTTGGTCTCTTTCCTTTCCATATAAAGTTTGTAATTGTCTTTTTCATCTCTTTGAAAAATGTTGTTGGAATCTGGATTGGGATTGCATTATATGTGTAAATTGCTTTGGGCAGTACTGACATTTTCAGGATGTTGAGTTTTCCTATCCAGGAACATAGTATGTTCTTCCACTTCTGTAGGTATCTTTTGGTTTCTTGTAGTAGTGTTTTGTAATTTTCTTTGTATACGTGCTTTGTTTCTCTGGTTACATTTATTCCTAAATATTTCTTCCCTTGGGTGGCTATTATAAATTGTATTGCTTGCCTAATGTCCTTTTCAGCACTGTCATTGTTACTATAGAGGAATCCAACTGATTTTTGTATGTTGATCTTATACCCTGTCACTTTGCTGAATCTTCCAATGATATCTAGTAGTTGTTTTGTTTTACTGAAATTTTTGGAGTTTTCGATGTATAAGATCATATCGTCTGAAAATAGAGAGAGTTTTACCTCCTCTTTGCCAATTTGGATGCCTTTTATTTCTCTATCATGCCGTCTAGCTCTGGCTAAGACTTCCAAAACAATATTGAATAGGAGTGGTGACAAAGGGCATCCTTGTCTGGTTCCCATTCGCAGAGGGAAAGCTTCCAGTTTCTCTCCATTGAGAGTGATGTATATATGCTCTTGATTATGTTGAGGAATTTTCCTTTAATTCCTATTTTGTTGATTGTTTTTATCAGGAATGGATGTTGGATTTTGTCAAATGCCTTTCCTGCATCGATCAATATGATCATGTGGTTCTTTTACTTTTTCTTATTTATATGGTGGATTATATTGATTGTTTTTTCTAATGTTGAACCATCCTTGCATCCCTTTTATGAAACCCACTTGTATTATTATTATTTTTTTTTTTGATGTGCTGCTGGATTCTGTTGGCTAGGATATTGCTGAGAATTTTTGTGACTGTGTTCATGAGGGATATTGGTCTATGATTTTCTTTCTTGGTGATGTCCTTCCCTGTTTTTGGTAGGAGGGTTATGCTTGCTTCATAAAAAGTATTAGGAAGTTTCCCATGCTCTTCAGTATTCTGGAATAATTTGAGTAGAACTGGTGACAGTTCTTCCCTGAATGTTTTGTAGAACTCACCCATGAAGCCATCTGGGCCTGGACTTCTTTTGGTTGGGAGTTTTTTGATGACCTGATCAATTTTTTCTTTTATTGTGGGTTTGTTCAAGTTTTCTACTTCACTCTGAGTAAGTTTAGGTAGGTCGTGTTTTTCGAAAAATGTATCCATCTCTTCTAAGTTTTCAAATATGTTGGAGTACAACTCTACATAGTATTGTGCTATTATCCTTTTGATTTCGTTTGGTTCCATTGTGACATCGCCCATGTGGTTTCTAATGCGAGTTATTCGTGTCTTTTCCCTCTTTTCTTTTGTTAGTTTTGCCAGTGGTTTGTCAATTTTATTAATCCTTTCAAAGAACCAGCTTTTTGTCCTGTTGATTTTTTCTATAGTTTTTCTGTTTCCCATCACATTTATTTCTCCTCTTATCTTTATTTATTCTTTTCTTTTGGTGACTGTAGGCTCCCTCTGTTGGTCTGTTGCTAATTGTTGGAGATGCTGTGTTAATGTGTTAATTTTGGTTCTTTCCTCTTTTTGGATGTGCTCATTTATCCCAATAAATATTCTCTCAAAACTGCTTCCGCCATGTCCCAAAGATTTTGGTATGCTGTGTTTTCATTCTCATTTGTTTCTAGGAACTTTGTTAATTCACATTTTATTTCTTCTTTTACCCAGTTGCTTTTCAGCAAGGTGTTATCCTGTTTCCATGTATTCAACATTATTTCCGTGGTGTTCTTATTGTAGTCTGAAAAGTTGCTTTGTAGTATTGCAATTTTTGTAAATTTATGGAGGCTTCCTTTGTTACTTAACACATGGTCAGTTTTGGAGAATGTTCCATGTGCACTGGAGAAGAATGTATATCATGCTGTTCTTGGCTTGAATGCTCTGTATACATCTATGAGGTCAAGTTGGTTGATTGTGTTTTTAGTTCCTCTGTAACTTTTTCGAGTTTCTTTCTGGCTGTCCTGTCCCTTTTCAAAAGTGGTGTATTAAAATCTCCCACTATAATTTTAGATTTATCTATTTCTTTCTTCAATTCTATTGGGGTTTGCTTCATATATCTTGGTGCTCTTTCATTGGGAGTATAGATATTTATTATGGTTATGTTGTCTTGCTCAATTGACCCTTTCATCATGAGATATTGTCCTTCTTTGTCTCATGCTGGTTTTTGTCTTAAAGTTTACTTTATCAGAGATTAGTATTGCCACTCCTGCTTGTTTATTGTTGCAGTTAGCTTGGTATATATTTTTCCATCCTTTAACTTTTAGTCTGTTTTTGTCTTTGTGTGTAAGGTGTGTCTCTTGCAGGCAGCATATTGAAAGGTCTTGTTTTCTTTTCCATTCTGCCACTCTCTGTTTCTTCCCTGGTGAATTCAATCCATTGACATTCAATGTACTTATCAATAGGTATGAATTAATTGCTGCCATTATGTTAATTTTTGGGTAGTGCGGTTCATTCCTTTGTTCTGCATGCCTTCTTGTTCTGAGTTTGTGGGAGTTTGTTGCTATTTCTTGTCAGTTTCTTCTTAGTTTTCATGTTTGCTTGTTCCACTTGGAAGTTCATTTTCATGGTAAGTTGTGAAGTATTAACTTTCTTTGGTGTTACCTTATAGTCTATTAACTTTTCTCTCCATTTAAGAGAATGCATTGTATCCTGTAATCTACCTGACATCTTCACCACCTGGATCTGTGTTCCTACATTTTTTCTTTCTTTGACATTGATATTCTTTTGATCTTCGGTTGACCTCCCAGCTCCTTTGAATTCGTTGTTGTAGTTTTGTTCTGTTCTGGACTCTGCTATCTGTCGACTGAGTTCCAGGTGGTGTTGCCATGTCTGTCAATCTCTTTTTGTTGTTCATTCTTGTTGGTTTTCAGTCCAAAGAACTCCCTGTTGGATTGGTTTTGATAAAATCTCTTAGATTCTGTTTATCCTGGAATGTTTTGATTGCAGCATCATATTTGATTGATGGTTTTGCTGGATAGACGATTCTTGGTTAGCAGTTTTTTTTTTCTTTTAGGGTTTGGTATATGTCTCCCCATTGCCTTCTTGCCTGCATGGTTTCTGCTGAATAGCCAGAGCTTGATCTGATTTGCTTGCCTTTGTAAGTGACAGTTCTCTTCTCCCTAGCCACTTTTAGGATTCTTTTCTTGTGTTTGATTTTGGAGAGCTTGATTATTATATGTCTTGGTAACTTTCTTTTGGGGTCTATCCTTCCTGGAGTACGTTCAGCTTCTTGAATGTTTATCTTTTCATCTTTTAAGAAGTTAGGGAAATTTTCTTCCAGAAGCTCTTCAACTATCTCCTCTGGGGACATCTCTGATTCTTCCTGTTCCAGAATGCCAATAATTCTTTAGTTGTTCCTCTTCATGTTAGCCAGCATGAATCTTAGACTGTCTTCAGATTTTTTAATCCTTTTTTCAGCTTGCTCTTCTATCTTAGCAGTATTGAGAGATTTGTCTTCCAGATCGCTAGTTCTGGCTTCCATCTCTTTTAGTCTGCTCCTTTCCCCTTTCAGTGTATTGTTCACTTCTGATATTTTGTTATTAATCATCTGGACCTCTTTTTGCAGGTTTTGAATTGTTTCCAATGCTGTATCAATCTTTTTTATTGCTCTTGTAGTACTTCCCTGACTTCTTCCTTGTTTTCCTCCACCCCTTTTCAGAGCATTTGAATTTGTTTCCGTATCATTCTTCTGAATTCTTTCTCAGGCAAATCCAAAACCTGTTCTTCCTCTTCTGGGCAACCTTTGTCTGTCTCCCCTTCCTTTGTCTCAGGTACTGTTTTCTGTTTTTGGACAAGTTTTGAGATCGTTTGTTGTGTTTGAGATCTTTTCTTTGATTTCCAGTAGTTATGTGGGTTTTTTAATGTTTAAATGGGTGTTTGTTGTTGTGTTATTAAGCTTACTGGGTGTCTCCTGGTGGATATGATCAGAGGATGGGCTTCCCTTTTCACATGTAATGTTTAGCATCTGTTATTGGCTCTTGTCTCAATGGTGGAATATTATGGTATATGCTTGTAACTTGGCTATATGGCCACAATTGCTGACTCTTCTTGGCTAACATAGGTAGAAATAGCTCTCACCTCCAGGAAAAACATGTGAACAACAGGCCCCAAAGCAGAAGCAATATAAAAAGAGACAAGGCCTCCATTTTGAAACAAAAATAAAACTGTGGCCACCTTGCTACACAGGCAGTGTGCATGTACTGTAGAAGTTTCCAATAGTGGGTCAGGATATCCGCTCACTCAGGACCCTCCTCTAGTCACCACTGTAGAGGTGCACAGACAGATATGGAGAAGTTAATGGGACAAAGAGTGTTTACTACTTTTGTCTCTGAAGGTCAGTTAAGTATCTGCATGTGCACAGCACAATTCTTGAAATAGTTGTGTCTTTATGTTTGGGTTTTACAGATTGTTCATATGGTTTGTCTATCAGACTAAACCTGCTTTGTTCTTGCTGGGTAGCTAGGGGTTAATGGTCCCAAACAAGTTAACTTTAGAGCTGGGACCCACAGGCAGAAGTCAAAAGCAGCAGCCAATGAATTTGCCCTTTGACTGATGGGGTTCTTTCTGTGTCATGGGAAAGCTGTGGTCTCAAAGCTGGACGTTTTTTGGGGGTGTACACCCACCCACCTGAAGGCATCCGAAGTGGGCAAAGGCACAGCAGGTAAGAGGAGGAAAATAAACCTGTAGAATCCCTCCACACCTCCTTTTGCAAATATCACTGTGCTGCTTTTAGTGCCAGTTCCCTGTGCTGGTCTGGCTGTAGCCCCGCCCTCTGACTTCCTCCCGGGTCAATGGCAGAAGAGGGGGTCCCCGTCTTGACTGATTTCTAAATTGCAATGTTTTCCTTTTACCGTGATTTTTCCACTGGTGGTTGTGGGAAACTGACACCCTGACCCTTATAATAGATCCAGAGCTTTGGTGCGGTTTCGTGAGAGCCGCATTTCTGGGTTTTTCAGCCCCTCTCCCACGGAGTCTGTCCTACCTGACTCTGCTCTGCCTGCCAAACCAGAAGTCCTCTATCCCTATTTTATTGAGATTTTTTTTTATAAGGAATGGATGTTGGATTATGTCAAATGCCTTTTCTGCCACAATCAATATGATCATGTGGTTCTTTCTCTTTGTTTTATCTGTATGGTGCAATACATTGTTTGTTTTTCTAATATTGATCATCCTTGCATCCCTGGAATGAATCCCACTTGGTAAAGATACATTCTTTTTTTCATATGTTGTTGAATTTTGTTGACTAGGATTTTGTTGAGATTTTTGCATCTATACATGAGGGATATTGGTCTATAATTTTCTTTTAGTGATATCTTTGCTTGGTTTTGCTATCAGGAGTACACTTGCTTCACAGAATGAGTTTAGCAGTATTATTTTCTTTTCTATGCTCTAGAATAGTTGAGTAAATTTGTTATCAGTTTGTCTCTGAATGTTTTGAAGCATTTATTAATGAAGCCATTTTAACCAGGACAATCTTTGTTTAAGGTTTTCTTAAGGCCTGTTCAATTTATTTTTTGTGATGCATGCATTCAAAGTTTCTACATAAGATTGTGTTGGTAAGGTTGTTGTTGTTAGGTGCTGTTGAGTTGGTTCTGACTCATGGTGACCTTATGTACAACAGAATGAAACACTGCTCAGTCCTGTGCCATCACCACAATCATTGTTATGCTTGAGCCCATTGCTGCTACCACTGTGCCAATTCAGTGGTCTTCCTCTTTTTTTGATGACTGTCCACTTGATCTAGTATGATGTCCATCTCCAGGGACTGGTCCCTCCTGATAATATGTATGAAGTATGAGAGATGAAGTATCACCATTCTGGCTTCTATGGAGAAATATGACTACTTTATCCAACACAAATTTTTTGATGCTAGCAATCTATCATACTTTAAATATTTTTCTCCAACACTATAACTCAAATGCATCCATTCTTTTATGGTCTTCCTTATTCATTGTCCGACATTCATATGCATATTAAGCTATTGAAAATATCATGGATTGGGTCAGGTGTACTTTAATCATCAAACTAACATCTTTGTTACTGACCACTTTAAAGAGGTCTTGGGCAGCAGATTTGCTTAATGCAATACATCGTCTGATTTCTTGACTGCTTTCAAGAGTGTTGATAGTGTATCCAAGCAAAATGAAGTCTTTGACAACTTCAACTTTTCTCCATTTATCATGTTATTTATTTGTCCATTTGTGAGGGTTTTTGTTTTCTTTACATTCAGTTGCAACCCATACTGAAGGTTGTGGTCTTTGATCTTCATCAGTAAGTATTTTAAGTCCTCTTTGCTTTCAGCAATCAAGGTTGTATCATCTGCATATCACAGGTTGTTAATGAGTTTTCCTCCAATCCTTATGCCATATTTGTCTTCATTTAATCCAGATCCTCAGATTACTTGCTCAGCATAGATTGAATAAGTACGGTGTTAGAATACAATCCTGGCACATACCTTTCCTATTTTAATCCTCTCAGTGTCCTCTTGTTCTATTTGAACAACTGCCTCTTGGTCTATGTATAGCTTCCTCATGAGCACAATTGAGAGTTCTGGAATACTCATTCTCTGCAATGTTGTTCACAGCTTGTCATGATCCACACAGTTGAAAGCCTTTGCATAGTCAATAAAGCACAAGTAAACATCTGTCTGATGTTCTCTGCTTTCAGCCATGACCCATCTGACATCAGCAATAATATTTTCATCCACGCCCTTGTCTTAATCTGTCTTGAACCTCTGTACTGCTGCAGTTGTTTTAAATATATTTAGAAAATTTTACTTTCATGAGATATAATGATATTTTCCAATAATTTCTGAATTCTTTTGGGTCCCCCTTTTTTTGAAATGGGGCCAAATATGGATTTATTCCAATCAGTTGGACAGGTATTTGTCTTCCAAATTTTTTGGCATGGATGAGTGAGTGTCCCCAGTGCTGCATCAATTTGTTGAAATATTTCTATTTGTAATCCATCAATTCCTAGAATCTTGTTCTTTGCCAATGCCTTCAGTGCACCTTTGACTTCCTCATTCAGTACTATAGGCTCTTGATCATATGCTATCTCTTGAAATGATTGAACATCATCCATTTCTTTTTGGTTTAGTGTCTCTGCATATTCCTTTCATCTTCTTTTGGTGCTTTTTGCATCATTCAACATTTTGTCCCATAGAATCCTTCAATACTGCAATAGAGGCTTGAATTTTTTCTTCAGTTCCCTCAGTTTGATAAATGCTGGGAATGTTCTTTCCTTTTGGTTTTCTAACTCCAGGCTTTGCACATTTCATTACAATATTTGACTTTGTCTTCTCAAGCTGTCCATTAAAAATTTCTGTTCAGTTCTTTTGCCTCCTCATTTCTTCCATTTGCTGCAGCATCTCTATGCTGAAGAGCAAGTTTCAGAGTCTCTTCTGACATCCAATTTGATCTTTTGCTTCTTTCTTGTCTTCTTAATGACCTTTTGCTTTCTTTCTGGATGATGTGTCATTCTATAACTTTTCTGGTCTTCAGTCATCAGTGTCTAATTCATCAAATCTGTCCTTGAGATGATCTGTAAAATCAGGTGGGATATGTTCAAGGTCATATTTTGGCTCTTGTGGACTTGTTTCAATTTTCTTCAGCTTCATCCTGAACAATTGATGGTCTGGTCCACAGTCTGCCCTTGTCTTAGTTTTGGCTTTCCACAGATGTAGTCAATTTGATTTCTGTGTATTCCATCTGGTGAGGTCTAGTCATCTTTCATGTTGTTTTAATAAAAGGTATTTGCAATGAAGAAGTCATTGGTCTTGTAACATTCTATCATGTGATGTACAGCAGCATTTCTATCACCAAGGACAGTTTGCAATGACTGATCCTTCCTCTTTATTTCCAACCTTTGCATTCCAATCATCAGTAGTTATCAATACATTTTGATTGCATGTTTGATCAGTTTCAGACTGAAGAAGTTGGTAGATTCTTCAATTTCATCAACACTGGCTTTAGTGGTTGGTGCATAAATCTGAATAACTGGTCTTCTTTATAGTCCTATGGAATGTAACCATATCATAGCCATAGGATGTAGCCATATCCTATTACAGGCAGCATTGTACTTCAAGACAGAACTTGATATGTTCTTTTTGATGACGAATGCAATGCCATTCCTCCTCAATTTGTCATTGCTATAATAGTAAGTCATCTGATTGTCAGATTCAAAGTGGCTAATACCAGTCCATTTCAGCTCACTAGTACTTAGGTCATTGATGTTTATTTATGTTCTCCTTTTCACTTTTGACAACTTTTAATTTTCCTAGATTCATACTTTGCACATTCCATGTTCTGATTATTAATGAATATTTACAGCTGTTTCTCTTCATTTTGAGTTGTGCCCCATCAGCAAATGAAGGTCCCAAAAACTTTACTTCATTTGTGTCATCATGACCAATTCTACTTTCAGGAGGCAGTTCTTCCCCAGTCGTATTTTGAGTGTCTTTCAACCTGAGTGGCTCATTTTCCAGGATTAAAATGGACAATATTCTGGTGCTCCTCATCATGTTGCAATATTCAATATTCTGGCGCTATCTAACAGTGTTCCACTGCTATTCATAAGGTTTTCCAGGTAAGTAGTCCATCTCTTCTTCCTTGGCTGTATTAGTCTGGAAGCTTAGGTAAAGCCTGTCCACCATGGGTGACCCTTCTGGTATTTAAAATACCAGTGTCATAGCTTCTATAATCACAGCAACGTGCAAGCTTTCACTTTATGACTAACTGACATAGGAGTGGTGGTTGATTTGGATAGGTGGTTTACTTCAAGAAATGTGTCCAATTCATCGAGATTTTCAAATTTGTTGAGCACAGTTCTTTATAGTATTCTGCTGTTATTCTTTTTATTTCAGTAGTTTCTGTTTGACATTGCCTATTTAAGTTCTTATTCATGGTATTTGCATCTTTCTTTTCCTTTTTAAAATCTGTTAGTGGTTTTGTCAATTTTAGCTATCATTTCAAAGAATGAACTTCTACTCTAATTAATTCTTTTCTATTATATTTCTGTTACATTTATTTCTGGTTAAATAGTCATGATTTCTTTCTTCTGGTGACTTTTAGGTCTTTTTTGGATTTTGCCGTTCTTTTTCTAATTGTTGCACATAATAGGTTAAGTTGTTTATTTTAGTTCATTCTTCTTTTTTGATGTGTATGTTTAGTCCTACAAATTGTCCTTAAACATTGCTTTTGCTGTTACTCAAAAGATTTTGGCATGTTATATTTTCATTCTTGTTTAATTCAAGGAATATTTGTATTTCAACTTTTTCTTTTTCTATTACCCATTAGTTTTTAAGCAGGGTGTTATAGCCATGTGTTTGATTTTTGCTCTTTTATCTTCATGTTTGTTATTTCTAATTTTATATCATTGTGATGTGAGAAGATGTGTTGTGCTATATCAATGGTTTAGAATTTTATTGAGGTGTATTTTCTTTTTCTTTTGAGGGGGTAACATATTGTTTATTCTGGAGAATGTTCCATGTACACTGGAAAGGAATGTATATTGTGCTGTTTTTGGGTGGGGTGATCTATATATATTGATGAGGTCATGTTTGTTTATTGTGTTGTTTAAATCTTCTGTAACTTTGTTGAATTTATCTCTCATTATTTTCTTCTTTATAAAAAGTGGTGTCTTAAAGTATCCTTTAGAAACAGACCAAGTTACCAGAAGAAAAGAAATAATAAAGATTAGAGCATAAAGAAGTTTGACAAAGATAAAGGAGAACTAAACAGAAAAACTATAGAAAGAATCAGAAGGACAAGAAGCTGGTTCTTCAAAAGGATTAATGAAATTGGCAAACCATTGGTCAAACTAACAAAAGAAAAGAGGGATAAGCCACAAATAACACACATAAAAAACCACATGAGTGATGTCACAATGGAACTAATCAAAAGAAAAAGGATAATAACAGAATACTATGAAGAGTTGTACTCCAACAAATTTGAAAACTTAGAAGAGATGGATACTTTTTTAGAAAAACACGACCTACTTAATCTTACACAGAGTGAAGTAACAAACTTGAACAAAAGAAGAAATTGATCAGGTCATCAAAAAACTCCAAACCAAAAAGTACAGATGACTTCACTGGTGAGTTTTACCAAACATTCAGGGAAGAGCTGTCACCAATTCTACATAAATTATTCCAGGATATAGAAAAGGATGGAAAACTTCCTAATACATTCTGTGAAGCAAGCATAACCCTCATACCCAAACCAGGGAAGGACATCACTAAGAAATAAAATTTTAGACCAATATCCCTCATTAACATAGATGCAATTGGTTAGTTTACAAAATCATAGTCAACAGAATTCAACAGCACATCAAAAAAATAATGTGTCATGACCAAGTGGGATTCATATCAGGGATGCAATGGTGGTTCAACATTAGAAAAACAATCGATGTAATCTGCCAAATAAATTTTTTAAAAGGAGAAGAACCACATGATCATATCAATTATGCAGAAAAGGCATTTGACAAAAACCAACATCCATTCCTGATAAAAACACTCAACAAAGTAGGAATTGATGGGAAATTCCTCAGTATAATTTAGAGCATATATACAAAACCAACAGCCAACATTACTCTCAATGGAGAGAAACTGAAAACCTTCCCTTTGCAAATAAGAACCAGACAAGGAAGCCCTTCTATTCAATATTGTGTTGGAAGTCTTAGCCAGAGCTATATGGCAAGACAGGGAAATTAAAGGCATCCATATTGACAAAGAGGAAGTAAAACTCTCTCTATTTGCAGATCCTATACATAGAAACTCCCAAAGACTCAGCAGAAATGTTACTGGACCCCATTAGAAGATTCAGCAAAATGGCAGGGTCCAAAACCAACGTTCAAAAATCAGTTGGATTCCTTTACACTAATAATGACAGCACTGAAAAGGAAATTAAGAAAGCAATACCATTTGCAATAGCTACCCAAAGGATGAAATAGTTAGAATAAATGTAACCAGAGAAACAAAGGACCTATACAAAGAAAACTACAAAACATTACTACAAGAAACCAGACTGGGACTATTATACATTGCTGGTGGGATTTCAAAATGGTCCAACCACTCTGGAAAACAGTATGGCACTTCCTCATAAAGTTGGAAATATAAATACCATATGATCCAGGAATTCCTTTACTAGGTAGATATCCACAAGAAATATGAGCCATAACATGAGTAGATATAGTCATGTTCATAACAGTAACATGTTATAATGTTCATAACAGTAATATTCATAATAGCAAAAAGATGGAGACAGCCTAAGAGCCCATCAATGAAAGAATGGATAAGCAAACTTTGGTACATACACACAATGGAATATTATGCTACCTTCAAGAATAACAAGGAAGCTGCAAGACACCACATAACATGGATGAACCTTGAGAACATTACGCTTAGTGACATTAAGCAGTCACAAAAGGACAAATATTGCATAAGACCATTATTGTAAAAGTTTAAGAAAAGATACCCATACTAAAAGGGGGAAAATTTTTTGTTGGATACCGGTGAAGGTGGGGTAGGGGGATTGGGGGGTGGAGAGAGGGGATGGTAGAGCACAGAGTAGTGGGTAGACACATCATAGTTCAGGAATTGGGGAAGGCAATAATTAGAAGGGGGGTGGAAGAACAAAGTAGATAGGGAAAACTTGAGACAGGTTTGCATGGGCTAAATGGGACAGAGGTAAATAGTGATGCCTGCTCAACCTTGGAACAAAGGGCTTTGTGATACAGGGATAGAGGCATAGTCTGAAGAGGGAAATTAATGTTAAGATGCTTGAGTGCCTTATGAATATTGGTTTCCCTTGTCTACTATTGTAAAATAGACACTTGAGTGGGAGAGAAAGAAATGTCAGGAAACATAAATAAGAGTGTAAGAAAGCTCTTAAGCCCATATTCAGCTTATAACTGATTGGAATACCTAAAAGGGGTTCTAGAACTTGCCCAGTGAAATAGGTTTCTTGTGGTGTGTAGGACCTTAGGTGGAATCCTGAGTCCCATCCAGAAACTTCTGAGGTGGGACATTAACACTAGAAAGAACAAGCAGACCAGCCTGAAATAACTAGAGCAACACAAGATATATCTTCAAAGAAAGATAAGCAGGAAAAATCCAAAACAAAAATGGCAGTATGATTAGCTACTACAAGAATAAGCAAGTTGTTCACTGGGGAGCCATCAAGGCAAGCAATCAAGTCCCTTCAGAACAAACTCCTCTCTAAGACTGAAACTGAAAGGGAACACATGAACAGGCATGTAAGCTTGCTGGTGACCACATTGATGAGTAGAAGAGAGGAAAAGGCAGCAATGAAGAAATGGGCTGAGTTCAACCACATTCCATAGACTCTCACTGACCTGGAGATAAGAGAGAGAAGAGGAATGGCTGGTTGGTTCAAAGTATGGTGAGACCTGGAGACTCCTGAGCCCATGGACAAGGATGTAACATGGAGGGCTGGAGCTGAAAGTGAAGCGTTCAGCTGATATGAAGTGAGGGGAGATGCACAAGAATGCCCAAACTTGAAGATAGTACCCATTTGACCTAGCCTCAATGGCTTGATAATCAGAACTCAACTTGAGGAAGATAAAGAAAAACAAATTTTGATCAAGGAAATGAGTGTAAATTACTAAAATTTGATTAACTTGACCTATCCTTTTGGATGTGGTAGCTCAAAATACCAACTGACAAGCAAGAAGTACTCACATCAAGTATCAATCATCTCCCCTTTTTATCCAGGGTAGATAGGGATGAGCAACTTAGGCATTGGCTACCCAAAATGAGGGGCGATAAATGTACAAAGTGACTGGCTTACAAGTTTTCAAGGGGGAGTTTAGTTTCAGAGTGTGCGGGGGAAGATAGAGTCCTAACTGAATAGTTTTCATCTTGTCTAGATGGGTCTGGTGAAAAGAGCTGGGGATAAGATTCTTACGATTCAATAGTGAGAAATTATTATCATGACTAATTGCGACTGTCACAACTGTAAAGATAGAAGTTTTGTAACAAAAATGGGAGAATATTTAATCTTACAGTCCAGAAACAGAGGACCTTAGCACTATCAAGGAAGAAGAACACAAGCAGAGTGTGGGACCCTATCCAGAGAAATAGCAACACCAGAGACGGAGGCAGAGATGAGGACATGGAGAGAGGGAGCAGCTGAGGACTCTGGACTCATGGAAAGAGAGGGACTGGATGCTGGTAACCAATAGACAGGCTTGCAGAATGTGCCCTTTGGGTGTTTAAATTATTACATATTCTTGAGTATTTCTCTGTACATCTCTCCCCCACCCAAATATAAAACAAAACAAAAAAAACCCCACAGGGAATGGAAGCAAATACTGTTGAATAGTGATTGCAATGAAATGATGGCATAAAGCCGATATTCTCCCATGTAAACTATCACTCGGTTCACAATAAAAACTTACATAAAAAAAAAAAATTGAAAATGCAGTTATTGGTCTCTCCATGTGTGGAAGAAAGAGTGAAAAGAATTGAAGATTCTTGTAATCAAGTAGGCCAACAGATTAATGGAACATGTGAACATCAGTCTCTCCAACCCTGAGACCAGAAGAACTAGATGGTGTCCAGCTACCACTATCAACTGCCCTGACTGGGATCACATTAGAAGGTCCTGGATAGAGAGGCATAATGTGTGGAGCAAAACTCAAAATTATTATTAATAAAAGAATTCTGGGCTTACTGGTCAAAAATAGACTAGGGGAACCTGAGACTGTGGCCCTTGACCACCCTTCAAGTCTGGAACAGAACATACCCTTTTCAGCCAAGCAGTAGATAGGTATAGAGGGGGAACAACAACATGAGTAAGATATGTTCCCTATGAATGATGGAATGGTTAATTCAAAATCAAAGGGACATTCATCTTGTCTTGATGGGTCTGGTAAAAAGAGACGAGGATAGGATTAATTTGATTCAGTAGTAATTGGTCATGACTAATTGTGATTGTCACAACTATAAAGGTAGAAGTTGTGTAACAAAAAGGGGAGAGTAGTTAATATTACATTCCAGGAACAGACTACCCTAGGATCATCAGGAGGGAAAAGCATGAGCAGAGAGTCAGATCCTATCTAGAGAAAGAGCAACACCAGAGATGGAGGCAGAGATGATGACATAGAGAGCAGCTGAAGACTCATGGAAAGAGAAAGGTTGTGTGCTGGTGGATAGGAGGCTGACTTGGAAAATGTGCCCTTTGGTTATTTAAGTGATATAATACTACATGTATTTATGTACATAAAAAAAATGAATAGAAGCAAATACTGTTAGCCGATGGTGCATGAAGGGGATTGTAATCATTGTAATGAGACAAAATACAATTGGTTGAGTGCAAAACCAATGTTCTTCCATGTAAACTATCACCCAATTCACAATAAGAGCTTAAGAAAAAAAGATACATTGATAATTACTGGTGATTGGAATCCTAATGGAAACAGAGAGGAAGGATACACAGTTGGAAAATATGGCCTTAGGGAAAGAAATGTTGCTGGAAATTGCATGATAAAATTTTGCAAGACCAATGACTCCTTTATTGCAAATACCTTTTTTAAACAACATAAGAGATGACTACATACACATGAACCTCACCAGACGGAATAAACAAGAATCAGCTTGAATATATCTGTGGGAAAAGAATGTGGAGAAGCTCAATATCATCTGCCAAAGCAAGGCCAATGGCTGACTATGGAACAGTTCATCAGTTTTTCATATACAAGTTCAGGCTGAAGTTAAAGAAAATTGAAACAAGTCCACTGGAGCCAAAATACAATTTTGAGTGTATCCCATCTGAAATTAGAAACCATTTCAAGAACAGATTTGATTCATTAGCCACTAATGAATGAAGACCAGAAGAGTTGTGGGAGGACATCAAGAACATTATACATGAAGAAAGCAAAAGGTCATTTAAAAGGCAGAAAAAAAAAAAAAAAGAAAAGAGCAAAGTGGAAGTCAGAAAACACGCTGAAATTTGCTCTTAAGCATATAGAAACTAAAGTGAATGGAAGAAATGAGTAAGTGAAAGAGTTGAACAGAAAATTTTAAAGAGCAGCTGAAGAAGACAAAGTTAAATATTATAATGAAATGTGCAAACCAAAAACCAAAGGAGAAGAACATGCTCAGCATTTTTCAAGCTGAAAGCATTGAAGAAAAAAGTCAAATCTTGGTTGCAATATTGAAGGTTTCTATGGGTAAAGTAGGAGTCCTGGTGTGGCACTATAGAATTAGCACTGGACTGCTAACAACAAGGTTGGTGGTTCAAACCCACCAGCCACTCCTTGGAAACCCTATACAGAGTCGTTATGAGTCAGAACTAACTCAAAGGCACTTACAACAACATGGGAATAATATTGAATGATGCTGGAAAATCAAAAGAATATGGAATGAATGCACAGAGTCACTGTACCAAAATAATTATGTCCAGTCATCTCAAGAGGTAACATAGGGCCTAAAATCCATGGTACTGAAGGAAGAAGCAGAACTGAAGACACTGGCAAAATATAAGGATCCAGGGATTGATGGAATACGAACAGAAATCTTTCAGCTGATGCAGCATTGGAGGCCTTCACTCGTCTATGTCAAGAAATTCGAAAGACCTGGCCAACAGATTAGAAGAGATCCATATTTGTGCACATTCCAAAGAGAGGTGACCCAACGAAATATGAAAATCATCAAACAATATAATTAGTATCACATGCAAGCAAAATTTTGCTGATGATAACCCCAAAAGACTTGCAGCAGTACAGTGACAGGGAACTGTCAGAAATTCAAGCCAGATTCAGCAGAAGACATGGAAAGAAAATTATTATTGCTTATGTCAGATGGATTTTGGCTGAAATCAGAGAATATCAGAAAGATGTTTGTTGCTGTTATTGTTAGGTGCCATTGAGTCGGTACCAACTCATAGTGACCTTATGCACAGCAGAGCGAAACACTGCCCGATCCTGGGCCAACCTCACTACTGTTGCCACGCTTGAGTGCATCAATGCTGCCACTTGGTCAATCCATCTCGTTGGGGGTCTTCCTCTTTTTCTCTGACCCTCCACCTTACCAAACATGATATCCTTCTCCAGCGACTGGTCCCTCCTGACAATATGTCCAAAGTATGAGAGACAAAGTTTGGCCATCCTGGCCTCCAAGGAGATCTGGCTGTACTTCTTCCAATACAGATCTGTTGGTTCTTCTGGCAGCCCATGGCATTTTCAATATTCTCCTCCAACACCATAACTCAAAAGCATCAATTCTGCTATGGTCTTCCTTATTCACTGTCCTTCACATGCATATGAGGTTATTGAAAATACCATGGCTTCGGTCAGGCGCACCTTAGTCTTCAAGCTGACATCTTTGCTTTTCAACACTTTAAAAGGGTCTTATGCAGCAGATTTGCCTAATGCAATACGTTGTTTTTGACTGCTGCTTCCGTGAGTGTTGATAGTTGATCCAAGAAGAATGAAGTCCTTGACAACTTCAATATTTTCTCTGTTGTTAAGAATGTTGTTTATTGGTCCAGTGGTGAGGATTTTTGTTTTCTTTACTTTGAGATGCAATCCATACTGAAGGCTGTGCTCTTTGATTTTCATCAGTAAATATTTTAAGTCTTCTTCACTTTCACCACCACACTTCACTTCTTCACTTTCACCACCACATGTCTGTCAGTTTGTTGTACTGTGGTGGCTTGTGAGTTGCTGTGATTCTGGAAGCTATGTCATCGGTATTTTAAATACCAGCAGGGTACCCATGGTGGACAGGTTTCAGATGAGCTTACAGTTGAAGACAGACTAGAAAGAAGGAGTGACGAACTACTTCCAAATATTTAGTCACTGAAAACCTTATGACTAACAGAGAAATATGTTTACTTGGACTTTATTGAATATGCAAAGGCACTTCACTGTGTGGGCCATGACAAGCTATGAACAACATTGCAAGGAATGCATATTCCAGAACACTTCATAGTGTTCTTGACAAACCTGTACATAGACCAAGAGGCTGTCGTTAGAACAGAACCAGAGGATACTGAATGGTTTAATGTCAGGAAAGGTGTGTGTCAGGGTTGTATCCTTTCACCATATTTATTCAATCTGTGTGCTGAGTAAATAATAGGAGAAACTGGATTATTTGAAGAAGAAAATGGCATCAGGATTGGAGGAAGAGTCATTAACAACTTGTGATATGCAGATGACACAGTCTTACTTGCTAAAAACAAACAGGACTTGAAATACTTACTGCTAATGATCGAAGACTACAGCTTCAGTATGGATTGCACCTCAATGTAAAGAAAATAAAATTTCTTACAACTGGATCAACAAATAACATCATGATGAAAGAGCAAAGATTGAAGTTACTTGGATCCACAACCAATGCTCATGAAAGCATCAGTCAAGAAATCAAATGATGCATTGCATTAGGAAAATCTGCTGCAAAAGACCTTTTTAAAGTGTTAAAGAGCAAAATTATCAGTTTGAGGACTAAAGTGCACCTGACCCAAGCCACTGTATTTTTATTCACCTCATATGCATATGAAAGTTGGACAATGAATAAGGATGACTGGAGAAAAATTGACACATTTGGATTATAGTGTTGAAGAAAAATGTTGAAAGTACCATGTACTGCCAGAAGAGCAAACATGTTTTTGGAAGAAGTACATTCAGAAAGCTCCTTAGAGGCGAGGATGACAAGACTTCAACTTTCATACTTGGAACATATTATCAGGAGGGACCAGTCCCTGGAGAAAGACATCATGCCTGGAAAAGTGGAGGGTCAGTGAAAAAGAGGGTGACCACCAACAAGATCGATTGTACTTGTGGCAGCAACAATGGATTCAAACATAACAACAATTGTGAGGATGGCGCAGGAACAAGCAGTGTTTCATTTTGTTGTGCATAGGTTTGCTATGAGTCAGACCGGACTGGAGGGCTCCTCGCAGTCTTAGTGTGAGGGTTAGCAGAAGAAGTTTTGCTAGGGCTAAGAGTAGAGCTTGGTCTAGTTTTAGAGTTATACTTAATTTTTTTTTTTAAATCTACTTGATTTTCTCTCATTTGAAAGTTCTATAACAAACTACATGAGTGGTGGTAGAGTACTGTGGAGTCGGTTCCGACTCCTAGCAACCATGCACAGGGTTTCTGAGGCTTTAAATCTTTAAAGGAGCAGAAAGCCTCATCTTTCTCCTGAGGAATGGCTGGTAGTTTCAAACTGCTGACCTTGAGGTTAGCAGCCCTACTCCTAACCACTATGCCTTCAAAGCTCTTTGTAACTACACTATTTGCTCTTTATTTTGTGGATTTTTGTTGCTGTTGTTGCAAACTGAAATCTCTGTTTCCCTATTTTCAATCTTACAGGCTTTTTTTTTTTTTACTTCGTATTCTTCTATATCTAGGTTGAGTTCTGGTCTAGGTGATATTGTCATGTATGTTAATTTCAGGTTGTTGTCTGCTGTTGTTGGTTCTCTGTCCAAAGACCAATTTTTAGTACTTTAAAAAAATATTTGTTTTGTTTTTATAAGTTTTTTAAATGTCTGTTTATCTAGAAATGTCTCAGTTTTGCCATCATATATGAGGGACAATTTTCTTGGGCATATGATTCTTGGTTGGCAAGTTTTTTTCTTTCAGAGTTTTATATATGTCATCCCATTGACTTCTTGCTTGCAAGGATTCTGCTGAGAAATCAGAGCTTAGTCTTAGTAGTTCTCATTTGTAGGTTATTTTTCATTTTTTTCCTGAGCTGCTCTCAGTATCCATTACCTGTCTTTGGTATTGGAAAGTTTGATTATATGTCTTATAGTGATATTCTTTTGGGATCTATCCTTTTTAAGTTTGTTCAGCTTCTTAAATGCATATCTTCTTGTCTTTTATGATGTTAGGGAAGTTTACTTTCAACAGCTCTTCTGCTGGGGGCCAATGAGGGTAGAGGACAGCTTCGATTTGCTGCTTGACACAGTTCCGGTAAATTGTGGCATGGTCTGGCAAAACAGATAGCTCTCAGAAGTTATTTTCTACCTTCTCTATAGAGTAATCTTAATTTTACTTATAAAAATATATAATTTGGAAATATTCACAGCTTTTCACTATAATTTTACAAACCTTAGGAAAAACTAGCTTAGCAGCAATTGCTTTCAGCCTTGGTGGATTGAATACAAAGAGAAATTGTGTAAATTACTCCTTTTCGTTAGAAAACCTAAGTAAGTGCATTTGTGAGGCCACAAAAGCAAGTAGCATATTAAAGTCAAGCTGACCTACCCCCATAGGCCTCACCACATTCAGTCACTAGCTAGAATTCTCAAACCCCTACATACAAGCACCTGCGTAAATAAGCAGACAATAATGAACTTAAGTGAAGGATAGTTTTGACTTTATAATCTACACTTCTTGCAGCAAGTAGCCAGGTTGGGCTTTATGCCACATAGCTTCCATGTGATTTAATGAATACCTTTATTATGAAAATAATAGCACATTATGTAGGATAGAAAGTTTATAATCCTTTAGTAGAATCAAGAAGAAGCAATTTTATCTCATACTGGGAAAAAACATGAAAGTCAGTCTGAACATCACAGAGTATTCTTGTTAAAGTTGTCTAAGGACCAGGTGCAAGAATATTGTGACTAACTGTGTAATAATTCAAGAAATGATAAAAAGTGTCAATGCATGTACTGTGTAATTTTAAGTATAAAAAATAAAGACTTGCTGAGGTAGGCTGGCAGAAGGAACTGGCAGAGAAAGGAGAAAGAGGAAAGCAGAGAGCAGGAAGGAGAAGGAAGAGGGCAGACAGCAGACAGCAGAAAGCAGAAGCAGGGGCAGAAGCTAGAGAGCATAGCCAGACAGCACAGCAAGTTGAAAAGCTTCTCGAATTGTATTCATTTCTTCACCAGATGATTCCGCGTATTCGCTCGTGGAGAGCAGGAACTCCCGCACTCTTCAACAAGTTTCTCTGCAATTCCAATCACATATATGTGATTGATGGTGTCCCACATAATTCTTAGGCATTCTTAAGATTTGTTTTTCTTTTTTCTTATTGTTCTTCTAGCAGATTAATATTGAAAGATTGCTCTTAAGCTCACTAATTCAGCCTTCCATTGATTCAATTATTTTTCTTTGCTCTTTTAGAAATTTTAGGATTAATCTTCCAGATTATTATATGGTTTCTGATTTTTTAATTTGTTTAGTCAGTTTGTTCTTTTATTTTTCCCAAATTCTTCTAATTTTTTTTCTGTGTTATCCTTGTGTCTCCTCTTCTGCAACTTTCTTGACCTTTCTGAATACCATTTTTTCAGATTCCTTATCAGGTAGCTCTGACACCACTTCTGGTATTATATTTTCTAGCTCTGCATCTTGGTCACTTATTTGAGCTACTCTGTCTTATTTCTTCATGTGAATTGAAATTGTCTGCTGTTGTTGAGACATTGTGGTTTCAATTTGAGACATGATTTAATTGATGATTGTATGCTGCTGTGTTCTGTCTCTTGTTTGCTGTTTGTGTAGCTCAGTTCAGGGAGGGTTTGCCTGATGTTGGCTGTGATTATAGTTGATCAGGTGGTACAGAAATGGGAAGTGGCACTTAATGCAATGGGTGGAGCTGCAGGAAGTATGGATGTGACTGGGCCATATAGACACAATTACTGTCTCCTCAAAATAAACAGTAGTTTTAAAAAGCTCTAAAAGGAGCTCTGGTAGCGTAGTGGTTACGAATTGGGCTGCGAACCTTAAGGTCAGCAGTTCGAAACTACCAGATGCTCCGTGGGAGAAAGATGAGGCTTTCTACTCCCGTAAAGATTTACACCCTCAGAAACCCTGTACAGGGTCGCTATGGGTTGGAACCGACTCGATGGCACTTAACAACAACAACAACAATGAGGAAGAGGCTGCATAGGAGGGTGTGCCACTGGCTGCTGGGCAGGTGAAGGTATGTCTGCCTACTTTGCCATCGTGTCCTGGAAGCAATGGTATTTTTAATTGCCTCATATAATAGAGCACAGTGGCTCCATACTATTAGCACTGGACTGTGAACCACAAGATGCACGATTTGAGCCCACCAACTGCTCCAAGGAAAGAAGATAAGGCTTTCTGATCCTGAAGATTTAAAGCCTAGGAAACCCAGTACAGGATCCCTATGAGTCTGAACCAACTCCACAGCACTTAGCAACAACAACAATGCTGGATAATGACTATGAAAAATTGAAGAAGAATTGATGCATGTGAATGAATTATGATGCTGTCAGACCATATTGAATATACGGATTACAAGACTAATAAATGTGTCTTGGAAGAAATACAGCTGGAGAGTTCCTTAGAAGCACAGATGCCATACTTTTTTTCATGTATTTTGGACATGTTGTCAGGGAGGAACAGTTCCTGGTGAAGGACATCATGCTTGGTAAAGTAGAAGGTCAGCAAAAAAGAGGAAGACTCTCAATACGATGGATTGACAACAGTAAATATAACAATGGGCCAAGCATAGCTGCAATTGTGAGGATGGCACAAGACCATGTAATGCTTCATTCTGTTGTACTGTCTCAACAGCACCTAACAACAACAACTGTAACTGTGTGGTTGTCTATTTCTCTTTCCAATTCTGTTAAACATTGCTTCATGTATTTTAGAGCTTTCATTAGGTGCATAGATAGTTATTGTGGTTATTTCCTTTTGTTAGATTGACCCTTCAATCTTTGTATAATATTCCTTTTCTCTTTTACTGTTTTTTGCCTTAAAGTCTATTTCATCAGATGTTAATATTGTCATTTCTGATGCTTTTTGATTGCCATTTTCTTGATATAGGTTTTTCCATTTTCTAAGTTTTAGCTGGAGTCCTGGTGTGGCACTGCGGGTTAAAATTGCAGGGTCAGCAGGTCAAGCTCACGAGCCACTCCAGAACTGACTTGAAGATGTTTTCATGTGTCTCAATCTACAGTCTGTCATTGTTGGTTCTCTTTTTGAAGGACTCCCTTAGCATTTCTTGCAAGGTTGGTTTGTTTTGTTTTTTATATAAAATTTCTCAATTTCTGTTTATCTGGGAATGTGTTTGTTTGGTCATTGCATTCCAGGGACAATTTTGCTGTATATATAAATCTAGGTTGGCAACATTTTTTCTTTCAGGGTGTTATATATGCAGTCCCATTTTCTTCTTGCCTGCCTAGTTTTTGCTGAGAAATAGGAGTTCCTCCCTGACAACGTGTCCAAAGTACATGAAAAAAAAGTATGGCATCTGTGCTTCTAAGGAACGCTCCAGCTGTATTTCTTCCAAGACACATTTATTAGTCTTGTAATCCGTATATGTATTAGTTCTCCTTTGTAGGTAAACTATTGCTTTACTAGAGCTGCTTTCAGGATTCTTTCTTTTTTTTAGTTTTGGGAAGTTTGACTATGATATGTCTTAGGGACTTTCTTTTGGAGTCTGTCCTATTTAAGGTTCACTGAATTTCTTGAATGCATATCTTCTCATCTTTCACGATATTAGAGAAGTGTTCTTCTAACAAATCTTTGACAGTTTTCTTGGTGCCTTTTTTTTTTCTTCCTGTTATAGAATTTCAGTGACACATAAGTTATTCTTTTTGATGGTATTCCACATAATTCTTAGGTTTTCTTCTTTTTGTAGTTGTTGTTCCTTTTTCTGATTGTTCCTCTAACAGATTAGTGCTAAAAGATTTGTTTTCAGTTTCACTAATTCTATCTTCTGTTGATTCAATTCTACTCCTTTATCCTTCTAATGAGTTATCTATTTCTAAAATTTTAGTATTAATCTTCTAGATTTCTATTTGCTGTTTTTTTTTTAATGGTTTCCAGTTTCCCTTTTGTTATGGTTGATTTGTTTTTGTGGTTTTAATTTAATTATTCTTGAATTTTGTCTGTCTCCCAGCAACCTGGTGACTGTGATACTCTACTAGTTTTGGCAGCACTGGGGCTCTCATCACCTGTCTCTAGGTGGATTTGGAATTCAACCTGTAATCACTGATTGTGCAGAGCAGCTGAGAGCATTGCTGGTCAGGTGTTAGCCACCATTTATCATCAATCTAGAGCTGGAATGGATAGTGGCACTCACCCAGCGCATGGGGCAGCAGGTGTGGAGGCAATGCTTATATAGGATTCCTGGCTCCTAATTGGTGAGGAAAGAAAAAAAAAATGGGGGAGGCAGGGGAAGAGGAAGCTTTTTTTAAAAAAAGGGAATGAAAAGAAACACAAAAACAACAAGGAGGGAGGGGAGATCTAAGAAGACATAAAAAGAGAAAAGCACAAAAGAAAAAAAATAGATGCAGGAGGAAGAGAATTATGAGGAGGAGGAGAAAAAGGAGAAGGAAAACAAACTTTGCCCAGTACTGCTGCAATTGTTAGATGCAAAATATAGTTGTGGCAAAATGTGGCACTCTGTGGTAGTTTGTATTGCTGAATGGGAAGGGTCAGGGACCATTACTACTAAACATCAAGATGTTGGCAGGTCAGGTTTCAGCTGTATTAAAAGGCAAAAAAAAAAGTGAGAGGGGGAAGGAAAAAACAAAAGAAAAAAAATTTGGGAGGAAAAAGAAGGAAGAAAGTGGCGGGGGGGGACAACTGGTGGAAATGTTTGTTGTCAAACACAGGTACAGAAGGAATACAAAGTTCATTCCAGACATAGATGTCCACAGAGGGGCAGAGTGGGGGCTAATAAATGTGGGGAGGGGGAATTGGGCTTGCATTCTGTGGGATCAAAAATTAAAAAAGGAAATAAGGAAGAAGAATAAAAAAGGAAAAGAAAGAAGAGAAAAACAAGGCGTGGGGCAAGAACAATGCATGAATAATATCTTTTAGAAAGATCAGCAGGAGGCTGGTCCCTATGAAGTGGAGGTTAAAGATACCCCAAATGTCTGACTTTTCCAATATGTTTGAGCCAGTGATCTGCTCTATTATCTGCCATTCCTGGGAGTTGTTAACAGACTGTCTTCTTACCTGCCGGATCTTCCTGCCTGCCTGCTATCTGACCTGCTAATCTGAGTTCATCAGCCTGCAGCTACATGAGTCAGAAGCCTCCAGCCTGACAGTTAATCCATGGACTTGGGACTAACCATCTCTATAACTCTGTGATCCATTTCCTTGATATAAACCTCTCTTTATATATAATTATACAAGCTTCACTCATTTTAATACTCTAGAGAACCCAGCCTAAGGCATTTTCTACCAAGAGTGGTTCTAGTGTGGTCTGGCAACGTCTTGCGTATGGGGTCCCCAGCTGGTCTCCCTCCCTGCCTTCTTCGGATGGCAGCTGCTTATGCTGGACATGTGGCCAGAGA
>NW_006408636.1:6647583-6650912 GCF_000296735.1 Chrysochloris asiatica | reverse complement strand
GATAGAGAGAAACACTGTTAACTGATGATGTATGGAGGGGATTATAATCAATGTAATGAAACAAGTCATATGAATGGTTGAATGTGAAACTGATGATGTGCCCTGTAAACTTTCACTCAATCCACAATAAAAACCTTAAAAAAAAAAAAAAGAGTGGTTCTAGAGAAACAAAATCATAAAGATGCATTTTCTAAATTGGTTCTCCAATCTGACTAATTTTAAAGGCATTGATAACTCTACCTCCACTAGTAAAGATGTCAAGGGTGCTGCACAGATTCATCATTCAAAGTTTCAGCTCAAGAGGGTAATAAAGGATCTAATCAATTATTTGGCTGATTCATTGATTGTGAAGTGGCCTACAATACCAGTTGTAGTAGTACTATAATACAAGTTGAAGTACCAGACCTGCCTTGGTATACTGTAGAGGAAAGTATTCAATGGCTTCAGGAAATTGGAATGTTTGTGTGGATTTATCAGGATAGACCCATGGAATCACACATGAAATGCCAAGAGGACACAGCTTTAGCCACAACAGTGAGGAACCAATTTGTGAAGGGAGCCCCAGAATCTTTGAAGACTGCTGTGATTGCTATTTTTATGTAAGCCAGATTTGACAGTGAGAACTGCCTTAATTGAATTAAGACACCTAACTACAATGGGGCTGATTGAATCAAATGGTGGTAGGGTCAAGTGACAGCACTTAATTGACACAGACAAGGTGGTTAAGATAATAAATAGCAGAATCAAAGTAGTAATCAGAATAGTTTGACTCATGTGGATTTATGGCATTGGCTACTTAGGCAGGGTGTTTCTATGAGTGAAGTAGACGGTAAACCTACCAAATATTTACTTGATCTGTAAAAGCGGAAGAATTCAAAGTCAGGTGAACAGCAGTCTAATGAATCACTGAAATTTGGAGTCAACATATCCCTCATTTTGGGTGTGCCTATTTATCAAGTGATGACTCAAAAAAACAAAACAAAACAAAAAAACAGCTGGAATTGAAGAATGAGACCCAGAACAAGGGAAGGCTCTGCAACAGGCTCAGGCTGCCATGCAAGCCATTCTGCCACTTGGACCATACAATCTAGCGAATCCAATGGTGCCTGAAGTGTCAGTGGCAGATAGAGATGCAGAGCTACCCATTATGTATTGGGTGCTTCCTGACCCACAGAGTCATAAAGTTATATGTGCACATTAAGTGGAAGTGGCATATATAAGACATGGCTCAAGCTGTGGTTTGTTTGTTTATTTGTTTTCCTTCTCTCTTCTGTGTAAGTTTACTCTTCTTGCCTCACTCAACAGGACACAGCAACTGTGTCCATACAGACCAACCACAATAGTACCCTATACAGCACCGCATGTTGGGTAAGAGCCAATGGGATCAAAAACAACAACCAACATCAGCTAAGTTCATCCGGAACTGCATAAATAGAGAATGCTGCACAGGCTCATCTCCTGATCACACCCACCAGGGGGCTGTTGGTGAGTGATTAAGAATAGGCTAACAGACAATCATCTAGTTAATTAAATTGAAACAACACAACAATGTATTAAAAGCAGCAGACAATTTCTGTTCACATGAAGAAACAAGACAGAGTGGCTCAAACTGGTGACCGACATGCAGAGATAGAAAACATTTTTGAAGAAAAAAGGCATTAGAAATACCCATAAAAGAATCCAAGAGAATGATATTTAGATACCTCCAATAATTGACACAAAGTATGAGGAAAACAAGGAAGAATTCAGGAAAGCACTACAGGAACAATCAAACAAATTAGATGAAGTATTGGAGACAATATAAAACCTGCAAATAGAAATCCAGAAGATTAACACTAAGATTTCAGAAATGGACAATACATTGAAAGGAAAAAGGAATAGATTTAAATCCATGAAAGGCAGAAGTAATGATATTGAAGATAAATTTCTCAATACTTGTAAGCTAGAAGAATAATCAGAAAAAAAAAAAATCTTAAGAAAGCCTAAGATTCATGTGGGAAACAAAAAGAGGAATAACTTATGGGTGATTGGAATTCCAGAACAGGAAAAGACAAGGAAAAGTGAAAAAACGATAGTCATAGAATTGTTGGAAGAGAAATTCCCTAGCATTATGAAAGATGAGAAGATTCAAGAAGCTAAATGAACCCGAGGTAGGATAGACCCTAAAAGAAAATCACCAAGATATATCATAATCACCTTCCAAATCAATGTCAAGGAAAGAATACTGAAAGCAACTAGTGAAAAACAGAAAGCTACCTACAAAAGAAAAACCAACAAGATTAAGCTCTGATTCTCAGCAAAAGCCATGCAGGCAAGAAGGCAATGAAGGGCTAGGGTGGAGGTGCAGTGAAGTTCGCCATCAGCAATAACACAGAATACCAGGCAAAGCAGATCCAGGGCAGAGCTCCAAAACTCGGAACCACAGAGATAGGAATATTTTAAAGGTTTGAAGGCATATAGCTTGTGGAGTTTGGAGCTGAAGTAAAAAAATCACATAGTTTTGAATCTGCTGGGCCAGTCTCGGAGGCCTGAGCCGACATCCTGGGCGAGACCAAGTGGCAAGACAAAACAGGGGGAGCAGAAAGACCACAGAAAAACGCCATGGGAACCTTGGGACAAAGGTGGAAAATATATTTTTCAGTTTTGCTTTGTTCTTATTTTCTTTGGTATCTGGTAATTGGCGTGCTCACTGTTTGCCAACCTCCATGCTGGTGAATAGAGGGAGAGCCTGAGCCAAGTGGCCACCCTCCACCCTCACCACTGGTGGGTTTTTCTGCCACGCATGCGCACAGATACTCAGCCCAAGCGGAGGCCCTGAACTTTTATTATCTGTTTCCTTTTTGTTCTGTTTTTTATCACGGGGAAGAGAAGGAGAGGGCTGAAGGGAGGGAAAGAGAGTTTAAAGGCAAAAAAGTCCAAAGGTTGGATTGGAGCCTGAGGTATAGCATAACAACCAACACTGGCAACTTGGAATCTCTCAGGCAACTTTGAAGACAGAAACTTGAAGAGAGGACATTAAAGTCATACTCATATTAAGCTATAGATTTTTTAAAAAAATTTTTTTCTTTCTTTCTTTTTCTTCCCTCCCTCCTCTCCCTTTTCTGTGATTAGAGACTGCAGTATTCAGTCTTGTTTTTGTTGGTGCTGCTTTTTATCTTCTCTCACATTCCCCCCACCCACTGGTGTTGTTTTGCTGTTATATTCTCCCCCTTCTGCCTTTGGAGGACTCTTTGTCTACCTATATTACACAAGAAGAGTCAGCAACTGCTGCCATATAGACAAGCTACAATCACACTCTATAAAACACCAAAACCCAGGCAAGAACCAAT
>NW_006408636.1:6628214-6629343 GCF_000296735.1 Chrysochloris asiatica | reverse complement strand
TGTTTATCTGTGGCCCTAATACTGAAGTGAGTATGTATTTTGGTATTTTTTTATGCTTTATGATTGTTTCCAGGGAGATGTGATCAGGGTGTGGTCTTCTCTTTTCCCTCTTCTTATTGCTTAACTCAGAGTGACTTTCCCAGGTGTTGCCTGTTTGTCTGGTATATGTCTGCTGGTATTGGTTCTTGCCTGGCTTTTGGTATTTTATAAGGTTTGATTGAAGCTTGGCTTTTTGGCAGTGGTTGCTGACTCTTCTTGTGTAATATAGGGAGACAAACAGACCTCCAACAGCAAAAGGGAGGCTATGTAACAGCCAAACAGCTGTCTTGCCCGGTCAGGGAAGTGCCTTGACTGTCTATTGAATCTTGGTTTTCCTTGCATTATAATATAAAATAGACACTGGAGGGGGAGAGAAAGGAATAGTTAGCAACATCACCATAGAAAGCTTGTAAGTCCGTCTTCTGTCTATAATTGATTGGAATACCTAAAATGGGGCTACAACATGCCCAGTGAAGGAGGCTTCCTGCGAAGTCTCTGCAGTACATAGACTATAGGTGGAAGCCTGAACCACATCCAGATCTCCAGAGATGGGAAATTCCCTCTTGAAAGGAAGAGCAGACCAGCCTTGAGCGGCTAGTAGAACAGAAGATATTTCTTGAAAGAAAGACCTACAGGAAAATTACAAAACAATAGAGGCAGATGGACTGTTAATACAAGAACAAACAAGTTGCTTGCCCAGGAAACTTCAAGGCAAGTGGTTGGGTCCCCTCAGCGCAAACTCCCTTCTAAGAATAAGACTCAATGGGAATACATGCTCTGATTGGTGACCACGCTTGACACCGATAAGGGGAAGTGAGGGGAAAACAGCAATGAAGTGGTGAGCTAAGCCCTACAATGTGGAGAGTGAAGCATGCAGCTGATAAAAAGAGAGGGCATTTGCTCAAGAACACCCACACTTGCAGATAATACCCACTTGTCCTGGCTTCAATGACTGAATGATCAGAGCTCAACCAGAAGATGAAAGAAGAGGATAAAAAGAGTAATCTGATACAATTTGATGAACTTGACCTAAACCTATGGATGCAGTAGCTCAAAAGAGGGAACAAATCCTTACAGCAAGAATCATTCC
>NW_006408636.1:6621425-6627564 GCF_000296735.1 Chrysochloris asiatica | reverse complement strand
GCAGGCTTGCAGGGTATACCCTTTGGTTGGTTGATGATGCATGGAGGGGACTTGAACCATGGCAATGAAATGATATACGATAGAATGAATGTAAAACTAATGTTCTCCCATGTAAACTATCATATATTTCACAATAAAACATTAAAAACAAAAAGAAGACAATTAAGAGACATACAAAACTCTGAAAGAAAAAAAAGTTGCCAACCAATAATCATATACCCTACAAAACAGTCCCTCAAAAATTATGGTGAGGCTGACTTCCGGTTTGGGAGCAGGAGAAGCAGAGACAGGCAGCGGAAGCCCTTCAGTGGAGGTACGAAAAAAACAGAGAAGGTGCTTCCCGGAACAGTTCCAGAGCTTTAGATCTAATATAAAGGGGTGCATCAGTTTTCGGCACCCACCAGTGGAGAAATCTGACTGTAGCAGGAATAAACGGTGATTTCTGAATCAACCACGTTGCTGCCTAAAGACTGGGCATAGATCAGAGGGTGGGGCCACAGTTAGGCTGATAAAGTGTGAAAGATACAGAGCAACTTGCTTTCACACTGGCAAGAGGTGTGATGACTTTTTAACTTTTCTTTCTTCCTCTCCCGTAGTACCCACTCTGCCCAGCCCAGGCATCTTCAGGCAGGTGGGAGCACACCCCCAAAAGGGTCCAGCATTGCACCCACAGGGTACATTTTCCCCATGGTGCTAAGAGGAAATCCCTGAAAACCACAGTGGTCCCACAAGCGAATCCTTTGTCTGCTTCTTACGATGTCTGACTCTGAGACTTAGCCCTAAAGTTGACACTCTTACTTGGGCGGGAGCCTTTATTCCTGCTTTACCTAACCACAGGCAGCAGCTCTGGCCACACAGCCAAATCATATTTGCACCTTGTAAAACCCCAACATAAAAGGCAAGAGCCAACACCAACTACTATGTACAAGGGCACAGTCATTTTGAGATTTACGCTTCATACACAGATACCTAACTGACATTCAGAGATATAAATTGCGAACAATCTTTCTTCCATTCATTTCTCAATGTCTATCTGCACACCTCCATGATTGTGACTACAGAGGGGTCCTGAGCAAGTGGATACCCCCACCCACTGCTGGAGGTTTCTACTGTGCACACACACTGACGTGCACAGCAAAGGGAACTGGACAGTCTGCTACGGTTTTGTTTTTGTTTTTCTGTGCTGGTTTTTGTCTCTGTTTTAATATGGTTCCTGTTTTTGGTCCCACTTTTATCCTGGGGGTGGGAGCTTTCTCTCCCTATGTTAGCCAAGAAGAGACAGCAATCATGGCCACATAGCCAAGCAACAGTCATACCCTATTATATCCCACCATCTGGACAGGAGGCAATACCAGCTGCTATGCATTACATAGATAGCTAACACCTGCTAAAATAGCTAGTAGTTGTCATTGTTGGTGTGCCGGGGAGTCGGTTCCGACTCATAATGACCCTCTACAAGGTTTCCTAAGTTTGTAAATCTTTACTGGAGAAGAAAGCCTCATCTTTCTCTCATGGAACAGCTGGTAGTTTTGAACTGCTGACCTTGTGATTTGCAGCCTGATTTGTAACCACTAGAAGCCTATCTCCAGATCATATCCACCAGGAGACACTCAATAAGCATAACAATACAGCAACATACATTCATTTAATCATTGAAAACACATCTAACTATTGAAAATGTCCAAGAAAATATCTCAGCACATGTACAGAAACAGAAAAGAGTAACTGAGACAAATGAGCTGGAGGCAGACATAGACTTCCCATTAGAAGAAGATCAGGCTTTGGATCTGCCTGAGAAGGAATTTAGAAGAATGATATGAAGACAAATCCAAATGCTTCACAGAGGGGTGGAGGAAAATAAAAAAGAAGTCAGGAAAGAGCTAGAGGAGCAATCAAACAAGATAGATATAGCATTGGAAACAATTCAAAACCTGCACAAAGAGGTCCAGATGATTAATAATAAAATATCAGATAGGGACCATACAATGAAAAGGCAAAGAAATAGAATTGAAGAGATGGAAGCCAGCACCACCAAGCCAGAAGACAAATCTCTCAATACTGCTAAGATAGAAGAGCAAGCAGAAAAAAAAGGATAAAAAAATCTGAAGAGAGTCTAAGATTCATGTTGAATAACATGAAGAGGAGTAAGTTAAGAATGATCATCATTCTGGAACAGGAAGAATCCCACAAGTCCACAGAGGAGATAGTTGAAGAGCTTCTGGAAGAAAATTTCCCTAACATCTTGAAGGATGAGAAAATAAGCATTCAAGAAGCAGAATGAACCCCAGGAACGATAGACTCCAAAAGAAAATCACCAAGACATATAATAATCAAGCTCTCCAAGATCAAAGACAAAGAGAGAATCCTAAAAGCAGCCTGGGAAAAGAGAAGTGTTACTTAGAAAGGTAAGCAAATCAAATTAAACTCTGACCTCTCAGCAGAAACCATGCAGGCAAGAAGGCAAGGGGGAGACATATAAAATCCTAAAAAAAACAAAAACAAAAAAACTCTGCCAAACAAGAATTATCTATCCAGCAAAGCTGTCAATCAAATATGATGATGTTGTTGTTGTTGTTGTTGTTGTTGTTGTTGTCAGGTGCCATCGAATCGGAACTGACTTATAGCGACCCCATGCACAGCAGAATGAAACAATGTCCAATCCTGGGCCAACCTCATTGCCACTGCCACACTTGAGTCCATCAATGCTGCCACCTGGCCAATCCATCTCATTCGGGGGTCTTCCTCTTTTTCTCTGACCCTCTATCTTACCAAACAGGATACCTTCTGCAGCGGCTTTTCCCTCCTGACAATATGCCCAAAGTATAAGAGACGAAGTTTAGCCATCTTGGCCTCAAAGGAGCACTCTGGCTGCATTTCTTCCAAAACAGATCTATTGGTTCTTTTGGCAGCCCATGGCACTTTTAATAGTCTCCTCCAACACCACAATTCAAAGGCATCAATTCTTCTATGATCTTCCTTATTCACTGTCCAGCTTTCACATGCATATGAGGTTATTGAAAATACCATGTCTTGGGTCAGGTGCACCTTAATCCTCAAGCTGACATCTTTGTTTTTCAACACTTTAAAAAGTTCCTGTGCAGCAGATTTGCCTAACGCAATATGTCATCTGATCTCTTGAAGGCTGCTTCTGTAAGTGTTGATAGTTGATCCAAGAAGAATGAAGTACTTGACAACTTCAATCTTTTCTCCGTTGATAAGGATGTTGTTTATTTGTCCATTGGTGAGGATTTTTGTTTTCTTGACATTGAGATGTAATCCATACTGAAGGATGTGCCCTTTGATCTTCATCAGTACAAATATGATGGTGCAATCAAAATATTCCAGGATAAACAGAAGCTAAGAGACTTTGCCAAAGCCAACCCAGTGCTTCAAAACATCCTAAAGGGAGTTCTTTGGACTGGAAACCAAGAGCAGACAACAACCAGATATCGACAGAAATGCCAATACCACCTGGATCTCAATTGACAGCAGAGTTCAGAACAGAACAAAATTACAACAACAAATTCTGAGGACCTAAGAGTTCAATCAAAAATCAAAATAATAACAATGTTAAAGAAGGGAAAAGTAAAGGAACAGAGATCCAGGTGGTGAGGAGGTCATGTAGATTGCAGGGTATAATAGACTGTCTTAAATGGAAGCAAAAGTTAGTAGACTATAGGGTAACTTCAAAGAAAGTTAACTTCACAACATACCATGAAAATGAAAATCCACGTAGAACATGGAAACAATAAATCTAAGAAGAAACGGAAAAGAAATAGCACAAAAAACATGAACTCAGCACAAGAAGGCATGCAGAACAAAGGAATTAGCAGCACCACAAAAAAACTAACATAATGACAGCAATTAATTCATTGTTGTTTGTTGTTAAATGCCATCGAGTTGGTTCCGACCCATAGCGACCCTGTACAGGGTTTCCAAGGCTGTAAAATCTTTATGGGAGCAGAAAGCCTGATCTTTCTCCCGCGGAGCTGCTGGTAGTTTCGAACTGCTGACCTTAAGGTTCGCAGCCTGATTCGTAACCACTATGCTATCAGAGCTTATCAATAATTACACCGAATGTCAATGGATTAAATGCACCAGTGAAGAGACAGAGAGGGGCAGAATGGATAAGGAAACAACACCCTTCAATATGCTGCCTGAAAGAGACTCACTTTACAAACAAAAACAAAAAGAGACTAAAAAGTTAAAGGATGGTTAAAAATATATACCAAGCTAATTGCAAGATGACATAATCATAAAAAAATCTATGCTCCCAATGAAAGAACAAGATATATAAAGCAAACCCTATTAGAATTGAGAAAGAAATAGACAAATCTACAATTACAGTGGGAGATTTTAATAGGACACTTTCGACAAAGGATAGAACAACCAGAAAGAAACTTGACAAAGATACAGAGAACTGAACAGTATAATCAACCAACTAGACTTCACAGATGTGTACAGAACATTGAAACCAACAACATCACAATACATATTCTTTTTCAGTGCACCTGGAACATTCTCCATAACTGACCAGGTGTTAGGCCACAAAACTAGCCTCCATAAATTTACAATCATCATAGTACTACAAAGCATCTTTTCAGACCATAATGCTGTAAAACTAGAAATCAACAACAGGAAGACCAAGGAAATAAAGTCAAATACATGGAAACTGAATAACACCTTGCTGACAAATGACTGAGTAGTAAAAGAAATTAAACATGAACTCACAAATTTCCTAGAAACAAATGAGAACAAAAATACAATATACAAAAATCTTTGGGACACGGCGAAAGCAGTGCTAAGAGGACAATTTTATTGTGATAAATGCACACATCCAAAAAGAGGAAAGAATAAAAATTAACACATTAACACAGCATCTACAACAATTAGAAACAGACCAACAGAGGGAACCTACAGTCACCAAAATAAAAGAAATAATAAAGATAAGAACAGAAATAAATGTGATGGAAAACAGAAAAACTGTAGAAAGAATCAACAGGACAAGAAGCTGGTCCTTTGAAAGGATTAATAAAATTTATAAACCATTGGCAAACCTGAAAAAAGAAAAGAGGGAGAAGACACAAATAACACACATTAGAAACCACATGGGTGATGTCACAACGCAACAAAAGGGTAATAATAGAATACTATAAAGAGTTGTACTCCAACAAATTAGAAAACTTCGAAGAGCTGGATATATTTTTAGAAAACACGACCTACCTAAATGTACACAAAGTGAAGTACAAAACTTGAACAGACCCATGACAAAAGAAGAAATTGATCAGGTCATCAAAAACTTCCAACCAAAAGAAGTCCAGGTTCAGATGGCTTCACTGGTGAGTGCTACCAAATATTCAGGGAAGAACCTGTCACCAATTCTACCCAAATTATTCCTGAATATAGAAGAAGATGGAAAAGTTCTGAATATATTTTATTAAACAAGCATAGCCCTCATACCCAAACCAGTGAAGGACATCACTAAGAAAGAAAATTATAGACCAATATCCCTCAGAAACATAGATGCAAAAATTCTCAACAAAATCAGAGCCAACAGAATCCAAAAGCACATCAGAAAAATAATACATCATGATCATGTGGGATTCATATTAGTGATGCAAGGATGCTTCAACATTAGAAAAACTATCAATGTAATCTACCACATAAATAAGAAAAAGGAAAAGGACCACATGATCATATCAATTGATGGAGAAAATGCAGTTGACAAAATCCAACATCAATTCCTGATAAAAACACTAAACAAAGTAAGAATTGAAAGGAAATTCCTCAACATAATTAAGAGCATCTATAGAAAACCAAGAACCTACATCACTGTCAATGGAGAGAAACTGAAAGCCTTACCTCTGCGAAAAGGAACCACACAGAGATGCCCTTTGTCACCACTCCTATTCAATATTGTGCTGGAATTCTTAGCATGAGCTATATGGCAAGACAGGGCAATTAAAGGCATCCAAAGGAGCTCTGGTAGCGTAGTGGTTACGACTCGGGCTGGGAACCTTAAGGTTAGCGGTTCGAAACTACCAGCCGCTCCGCGGGAGAAAGATAAGGCTTTCTACTCCCGTAAAGATTTACACTCTCGGAAACCCTGTACAGGGTCGCTATGGGTCGGAACCGACTC
>NW_006408636.1:6572443-6621074 GCF_000296735.1 Chrysochloris asiatica | reverse complement strand
CTGGATAGGAAGACTTAACAATGTGAAAATGTCAATACTGCCCAAAGCAATTTACACATATAATGCAATCCCAATCCAGATTCCAATGACATTCTTCAGAGATGGAAAAAAACAATTACAAACTTTATATGGAAAGGAAAGACACCGAGGATAAGCAAAGCACTGCTTAAGAAGAAGATTAAAGTTAGAAGCCTCCTACTCTCTGATTTCAACATTTATTACACGGCTACAGTGGTGAAATTTTTCTATGTAGTCCATCTGGCAAGGTCCATGTGTTATGCTGTCTAAAGGAGGTATTTGAAATGAACAAATCATTGGTTTTGCAGAATTCTATTATGCGTTCTCCAGAAAGAGAAGATGGAAAAGCTCCATATCATCAGTGAAAACAAGGCCAGGGGCAGATTGTGGAACAGACCATCAATTACTCATTTGCAAATTCAAACTGAAGCTGAATAAAATGAAAACAAGTCCACGAGAGCCAAAAGATGACCTTGAATATATTCTACCTGAATTTAGAGATCATCTGAAGAACTGATTTGATACATTAAACACTAAAGACTGAAGACCAGAAGGGTTGTGGGATGACATCAAGAACATCATACATGAAAAAAGAAAGAAATCATTGAGAAGACAAGAAAGAAGGAAAAGGTCAAAATGGATGTCAGAAGAGACACTGAAACTTGCTCTCCAGCGTCAAGATGCTAAAGCAAACAGAAGAACTGAGGAGGTCCAAGAGCTGAACAGAAAATTTCAAAGATCAGCTCGAGAAGATAAAGCCAAATAGTACAACGAAATGTGCAAAGATATGGAATCAGAAAACCAAAAAGGAAGAACACGGTCAGTATTTCTCAAGCTGTGGAAAATGATGAAAAAATTCAAGCCTTGACATTCGTTATTGAAGGATTATCTGGGAAAATTATTGAATGATGCAGAAGATGGAAGGAATAAGAAGATGGAAGGAATACACAGATGCACTGTACCAAAAGGAAATGGTTGTTCAACCGTTTCAAGAGGTAGCATATGATCAAGAGCCAATGATACTTAGGGAGGAAGTCCAAGGTGCATTGAAGGAATTGGCAAAGAACCAGGAATTTTTAGAATAAAAATGGAAATCTTTCAAGAAAGTGAGGCGGCACAGGAGGCACTCACTCATCTCTGCCAAGAAGTGTTGAAGACAGCTATCTGGCTGACTATTGGAAGAGATCCATTTTTGTGCCCATTCCAAAGAGAGGTGACCCAACGGAATGCGGAAATAATTGGATCATCTCTTTGATGTCTCAAGCGAGTAAAGTTTCGCTAAAGGTGATACAGAAACGGCTACAATCATACATTGACAGAGAACTTCCAGAGGTTCAAGTCGGATTCAGAAAAGGCTGTGGAACGAGGGATATCATTGCTGATGTCCAGTGGATCTTGGCTGAAAGCAGAGAATATCAGAAAGATATGCAAAGGCTTTCGATTGTGTGGATCATGACAACATTGTGAAGTATGAGTATTCCAGACACTTAATTGTGCTCATGAGGAATCTGTACCTGGACCAACAGGCGGTTGTTCAAACAGAACATGGGATCATTGAATGTTTTAAAATTAAGAAAAGTGTGCGACAAGGTTGCATTCTTTCACCATACTTACTCAACTTGTATGCTAAGCAAATAATACGAGTAGCTGGGTTATATGAAGAAAAACATGGCATCAGGATTGGAGGAAGACTCATTAACAACCAGCGATATGCAGATGATACAACCTTGCTTGCTGAAAGTGAAAAGGACTTAAAATATTTACTGATGAAGATCAAAGAGTACAGCCTTTGGTATGGATTACATCTCAATGTCAAGAAAACAAAAATCCTCACCACTGGACCAATAAACAACATTCTTATTCATGGAGAAAAGATTGACGTTGTCAAGGACTTCATTCTTCTTGGATCAACTATCAACACTCATGGAAGCAGCAGTTAAGAGATCAATCGACGTATTGCATTAAGCAAATCTGCTGCACATGACCTTTTTAAAGTGTTGAAGAGCAAAGATGTCAACTTGAGACCTAAGGTGCGCCTGACCCAAGCCATGGTGTTTTCAATAGCCTCATATGGATGCAAAAGCTGGACAGTGAATAAGGAAGACTGTAGAAGAATTGATGCCTTTGAGTTATGGTGTTGGAGGAGAATATTGAAAGTGCCATGGGCTGCCGAAAGAACCAACAGATCCGTTTTGGCCTTAGAGGCCAAGATGGCCAAACTTTGTCTCTCATACTTTGGACATATTGTCAGGAGGGAGTAGTTTCTGGAGAAGGATATCATGTTTGGTAAGGTCAGAGAAAAAGAGGAAGACGCCCATCGAGATGGATTAGCCAAGTGGCAGCATCGATGGACTCAAGCGTGGCAACGATAGTGAGGTTGGACCAGAATCAGGCAGTGTTTCATTTTGCTGTGCATAAAGTCACTATGGGTTGGTACCAATTTGATGGCACCTAACAACAACAACAGTGGTCAAAACAGCTTGTTACTGGTACAATGAAAGATACATAGATCAATATAACAGAACTGAGCATCCAAAAATTAATCCATCCGCATATAGCCAACTGATTTTTGACAAATTTTCTAGGTGTATTGCATGGGGAGGAGATAGTCTCTTTAACAGATGGTGCTGGCAGAACTGGAAAGCGATTGTAACAAGACCTTTACCTCACACCCTATACAAAAACAATCTCAGCATGGATTAAAGACCTAAATGTGGTATATATTCACAAGAAATACAAGCCATAACACGAGTAAGTACATGCACACAAATGTTCATAGCAGCACTATTCACAATAGTAAAAAGATGGAGACAGCCTAAGTGTCAGTCAATGGAAGAATGGATAAACAAACTTTGGTACATACATACAAGGTAATATTATGCTACCTTGAAGAATAACAAGGAAGCTGCAAGTACCGCATAACGTGGATAAACCTTGAGGACATTATGCTGAGTGAAATTAGTCAGTTACAAAAGGAGAAATATTGCATAGGACCATTATTGTGAAAGCTTAAGAAAATTGCCCACACTAAAAGGGGGGAAAACAAAAAAGAACAATTCTTTGTTGGTTACTGGGGTGTAGGGGGTGGAGTGAGGGGAGGGAGGGGAATGTGGAGCACAGGGTAGGGGATAGACACACGATAGTTTGGGTGTTGTGGAGGGCAGTACACTAGAAGGGGAAGGGAAATGGAAGAACAGGGTGGATGGGAGAACAGTTAGACAGGTTTGCATGGGTTAAATGGGACAGAGGTAAATAGTGATGTATGCTCAACTTTAGAACAATACAGGGATTGAGGCATGGTTTGAATGGGTAAAAGAGGGGAAATAATTTTAAGATGGTTGACTGTCTTATGAATTATGAATCTTGGTTTCCCTTGCCCACTATTGTAAAATAGACACTTGAGGGGGAGAGCAAGGAGTAGCCAGAAACATCACTATAGAAATCTTGTAAGCCCGTCTTCAGGCTATAACTGATTGGAATACCTAAAATGGGGCTAGAACTTGCCCAATGAAAGAGGTTTCCTGCTGAGCCCTTGCATTGCATAAGACAAGATGGTAGGTGGAATCCTAATCTCCATCAGAATCTTCTGAGGTGGGAAGTTTCCACTTGAAAACGCAAGCATACCAGCTTGGAGTAGGTAGAGTAACAGAAGATACTTCTTGAAAGAAAGACCAGCAGGAAAAAACAAAACAAAAAACAATAACAGCAATCTGATTGACTACTACAAGAACAAGCAAGTTGTTTACCAGGGAGCCATTAAGGCAAGCAATCAAGTCCCCTCTGGGCAAACCCCCTTCCAAGACTGAAATGAAAAGGGAATACACGAGTAGCCATGTAATCTTGCTGGTGCCCATGTTGGTCTACCAATCAGGGGAAGTGGGGAAAAACAGCAGTGTAGCTGTGAGCTAAGTCCGACCACGTTCAATAGGCTCCTTTCAACCTGGATCCCGACTTGGTTGGTCAGCAGTATAGTGAGACCTGGGGACTCCTGAGCCCACGGACAGGGACATAGTCACAGAGGACTAGAGTGGAGAGTGAAGTGTCCGGCTGATATGAAGTTAGGGGAGATGCACAAGAACGTCCAAACTTGTGGATAGTACCTATTTGACCTATCTTCAATGGCTGGATGATCAGAACTCAACTAGAGGAAGAAAAAAGAGTAATCCACTACAATTTGATGAACTTGACCTATACCTATGGAGGAAACAAGTCTTTATAGCAAGGATCATTTCCACCTCTTCTGCACACAGGGTGGACAGGGATGGGCAACTTAGACATTGGCCACCCAAAATGGAGGGGGGAGGGGCTACAAAGGCACAAAGTGACTGGCTTACAAGTTTTCAAGACTTAGCCTAGTCTCAGAGGGTGCGGGGGAAGGTAGAATCTCCACTGAGTGGTTTCCAACCTGTCTAGACAGAGCTGGTGAAAAGAGATGGGGATAAGCCTCTTGTGGTTCAATAGTGAATAATTGCTTTCAGGACTGATTGTGAATGTTGCAAATGTAAAGGTAGAAGTTTTGTAACAAAAGGAGGGGAGTGGTTGATATTGCAGTCCAGGAACGGAGGACTGAAACTATCAAGTGAGAAAAGTGGAGTGTGGGACCCTATCCAGCAAAGCAGTGATGCCAGAGATGGAGGCAGAGAGGATGACATGGAGAGATGGAGTGGCTGGGGACGCTAGACTCAAAGAGGGAGAAGGGCTGTGTGCTGGTGGCCAGGGGGCTGATGTGCAAGTTAGTATCATCTGCATATCGCAGGTTGTTAATGAGTCTTCCTCTAATCCTGATGCCACGTTTTTCTTCATAGAACCCATCTTGTCTGATTATTTGCTCAGCATACAGGTTGAATAAGTATGGTGAAAGAATACAACCCTGTTGCACACCTTTCCTAATTCTAAACCATTCAGTGTTCCCACATTTTGTTCGAACAACTGCCCCTTGGTCCATGTACAGATTTCTCCTGAGCACAATTAAGTGTTCCGGAATACTCCTACTTCGCAATGTTGTTCATAGCTTGTCATGATCTACACAATTGAAAGTCTTTGTGTAGTCAATAAAGCACAGGTAAACATCTTTCTGATATTCTATGCTTTCAACCAAGATATGTCGGACATCAGTAATGATTCACATAATAGCTAAGCTTAACCCTCATACCAAAGCCAAGCAAAGACATCACTAAAAAAAGAAAATTATAGACCAACAACCCTCATGGATGTAGATGTAAATTTTTTTCAACAAAATCCTAGCCAACTGAATTCAACAACACATCAAAAAATAATACTTCAGTATCATGTTGGACTCATACCAGGTATGCAAGGATGGTTCAATATTAGAAAAAGTCAGTATAATCTACCATATAAATAAAACAAAAGAAAAGAACCACATGATCATATAGATTGATGCAGAAAAGGCAGTTGACAAAATTCAACATTCGTTCATGTTAAAAGCACTCAACAAAGTAGGAACCGAAGGGAAATTTCTCAACATAATTAAGAGCATATATACAAATCCAATAGCCAACATTACCTTCACTGAAGAGAAACTGAAAGCATTCCTTTTGTGAACAGCAACCAGAAAGGATGCCTTTTATCACCACTCCTCTTCTATATTGTGTTGGAAGGCTAAAGTCAGGGCTATAAGGCAAGAAAGGGAAATTAAAAGCATCTAAATGCACAAATCTGTCAGTTTGTCATACTGTGGTGGCTTGTGAGTTGCTGTGATTCTGGAAGCAATGTCCCCAGTATTTTAAATACCAGCAGTGTCACCCATGGTGGACAGGTTTCAGATGAGCTTCCAGATGAAGAAAGATTAGGAAGAAGGAGTGACAAAGTACTTCTGAATATTTAGTCACTGCAAACCTTATGACGGTCAGATATAGTGCCAGAAAATGAGCCCCTCAGTTTGGAAGGCACTCAAAGTGCGACTGGGGAAGAGCTGCCTCCTCAAAGAAGAGTTGACCGTAATGACATGAATGGAGAAAAGCCCATGGGAGTAAAGCCCTAGGGTCCTTCATCTGCTGATGGGGCACAACTCAAAATGAAGAGAAACAGCTGTAAACATACATTAATAATCGGAACATGGATGTATGAAGTATGAAAATAGAAAAATTGGAAATTGTCAAAAATGAAATGGAATGCATAAACATTGATACTGTAGGCATTAGTGAGCTGAAATGGACTGGCATTGGCCATTTTGAATCTGATAACCACATGGTTTACTATGCCAGGAATGACAAATTGAAGAGGAATGGTGTTGCATTCATTGTCAAAAAGAACATATCCAGATCAGTCATGAGGTACAATGCTGTCTGTGATAGGATAATATCCATGCGCCTACAGGGAAGCCCAGATAATACTACTATTATTCAAATTTACACCAACCACTAAAGCCAGTGAGGATGAAACAGAAGAATTCTACCAACTTCTTCAATTTGAAAATGATCAAACATGCAATCAGGATGTATTAATTATTAATGGTGATTGGAATGCAAAAGTTGGGAACAAAGAGGAAGGATCAGTAGTTTGAAAATATGGCCTTGGTGATAGAAATGATGCTGGAGATGGCATGATAGAATTCTGCAAAATCAATGATTTGTACATTTCAAATACCTTCCTTAGACACATGGACCTTGCCAGGTGGAATACATAGAAATCAAATTAACTACATGTGTGTAAAGAGATGACGGAAAAGCTCCATATCATCAGTCAAAATAAGGCCAGGGTCAGATTGTGGAACAGACCATCAATTACTCATATGCAAATTCAAACTGAAGCTGAAGTAAATGAAAACAAGTCCACGAAAGTGGAAATATGACCTTGAATATATCCCATCTGAATTTAGAGATCATCCGAAGAACATATTTGAAACATTAAACACTAAAGACGGAAGACCAGAAGAGTTGTGGAATGACATCAAGAAGATCATACAGGTAGAAAGCAAAAAGTCATTAAGAAGACAAGAAAGAAGGAAAAAGTCAAAATGGATGTCAGAAGAGACACTGAAACTTGCTCTCCAGTGTAAAGATGCTAAAGCAAATGGAAGAACTGAGAAGGTACAAGAGCTGAACAGAAAATGTCAAAGATCAGCTCAAGAAGATAAAGCCAAATAGTACAACAAAATGTGCAAAGATATGGAATCAGAAAACCAAAAAGGAAGAACACGCTCAGCATTTCTCAAGCTGGGGGAAATGACGAAAAAATTCAAGCCTCGACATTTGTTATTGAAGGATTCTCTGGGAAAATTATTGAATGATGCAAAAAGCATCAATAGAAGATGGAAGGAATACACAGAGTCACTGTACCAAAAGGAAATGGTTGATGTTCAATCATTTCAAGAGGTAGCATATGACCAAGAGTCAATGATACTGAAGGAAGAAGTCCAAAGTGCATTGAAGGAATTGGAAAAGAACAAGGCACCAGGACTTGATGGAACAAAAATGGAAATCTTTCAAGAAAGTAAGGCGGCATAGGAGGCACTGACTCATGTATGCCAAGAAATTTGGAAGGCAACTATCCAGCCAACTGATTGGAAGAGATCCATATTTGTGCCCATTCCAAAGAGAGGTGACCCAACGGAATGTGGAAATCATCAGATGATATCTTTGCTATCCCATGTGAGTAAAGTCTTACTAAAAGTAATACAGAAATGGCTACAAGCATACATTGACAGAGAACTTCCAGAGGTTCAAGCTGGAATCAGAAGAGGATGTGGAACAAGGGATATCATTGCTGATGTCCGATGGATCTTGGCTGAAAAAAGAGAATATCAGAAAGATGTTTACCTGTGCTTTATTGACTATGCAAAGGCTTTTGATTATGTGGATCATGACAAGCTTTGGACTGCATTGCAAAGTATGAGTATTCCGGAACACGTACTTGTACTCAGGAGAAATTTGTACATAGACCAAGAGGCAGTTGTTCGAACAAAACGTGGGAACACTGCATGGTTTATAATTAGGAAAGGTGTGTGACAGGGTTGTATTCTTTCATCATACTCATTCAACCTTTATACTGAGCAAATAATCTGAGAAGCTAGGTTATATGAAGAAAAATGTCAAATTAGGATTGGAGGAAGACTCATTCACAGCCTGCGATATGCAAATGATACAACCTTGCTTGCTGAAAGTGAAGAAGACTTAAAATATTTACTGATGAAGATCAAAGAGCACAGTCTTTGGCATGGATTGCATCTCAATGTAAAGAAAACAAAAATCCTCACCACTGGATCAATAAACAACATTCTTATCAATGGAGAAAAAAATTGAAGTTGTCAAGGACTTCATTCTTCTTGGATCAACACTCACGGAAGCAGCAGTCAAGAAATCAAATGACGTATTGCATTAGGCAAATCTACTACACAAGACCTTTTTAAAGCATCGAAGAGCAAAGATGTCAGCTTGAAGACTAAGGTGTGCCTGACCCATGCCATGGTATTTTCAGTAACCTCATATGCATGTGAAAGCTGGACAGTGAATAATGAAGACCATAGAAGAATTGATGTTTTTGAGTTATGGTGTTGGAGGAGAATATTGAAAGTGCCATGGTCTGCCAAAAGAACCAACAGATTTGTGTTGGAAGCAGTGCAGCCAGAGTGCTCCTTGGAGGCCAGGATGGCCAAACTTCGTCTCTCATACTTTGGACATATTGTCAGGAGGGACCAATCGCTGGAGAAGGATATCATGTTTGGTAGGGTGGAGGGTCAGAGAAAAAGGGGGAAGACCCCCAGCAAGATGGATTGGCAAAGTGGCAGCATCAATGGGCTCAAGCATGGCAATGATAGTGAGGTTGGCCCAGGATCGGGCAGTGTTTCGTTCTGCTGTGCATAAGGTCTCTATGAGTCGATATCAACTCAATAGAACCTAACAACAAATTGGTAAGGAAGTAAAACTCTATTTGCAGATGATAAGATACTATGCATAGAAAATCCCAACGAGTCAGCAAGAAAATGATTGGAACTCATTAAAAGATTCAGCAAAATGGCAGGGTATAAGATCAGTATGCAAATATCATTTAGATTCCTCTATTCTAATAAAGACAACTCTGAAAAGGAAATTAGTAAAATAATAGTGTTTACAATAGTCACCCAAGAGATGAAATACTTAGGAAGAAATCTAACCAGAGAAACAGAAGACCTATACAAAGAAGATGGCAAAACAGTATTACAAAAAACAAAAGAGACTTACAATAATGGAACAGTATACCATGCTCATGGACAAGAAGACTTGGCATTGTGAAAATGTCAACACTATCCAAAGCAATCTATAGATATAATGGAATCCCAATCCATATTCCAACATCATTCTTTAAAGAGATGGAAAAACTGATCACCAAATTTATATGGAAAGGAAAGAGACCTTGGATAAGTAGAGCACTACTTAAGAAGAAGATCAAAATTGGAAGTCTCTCATTCCCTGATCTCAAAACTTAATACACAGTCAAAGTGGTCAAAACAGCCTAGTACTGGCACAATGAAAGATACACAGATCAATGAAACACAGTTGAGAACTCAGAAGTAAATGCATCCACATACATCCAGTTGTAGCACTCTAGGAAAAGCACTGAACTGTGAATCATAAGGTCAGCAGTTTAAACCCACCTTGACAACCCCATACAGAGTTGCTGTTTTTCAGAACCAACTCAGTGATACTTAACAACAACAGTTAGCTGATCTTTGACAAAGGGCCAAAATTCATTAAAGAGGGAAGAGATAGTATTAAAAAAAAAAAAAAAAAGATGGTGGCAAAACTGGAAATCCATTTGCTGAAGAAGGAAACAAGACTCATATTTCACACCATATACAAAAACAAACTCAATGTGTATTAAAGACCTAAATGTAAAACTCTAAAAGTCATCAATGAAAAAATAAAGTCAAGCTTAAAAGCTCTAATACATGGTATAAATACATGGTCAAACATTACTGAAAATACAGGAACAGAAGTAGACAAAATGGATATATTGGACCACCTAAAAATTAGACATTTATATAAATCAAAGGAGTGTGGCACTATTGGATAAAACACTGAACCGCAAGATCTGTTTGAACCACAAGGTTGGCAGTTCAAACTCACCAACTGCTCTTTGGAAACCCTAGACAGGGTCGCTATGAATCAGAACTGACTCAATGGCACTTAACAACAACATGCATCAAAAGGTTTCATCAAAAGAATAAAAAGGATCCCACATACCAGGAACTTCTTTTTTTCCAACGACATGTCAGACAAGAAACTAATCTCTAAAATGTATAGAAAACTACAACACCTCTAGAAGAAAAAGACAAATGATCCAATTTTTAAAGGGACAAAGCAATGGACCAAGGAAGACATTCAGGCAGTCAACAAACATATGAAGACGTGGTCACGATCATTAGCCATTATATATCAAATCAAATCAAAACAACAATGGAATAATTTCACACCAGCATTAATAATAAAGCTTTTTAAAAACAACAACAGAAAACAACAAATTCTTACGAGTATGTGGAGAGACTGGGACCCTTGTATATATGGGGGCACAAAAACACTAGTAAGGCATGTTCACCATGGAATTGTCAATCATTCAATATCAAAAGGGCACATTTATCTAAGGACAAAGTTGAGAAAGGATGGGAAGGTGGGTGGAATGAAAATAGGAACCACAGGGAGGAAGTGAGATAACTGTTGTTACATGGATGGGATTGTAATAATTGAAATGAAACAATGTGCATGATTTGTTGATTATAAAACTGATGATTTTGTCTGTAAACCTTCATTTGATTTACAATAAGAAGTTTTTGTTTTTAAAGTAAAATAAAAAGCATTACAGTACTGGAGAAACTGCTAGCTGTCAAACTTGGTTGTGCAGGAACTCAGTGTTCACTCCTCTGGAGCATGCACCTCAGACTGTATTAATGTGGGAAGTTGGGGGGAGTTCCCCCTCTGTGGGATAAAAAAATCAAATAAAAAAGAAACAAGTATGAAGACAAAGATGAAAAATGAAAAAATCAAAAGGAAAGGATAAAAAGAAAAGAAAAGAAAAGGGGGAGGAAGAGGGAAAAACTAAGAAAAAGATAAAAGTAAAATAAAAATGGATGTGGGGGGGCGGTGACTGGCTGCTTGGTGGGGGGCAGCATGGTAAGGTAAGGTGGGAAGTCATGCCTCAGTGGTTACTGATTACCAGTGTATGTCGTGAGATAGTCCAGTTGGAATCCCAGTTGGAATGCTTCTTGCAATAATTCAAAATGAGTGTGCTGTGCTGGTTGGGAGTTTACTGCTCTTTGTTCATGGTTTCATTCAGTCTTTTCTGTTCATCAGTGTTGATCTATTTCTATACCCTTTCCTTTGAAGCTGTGGGTTCCAGAATGTCATCTGTACCCATTTCACTTGATTTCTAGAGTCTTTGTAGTAGAAGGTTAAATTGGACCGTCCACCAATTAAAAGTTTTTATTGTAAATTGGGTGATATTTATAGAACAAATCAGTTTTCTATTGAACAATTCACACACATTATGTTTCATGTCATTGATTTCAATCCCCACAATGTAACACCATTTGCTCCCTGTGTTTCCTGCTTCCACTTCTTTCCTTTTGAATTTTGTTCTTATGTAAATGCTGCCCTTTTGATCTCAAATGGTTGATTAATTATTCAAAGGTGAGTGTACCTCCCTAGTGTTATTATTGCCCTCATAGACATATTGTTGAACCATGGGGGTGAGTTCATCTCCAGACCTGAAGGGTGACTAAAGTCTTGGGGATTCAACCAGTCTATCTGACCAGTAGACCTATTTTGTTTTTTAAAAATAATGAATTTGAATTTTATGCCACATTTTTCTTCCACCCTTTCCAGAACCTTTTCAGATATCTTTCAGAGAAGTCTACCTTTTATCATGCACAATTTTTGTTTATAGTTCTCATCTGAAGGAACCCTGGTGATTCAGTAGGTTAAGTGTTGGGCTGCCAACAGAAAAATTTGAACCCAGAACCACTCTGCAGGAGAATGATGAGGTAGTCTGCTTCCATAAAGATTTACAGCCTTAGAAGCCCTGTGGAGCAGTTCTGCTCTGTTATATAGGGTCGTTATGAGTCGAATTGACTTCATGTCATTGAGTTTCTCTCTTATCCACTACTGATTGGCTAATCTCTAGTTCTTTTCTCTTTATCCTTATGAATCTCTATTTTTATCATTTTTGTGGTAATTGTTGTGGGGCTCAAAGAGTGATAAACACTTGTGTTCAATCTGCTATGTTCAACTGGAAATGTTTTCTGTCATTTCTAACATTTATTTTGACCCATTTTTCTCTCACATAGTCTCATTCATAACTATTTAAAAGATTAATTCCAAGTGAGTGACTTGTCATCTTTATTAAATCTTTCCTAACTGTGTGAACCTTCAATATTCCAGTACCTTATTATATTCTATTTTACATTTTTCTTTGTTTCTTGCTTGCCATTCTTGCGTATTTCCAACCCGGATGAAGATGAGTCTTTTTTCTCTGGTATTACTTCCATTGTGGAGTCCTGGTGTGGCACTGCGGGATAAAGCATGGGACTGCAAGGTCGATTTCAACTACAGGGTCAGCAGTTCAAACTCACCAGCTCCTCAGAAACCCTATACAGTGTCGCTGAGTTGGAACCGACTTGACAGCACTTAACAACAACTTCCACTGTAGTCTCACATAGAAGAAATGAAAAACAACAACAACAACAACAACAACAACTATGAATTGAAGGAAAAGTGTGTTCCTGGTTCCATTTTTCCAGGACTCCCAACTTCTGATGATCAGATCAGTGTGATTCACCACTAGCTCCTTGGCCACAGATGGGGCCCAGAGCAGCACTGGAGCAAGTCCTGGGGAGTAGAGGGCTTCCTGTGTTACAGTTGCTGAGTACAGTTGGGGAGGAAAACATCTTACTTTTAAGACCTGAGTCAGGTTCCCAAGGCAAGGGAAAAGAATGATTTTCTACCACCTTCATGGAATCATGTCCCAATCCTACTATGGTGAGCATAGTGAAGAAGTGAGAGTTTGAGTGGGCATGAGTGAGAGAACATGCAACCTTGGGGTGGACAGGACTCTTGAGGAAGGGTAAGTGTGATGCGCAGATCATAATTCATTGACTCTGGGCTGGGCTTCCTCCAGCAATCACCATGATCTTTGGTACTTCATAATGTCCAATCACAGTGCTTAGTTTCAGCTTTTGCCAGCAGACACATGAGCAAGGTAAGGGTTTTGTTGGAACTATGTTGTCACATGTGTTCACCTCTTTTTTCTACTTGCATTATCATCCTGAGAGACTCTGGCCCCTTTCTAGTCAGTTCTTCAGGTCACATGCCCTGGGCTAGAGAAACTGAGAGAACCCCTTTTAGGATGACAGATCAGAACGGGACTGAGTTGGGGGAGATGCAGTTAGTGAGGTAGAAAGCTAGTTCTGTCCTATGTTGGATCTAACTTACTATAACTCCATTCTGGTTGTCATTTAAGAAGCCGGAAACAGCAGGAGGTGAAAATTTGTGGCACTGTGGGTTAATGCGCTAGACTGCAAAATCAGTTTTAATGGTAAGGTTGGTGGTTCAAGCTCACCAGCCATTCCTCAGAAGTTGTATACAGGGTCGCTATGGGTTGGAACTGACTCAGTGACACTTTACAACAATAACAAGGCCCAAAAGGGCTCAGACGTGGACAGTGGGGATGGGACAAAGCTTGGCTATGTTGGTTCTATTTCAGGTTGGTTCTTTATCAGTGTGAAGTATTTATTAGTGCCTGTGGAAACAGTACTGTGATTACTTTCTTTTCAAGGTGAGTAGCCTCTGATTTCTAAGATCCCTTCCAGGTCTCTAGTCAAAAGAGGAACACACTTTCTTGGCTAAATCCCTACTGACTCCACATTCCTTCACAGCTTTTGAAGACTCGTGATATCTCTCCCAACTACAACTGCATCCTTTTCTGCTGCCGTTATGGGATCATGTCCTATTCCTACTTTGACTACAAGGACCACAATTTTCTCTGAGATGTTTCCTGGCCTCATTCCTGTATGTTCACACTGGGAGCCTTTTTTCTGGTTGCCTTTTCTTGTAGACTATATAATGTCTATAGGTAAGTTGGCTCCTAGGACATAAAGCCAAAGAAAAAATGGTTCTCTAAGGAAAAAAGTACAGATGAAAGGCCAGTTCTGATCTTAAAGATCTTAACTTTGGCTCACCTGCCTGATATAAGGTTCCCGGCTTGTACTCTCCTTTGAAGTGGTAGAAAGGAAAGTTAAGGAGTTTGGGAAATGGCTAATGACTTTTTCTGTCCATCAGGGTCCTGCTCTGTGAGTCAATCCTCCATGGACTTTCTGTTTACCCACAAAGGCATAGACAATAAATATGCTTGCTGTAGTATGGTGGCTGGACTAAGTGGCTGGACTACAGCCATCCAAGCTCTACCACCCAGGTCTTAAAGGATTGCAGTGGCTTTGTGTGTATGGTCCTTAGGGCAGCTCTGGTCTGGACTATAGGAAGGGTTCCAAAAGCCCAGCAGGAAAGGTGGAACGGGTTTTGAGAAAATAGTAGCTAAAGAGAGCAGAAGAGAGCCACTTCTAGGTTGGGGTTAATCTGGGGCAGGGCCCAGAGGCATTTCTGCTTATGAAGAGTGGCAAGAGGATCAGTCCTGAGCCTGTTCTCCCTCTCATTATCCTCACTCAAACCAAACTCATTGTCAATGAGAACTACCCGTAGAGTTTCCAAGACTGTAAATGTTTACAGAAATGGACTGCCACATCGTTTTCTCATGGAGCAGCTGGTAGGTTTGAACCACCAATGTTTTGGTTAGCAGTCAAATGTTTAACCACGGTTCCACTGTTGTTGTTAAGTGCTATAGAGTCTGTTCTGACTCACAGAGACCCTGCATAGGGTTTCTGAGGAGTGGCTGGTGAACTAATCTTGCAGTTCAAACCGACCTTGCTGTGGAGTGCTTATCCTACAGCACCACACAAAGACCCTTTATCCTCTCACAGGTGGCTCTCTCAGGTCCTGGCTTCCAAGATGACAAAGAAAGCTGCATGCAGCTTATTTGCTGCACGAACTGCGCTCCCTGTGTGCCCAAAGATAAGGCCATTAAGAAGCTCATAATGCAAGACATAGTAGAGGTCACAGCCGTTGGGATATTTCCAAAGTGTCTTCCACGCATACGTGCTTCCCAAGCTGTACGTGAAACTATATTATTGTGTGAGCTGTGCCATTCACAGAAAGGGTCAGGACTGTTCTCGTGAAGCTCGGAAGGATTGAACACCCTCACCCCAATTTATATCTGCAGTTGTTGCCCCACAACCACCATGAAAACCCATGTAAAGATTTGAGCCCTGAAAGGCTGAAGAAAAACTAACCTGCAAGAAAAGAAAAGAAAAGAAAATTATACTTTAAAAAATAAGGGGCCGTAGGACTGTCTATAATTGCATCTCAGAGGTAGTCAAATTTAATATACCCATTGAAGGGAAAAACAACCAAATGAAATAGCCCAGTGCTGTAGGTCTGTAGACTCACAGGAGAGTTTGAGGCTTGCTTCCTTTAGCTTGCTCTTGTTTTGCCCCCAAAAGCAACCTAGGGTAGACCATGGGACCCTCACACTCAGCCTGTACCTATGCACAGCTAGGCTGGGGGCTGAAAAGACTATATAGGCAGACTCAGGGATCACTCACAGTCAGCATGTCTGGCTTTTGGAAAAGTCCCTACCATTTTGTGTCTCAAAGAGCATGCCCTTTCTCTGTAAGAATCTCAAAGAACATGCCATTCCAGCTCTTTCCATTGCTTTCAGAAGTGGTTCCAGAGCATGGCTTTGGATACAGCTTTATCAGAAACTCTAGGGGCCTTCTGCCCTATGTAACTACCACTGGTGAAGGGTCCTTCTGTCGGATACATGAACCTTGGTTTAGGGTACATGAACCAGTTTTGGGGCCTAATCACAGCTTTAGCTGTTCCCATAGGCAGGGAGACTGGACAGACTGAGTGGTGGGGTGAGGGCAAGGAGAACCTGGACTTGAGGGTTGGGGCCCATTCTGAGGAAGGGAGTATTCTGATGCTTTTCCCTTTTCCTTCTCTATTTTCCTTGGCAGCTGGGGAGCCTCTACCACTGCCCAAGATTGAGAACCCAACCCAGGAGACCATGGCTAAATACCATGCACCCTATACTGATGCCCTGCACAATATACTATTTAACTTTGACAAACATACTCAGCAGCCTCCCAACCTGGCTGGAAGATGTGAAGCTGGTTAATCTGGAGGACAGAACTGATTTCTGCACTCTCCTTCCCTTCATTTTTCTCCTCCTTCCAACTCTTCTCTATCTGTTCTACAGGAAGATAGCCCCAAGAGGCAGTGAAGGCCCTAGGGAAGAGGTACCCTGAAGGACCCTGCACACATGCTCTCTCAACACCTGTTCTGAGAAAAACAATGAACAGAATAAAAAGCTCATTTTATGATACTGTTTGTACCCCAACTGGTCTGTGTTAAGGGTTCCAGTATCCCTGTGCATCTCTTTTCTTTAGCGCTCAAACAGCCCATCTTCTGACACAGAGATTCTTGTAGGCTTGGAGTTCTAGCGATCCAGTGATCTGTTTTTTGTTCAGGCTCTATCAGCTATATCAGTTACTACTAGGGGACTTCTGTCCTATGCTCAGCTTGTAACCACATAAAATGGGACTAATCATTCCTCCTCTGCTTATCTCAAGGGTTGTTGGGAAAATAGAATGATATCAGATTTGATTGAACTTTGAAAACTAAAACTAGAGAACTACACAATATAATTATTTGTGGACCATTTGCCCATTTCCTATCCTTGCACAAACCATGCCCTAAATTTCATGGCAACTCAAATTTTAAAACAAAGTTTACAGTGTAAAATCTTGTCAAAAATCCCTGGAAAGTTTAAAAAATAGATACACCTTAGTTTCCACTTCATAAAGCTCAAATAGAATGGGTCAGGTCAGACCTAATTTCTCTTCCAGGAGACTGACTCTTTCCCCCAGCAACTTGTCTGTACTTGCCTGGCTCTATAACTCGTTCTTTGTTAGAGAGTCAGCCAGCTTGCTCAGGATAGAAGTGAGGTACTTGCTTCAGGCAGTCATAAAGAACTCTCGTTCTAAAAGGTGAGTCCCATAGTCTCTTGGCCAAATGGTTGTTTGGAACAGTAGCTTACACAATTTGGCCCACAGCCCCCTTGTTCCATTTCTTCTTTGGATGTCATCTGGTACCAGTGATGCACCTGCATCAATACTTGTCAATTTAGTCCAGAACATCCTGTCCATTCTGGTATATCTGCCTCTTGTGATTATTTGTACACAGTAGGACAAAGAAATGCTTCTATTTTTCTGTGCTAGAGGCCACACTTTCTGAGCCACCATAAGATGTTTTTAAATGGTTTCCAGGGTTCCTGAAGCTGTTTTCCTAATGTGCTGGACTGTAAGGTTGGTTTGAACTGCAAGGTCAGCAGCTCAAGGTCACCAGTTGTTCTTTGGGACACCATATACAGGGTCGCTGGGAGTCGAAACTGACTTGATGATACTTAACAACATTTCTTACAGAAGGCAGCCAGAGGACCAGATTGAATTCCAGCACACAACAATACACATCTGGTTATTTCCGATTTATCACAGGCATGTTGCAATTTATGTGCCAGGTTCTCCATCTATGCAATGGGGGCAAAGACTACAGGGTTGTGAAAGGTGACCAGAACTCTCTAAGGCTAGGTGTTTCTCAACTGTTGTTTAGTCTTCTTATCATTCTGTGAACCTCTTCTTTATTCCAGCCTCTAAACAGCTTTTCTAAGAAGTGTGGTGGAGGTCACATGGTAGAGTGGAAAGTGGACTGGACTGACACACTAATTATATGATTTTGGGTGAGCTATTTAAACTCTTTGAGCATTGATTTCCTCATCTGTAAAAGGGTATGACACTGCAGTGAGGAGGTTGGATCTATCCCTACTGTTTTGGGCCCAAGCCTGAAATACCTGTTATCTATACCAGTCTCAAGCAGCGGGTGGCTCGATACTGTATGTCTCTGCCCCAGGACCATGTTCCTTTTGACAGGACCTCTAGTTTACTGGGCAGTCAGTTACAGAAGATTGATGGTGATGGTTTGTTTGGGGTGTATGGTCTGGGGCACAGAGAGGATGTGAGATACTCTGACTGGAAATTCAGACTATTTTCCTTCTGTTCCTTCCATGGAAATGGGCGGCTTGGTCATTCCCCTAGCTCATATATGGTATCATTTACAAAGAAGGACTCAGCATGTAGTAAGTGCTCAAACTGATTTCAAGAACGGCAGGTGGGGGTGGGGAAGCTTTATTTGCAAAGAATAAACCATTAATTTACACAAACTTACATCCCAGTTTATATACATTATATATAGTTTATATACACAGTGTCTCACACTGGATTCTGATCCCCAAAGCAGCACTGGGCCTGCTCCAGGCCATTCTCACAACAAAGCCCATCCTCCATCCCAGCTGGAAGCTTCTGTAGTAGAGAAATTACCCACCTCAAGCTCTCCTGTAGAGAGCTCTGAAATGGATTAAAATTAAAAATCAGATTCCTTCTTTATGCTAACATAGCCTCAGGGAGTGTCCAGGCAGGGATGGAGCCTGAGGCATCACTGGGGGTGGCTGTAGGGGTTGGGGGCAATGTCTGAGTACCTCCAGCCTCAAGCCTGTGGGTAAAAGGGTAAAAGAGAGAATTGGGCCTGTATGGGACAGGGACTGCTCTATCCTTTACGAGTTCCAGCTTGTTCATCACCTTATATAGGTAACTTTCCCTCCCTGGGCCTGTTTCCACATGAGTAGAAAAGTAGAATTCCACATGAGATAAAATGTAGTTTGTACTCAATTCTAAGGATCTTTCTAACGCCGAACTTCTCTGAATCTATTTACAACCACCAGAAGTTACATAAAACACACATACCCACATGTGAATCCGTATTTGCTCACCTCCAGGGTTCTTAGCTCTTTCTTGCTCAGGAAAAGAAATTTGGTTCAGGATAAATGAAAGGGGAAATAAGGTCACTACTACATTTTCCTAGGGACCATTTAGTTAAGCAGCCCCTACATTAGCCATTTATGCCAGCTTTCACTGTTGAAGCCCAAGAAGCTGGCAAAAAGGCCTCTGCCTAATTCTCCTTCAAACCTCTGTCATTCACTTACCCACAAATGTCCTTGTCTAATTTTCTATGCTAGCTTGGTTTTTTGGTAAACTCATGCCAGCATAATTCCAAACTGTAAATCTATTTCCACATTCTCTTGTCAGCAAATTGCTTTACCACTTTGCCAATAACTTTGCTGCAACAGGGCTCCCCATCTACCTATTGCTTCCCTCAGCAACCCCTTTCCCTCTAGAGTTCCTTTTGAGGGTTCTCAATGAATAATGATTCTGTGGAAATCTTAATTCTCCTATGTTGTTGTTGTTGTTGTTAAGTGCCATCGAGTCGGGTCCGACCCATAGCGACCCTGTACAGGGTTTCCGAGGGTGTAAATCCTTACGGGAGTAGAAAGCCTCATCTTTCTCCCGCGGAGCGACTGGTAGTTTCGAACCGCTGACCTTAAGGTTCGCAGCCCGATTCGTAACCACTACGCTACTATAATCCCTTCCATATCTGGAGAATAGGATGGGTGTCAGAATGTCCTTTAGGGAAGTCTTTTTCTTCTTCTCACAAACTTTTGGTTTTAGAACCAGTTCTCTCAAGTATTTCTTCCATCCCTGAGAGATGCTGGCAATAGAAAGGTCTCTATGTTATGTGAGAAGTGATAAAGGAGTCACTTAGTAGCTGTGTGAAGTGGGACAGCTTTTGGAACCTGACTGTAGGATAACTGGAGAAGGACCTTGTCCACAGCAGGGATTCCATACACAATGATTTATTGGTTTGTGAGATGGATGAAAGAGCATGATGGATAACTGTTTTGTCAGTACTAGAAGTCTTCACTGGTAGTGCAAATGGTTTATGTGCTTGGCTACTAACCAACAGTGTAGTGGTTTTAGTCCACCCAGAGACATCTCAGAAGAAAGGCCTGGTGATCTACTTCAGAAAAATCAGTAATTGAGACCCTATAGAGCACAGTTCTACTCTGATACACATGGTGTCATCATGAGCTGGAATCAATTTGACAGCAACTGGTTTAGAAGCCTGCTACTTGGACATGATGCAGAGAAGAACCTTCTGAACAGTATCTCAAAGGCTAATGGCTATTTCCCAAAGAAATATCAAACTGTTTTGCCACAGAGACCCTCAGAAGCCGAGAGAACAGGCACTATCACCAAGGAATAAAAATGGGCATCTCTGGGTTTCTCCGTCAGATTCTCAAGGATTTTGTTTTTATATTACCACTTTTATTGGATTCCTTTAGATCCCCAAATTCAACACAAGTTTATGGTGTAATGGAATAGTACAAGCTTTGGAGTCAGACTTGGGGAGATCTTGGTCAAACCACTTAACCTCTCTGACCTTCATCTAACAATGAGATTTATAGTATTGTATGCCCAGTCTCCTTCAAAGGAATAATAAAGAGGAAGTACTTTCCAACTTTAAAGCAAAATTCTCATCAGTTCTTGCTACAACTGAGGATTGTCCAAAGCACTTGATATGAATTAGGGTATGGTGCTGTAGGATAAGTACTGGGCTGCTAACCACAAGGTTGGCAATTTAAACTCACAAATTGCTTATTAGAAACCCTATGTAGGGTTGCTATGAGTTGATACCAACTTGATGACACTTAACAACAACAACATATGCCTAAAGAAAGGTTGCCTCATCTTGAGTTTCAAGTCTATCATTAGCAACCAGACAATGAAGGCATGTCCCAACATCTCTAGCCCTGACCCTTGAAGGACCAAGCAGTGTGGTTGCTCAGAAAGGGAAGGCACAGTTGAGAAATAAGTACCTGTTGTTGTTGGATTTTAGCTGTCTGAAGGAACGTATCCCCCATCTCTTCAAAAGGAAACATGTTTCCGGGGCAAAAGCAGCAGACTATACAAGGCTGGCCCTTCTAGCTTTGGTCTGGACCTAGCACCCAGAAGCCAAGTTGGGTGTAGACAGAGGACTAACCTGTAAGGACTCAGTTAGAAATATGGCCTACCTCATGAGCTGGTGGGAAGCTTGGGGTTAGGGAGGGAAGCCTTTGGACTTGAACTATGGGGGCAGAGCCCTGCCCAGTGCATAGAAATGGGCTTCTCCTGAGCCTGGATTCCAGGGGAGCAGTGCTAGAGTATATGGTAACTATGCTTGGTGGTGGCTTTCTGAAGCCAGAGTCAGTAGGGCATCAGCTGCTGACCTTTAAGATAAGGACTGAGTTAATGACCTCTTAGGTTACAGCAGGCTTGGAAAAATCCAACAAACCAACCACCCAGCCACCTTTGTCCTATTCCCCACTGCTTGCCCTTTCTAAGGCCAGATAGAAAAAAAGCTCTGCCTTGCTGATGTCCAGGACACTCTACAGATTGGGTTTTAATAGTTTGTTATGGGAATTGCCTATTAAGAGTTGCAAATACTTGAACTTGAAGGAACTTCTGGAAGTCATCCAGTATGACCCTTTCCCCCCAGATACAACTCTAATAGAAGAATATCTGCTTTGCTTATAAATGGAAATCTCTCTCTGTGCCTACTCAAGCTAAAGAGTATCCCTGACTCACATTTACACAGGTCCAAAGTTAGGCACCTGTCTCAGACAGAGGTAGGCTCTGTGGAGAAAGATGACAGGAATTCTAGTAAGACTGGGAAGGGGGCAATTGGGAAGGGATCCTAGGGAAATTTCTGAGCATGGAGCACAGCTGTAAACAAAGTAAAAGGTATTTGACCCCAAGTATGGATTTGGGTTCTGCTGCATCAGAATGGCCATTCCCTGCAGTTGTTCAAAGGAAGAACAAGCATCCTTCTGTATCCAAAGCTCAAAGTTGCTCATAATATGGTTCTCAGCCTGAGTGGTAGGACTCACTGGACCCTCTTGGAGGCTGCAACTCAGAGCAGCAAGAATGCATCCACTGCAGAGGATGCAACGCTGGCAGTTTTCTCTCTGGTTTTGGCCACAAACACCTGCATTTCCCCTCCCTGTCCCTCTCCTTTGGCTGCAACACTCCCCTTACTCCTGACCTCCCATTCCCCCCAAGATAGAAGCCAGGGATGCTCCAGCTTTTGTTTGATATTGGTGTGCCTCTGAAGCAGCAGCCCTTCTGAGATCATATGTTCATCCCAGAGTCTGGAGTGAACCTTTGCTTTCTCTTGCCTGCTGCACTGGACCCTCATTTGAATGCAGTGGATGATGAATCTGACAACAGGGACCTTGGGGTTGAAGAGTCATGTTATAAGCCAGTCAAAAAGGAGCCAAAGAAGAAGATTCTGCTTCATGTAAACCCTGGGGCTCCATCAACTGTCATGTTAACTCAAGGTCATTCTGTAAAATCAAGCAGGCCTTATCATCCTGAAGTCATTGGGGAATAAATAGCACTGGGGCATTTCTCTCTGTGGCTGCAACACCAATATACCTCACTCCACAGCAGCACTCAGAGGCTCTGGGAGTCCCGGCTCCCAAACCTGGGTCCGGGGCATGGGCAGGGGCATAACAGAGGGAATCTAGGAGGCAGGGGCCTCGCCCAGCCTGATGGCCCCAAAGAAGGTGGTATGCTTGCTCATATTGATCGAGATGTCAGCATGCACCATCTTCACTGCGATCTTCTGCCGGGCTTTGAGGAGGCAGACACCAGCGGTATAGCAAGTGTTGTAGTTGGTCTTTCCTGTCTCGATGCTGCGTGTGCACTGAAGGAAGGGCTTCTCGTCCACCACCACTTCATAGCTGGCAAAGTCAGTGAAGTTGATGTAGTATACCTGGGTAAGAGGCAACAAGATGGGGTTGGGGGAGAGAGGAAAGAGAGGGTGGGAGCCCTCCTGTGATGAGAACAGACAAGACCTTCTCATCACAGTATACCTTGTGAAAGGGGTGATGTCACCTGAAGGTATGCTACTTGGCCAGTGGGAAGGACAGAATGACAGGCAAATGCACTGCCCCTTCCCCACTCCATGGAGCCCAGTGGTTGATCAAACTGTTCTTACAATACACTTATTATAAGCTCTGTTAAGGCAAGAATCATGCCTTATTTTTCCCTTTACTCTCCTCTCCCCCCCATTACTTTTCCCAGGCTTGGCATGAGACACAGTGCTGTTCATATTAGGGGTTCAATCAGTGCTACATAAACAGATGAACACTCACTTTCAGTTACAAACCAACCTCAAGGAATTTATAAACATAGAAGTCACTGATACAATGAGTTCCAGTAACAAACTGCCATTGCTGCAGTTCTTGAAGAAAAAGCTCACTCATCTTCCCCTAATCCCCTCCACCCCCTACCACACACATACATACAGATGAACTGCTCTCACAATTATTACAATGCTCCTTGGCCTTCTTGTATGATGACCGAGGACACAGATACAGGGAGATGGAGAGCTATCCACTACATGAGATAAAGAACTTAAAAGAGTCAAGCCCATGCCCCCAATTTCAACACTAAACTTATGCTCAATGGCCTGTCATCATTGGGATTTTCCCAGCCTGCATGGTGTCCAAAGCCTGAGGCCACTCCTAGTTCTCTTCTAGATCTAGAAAATTAATTTTCTATCCCTCACTGCTTCTATCCATCACACCCCACCTCAAGTTTTGATCACCTCACCCCTATCCCCAAATAGAGCTTAGCCCTTATGACATTGGGAATATGCACACTTGCTCCCTGGGACTTGGGACCTTCATTCCTCACCTTAAATACCTTATGAAAGGCCACTCCCTTCACGAGGTTTTAGAAGTGAGCAGTGTATTCAGGTGCCATATAATATCTTGAGTCAGAACCCAAACTATGACAGGATGCATATGTTTATTAGCCCACCTTCTTTGACTACTGTCCTGTGAAATCCATCGGCTGGCTTTGTAATCTTTCTATCCATCACCTGCTTGTTACCTGCCCCACAGAAGCGCTAACCTTAAGGTTCATTTTTTCTGCAGCTCTGAGAAGCCACCCCAGTGGAGCTGAACAAATGAGGGTAGAAATGAATGAGCACTGGCAGACTTTGGGAGTGGGCCCGGGGCAGGAAAAGGACAAAATCAGAGGGAGAAAAGGACTGGGAGAGTGACAACAGAAAGTACATAAGAATGGTAGAGAAACAGAAAAACTGGAAAAAAAAAAAAAAAAAAAAAAGGTGGGATGGGGTGGGAGGAGAAAGAGGAAGGAAAGACAGAAATCTTTTTGAGGTGGAGAGAAAGTCCTCAGGAGCAGGAGCACTATACGTTATGAAGTTATAATGCCTCAGCGATCAGTGTTGCAGGGAGGGGGTTCTCAGCAAACTAGGAGTTGACTTTCAAAAAAAGCAACTGAGTTCAAGTTTGGCAGTAGAACCAAACAAATCTGAGGGGAAACAAGGCCTGGGGTCCTGCAGGAAAGAATAGATAGCAATGTATGGGAGGGGATTCTTTTCACAGTTTTTCAATGATATTTGACCCCCTCTCTTTTTCCTCCTTTTAACCCCCTCCCAGTACTGTCCTGCCCATCCAGCTGCTTTCACCAAAGCAGGAAGTTAACCATTGGCTGGTTTTGGCTGGCTCCACAGTGCCCCTATGTGGTCTGCACCGGATCTGCATTCAGGATATAAGAAGAGTTAGGCCTAAGACCGTACTCACTTCTACCTGACTATAGATGAAGTAGGTGCCGTCCACCAGTACCTCCAGCTCCCCGCTGCGGGGATGTAGCTTAAACACCTTGGGGTTCATAGTGATGCGAGACCAGTCATTGAGCACTCCACCTGAAAGATCTCAGTATGAGAGAAGGGCAATCACTCAGTACATGTCAGAATGATCTGGGCAATAGAAATTAAGAAATAGTAAACAGTACACAACTCCCATTCCATCCCACTACAACCAGGGCAGCCCAAACGGTCAGCTTTAAGAACAACATTGTGGATCAAGATAAGTGTTTTGTTTCCTAAAGCAGCTGCCAGGCCTGCAGTTGTCCTTTCCTGACCCCTCCATCTGGAACCATCTTTAACCAATATCTTCTTGCTGGAATTATTTTGGGGTTGGTGGTAAGAGGATAGTGGGCATGCTGTCCTGTCTTCTTTGTTGTCCTGGGGCCTTCCACTGGCAATATTCAGACACTGAGTGCCAGGATAGGTTTTATTATTCAATTTTACCCTCCCAGCTGTTGCTCCTCAATCTTTCCCATCTCAGAAGTTCATGGGTTTCATCCTCTCCCCTTAAAATATTCCTTTTTATGGCTTCTCTGTACCCTCTCCTTTCTGGAAAACTTTCCTGGGCCCTTAGTGAAGTCATTCAACACAATAAAATCTATCTGAAGGGATGAGGGATGATTTGGATCCTGTGGCAGCCAGAATGAGTGCATACCAATAAAGGCACCATAGGTGAGAGGATCTTTATAAGACTGGGCAATACACTTCACATTAGCATCATCCAGGAGTATAGGGGAGGAGGTCTGGCAGCTGAGACACCCTTGACAAAGCTATTGTCTCTGATCCCCACCTCAGTTAAGGATGGGGGGGGGCTCATACTATCTTGGGTGGATGGTGGGAGCCAACATGCATGGATTCTGGAGGTAAGTGGGGTTGGGGAGACTTCCCTTTCTATCCTTCAGCAAGAGAGATATTCTTTCGACCATAAGAGGAGAGAGTCCAAGCTCATGGGACCTTTACCCCTCTAAATCATCCAGTTTTTTTACTCAAGAAATTATGTTTTAAATGTCCATGCTTGGCCAATCTCAGGAGGCCTATCTCTCTGAGGTGTGAGGAAACAGGTCTTCTGGAAAAGGTAACCATTTCTAGAGGTGATAGATAGGAGTATCCTGAATCCCCCACTTCTAAGGACTGCTTTGTGTGACATCTTCCCACCAGACTCCCTCACTTCTGTTCCTGGTGGAACTAAAAAGGTCAGTTCAGGCTACTACGAGGGATCGACCCAAAGAAGTTGGAAACAATCTTATGAAGTTGTTGTTGTTAAGTGCCGTCAAGTCCATTCTTATAGCAACTCTGTGTAGAGTTTCCAAGGAGTAGCTGGTGGGTTTAAACTGCCAACCTTGTGATTTACAGTCCAATGCTAATCCTACAGCGCCAGATCAGGAGTTATTAGGTAATAGTGGCAAAATCAGCAGCTGATGGCACAGAATAAAATGCTGAGGCCACCCATTCAGATACCCAAACAAATATATTTCCTGCCTGTCTCAATCCTCCCTGGACAGATGGTGATCATGGCTCACCCAGTGCCCTGGGATCCATGCATGGCACCTGTCCCAACAGGACTGCTTGGGTTCTGATGCCATTCTCTTTCTATTTTCATTTCTGAAGCTATTAGCCAGGCACCCACGTGTTAGGGGAGTAGCTAAGCACAATCATTAGGGAAGCTCAGAACAGCCAGTTCAGCACTGACTGGGCTCTTAGAAGCTAGCCCCAAGTAGGAGGTTTCTTAACCTTCGCTTACTGTTTCCACACTCACATCCCCTTCTTTCAGTTCCAAACTCTGTAAGCATCTGGCATGTTGCTTAGCAGATTCCCAAGGCTCCTGGAGGTTCGTAGATTTTAGGTTTTGCCCAGCCTAGGAACCTGACATTATTTCAAAGCTCTGTTCTTTAATTAATGTTGGTGAATAAAAAAACCTAACCATTCAGTGGAGTGTATATACACATTACTAGAGTAGCATAGTGTAGTGGGAAGAACCAGACAGCAGTACTTTTCAATCCCAGTGCTTGCATTTAAATAGCTATGAAATCTTGGACAAGTTAACCTCTCTGAGCTTTAGTTTCTGTCTCCATAAAAAGGAAGTAATACCTACATCCTAGGGTTGTGGTGAGGATCAAAGGAAATACAAGACAAATAAAGCAGGTTGAAAACTCTGAAGTGCCATACAAATGCTCATAAGGTAGTATGGTTTATTATAGTATTATTCAATCTCTCTGGGACTGTTTCCCCATCTTTTAAATGAAGGGATTACATTAAATCAATGTTTTTGCACCTTATTAAGCACATTTATTTTTTGGTAGACACTAGCATCTCATAACCCCTGAAGGTTCATTCTAACATGGTCCCAATCCCAGAGAGAAGCACCCCACCTCTCATTGACTGTGCAGACCCATCAGACAAGAAAAAATTCATTTCACATAGCTTTACCTTCTTTAATTTGGATTATGTAAGTTTTTAATCAAACTATGCATATCCCATGGTGACTCTGATGTAACCTCACCCCACCCCCTGCCCTCGTCCCAATTCCCTGGGCTAGATGATGTCTCAAGTTTCTTTCAACTCCATCAGAGCTTCTAAATTCAATTTGGGTGTTGGTCTTGGCACAAGCAATTACTCAGGACAGCCAGCAGAGAGCAGGCTAGAATATGAATGGCCCCTTATGCAAAGGGTACCCCCAGGTTTGGGAGGAATGAGGCTGGGTGATTATTTGGAGGCTGGGGGTGAGGGAGGGGAGTAGTTCTTCTTAGAGAGCTATTTTGACTCTTACCATTCTTGACTTGAATTGCTGACCCTTGGCCCTGTAGATGTACCACAGCTGGCTGGGAGGATGAGAAGGAGAGAGTAGTCACTGTGAATGAATAATGGCTGCTTGCTTAGTTACAGGTTTTCAGGTTTCCAGTCTCCTTTTGTATTCAAATTCTGATCCCTCTTCCCTGTCTTGGGATGCTAGTGAACACATTTCTACCAGAGGATAATATGATTTTGCAGCTCTGCCACTTCTTAATTATGTGTTGTTGTTATGTGAGGTTGAATCGGTAGCTGCTCCTCAGAAACCCCATACCGGGTCACTATGGGTCACAGCCCACACAACCGACAGCACTTAAGAACAATAGGGTTTCTGAGGAGCCCCTGGCCGTTTGAACTGCAGACTTTGTGGCTGGTAGTCCACTGCTTATCCTACAGCGTCACACCAGGACACCTAGTCAAATGTAGAAATGTTGTTGTTGTTGTTGTTGTTAAGTGCCGTCAAGTCGGATCCGACCCATAGCGACCCTGTACAGGGTTTCCGAGGCTGTAAATCTTTACGGGAGCAGAACGCCTCATCTTTCTCCCGCGGAGCGGCTGGTAGTTTCGAACTGCTGGCCTTAAGGTTCGCAGCCCGATTCATAACCACTATGCTACCAGAGCCCAACTGTAAGATGGGAATTAAAATAATTTCTATCTGGCTTCCCTTAAGGGATATTTGTAGATCAAATGAGGTGATGGGATATAAAATTGCCCAGCAAACTATTAGGCACTGTGCAGCTGTGTAGATTTCGCACTGTGGCCAAACAGCTGTAGCTAGGAAGGCTGAAACGAGACAAGGCAAAGCAGTAGAACCTGCCAATAGAGACAACTTAGGAAGCTCAAAGACTATGGAGGAGCCCTTCAGGCTATTAAGATAGAAGCCCAGGCTGGGTTTGGCTGGGAGTTGCTTGGCTGTTTTTCAAGGACATGCTCTTAAGCTTCTAAGTGCCTAATTCCAAGAGGTCTGAGTGTGGAAAAGGTGTCTCCGGTGGTTTGGGAGTCGGAGGCCTAGGTGAATAGGCTGCCTGGCAGCTCCTTTCAGCTCTTGGATATCATGACCCTCTGTTTCGTAAGAAGTGAAGAAAAATGGTCCTGGCAAGACTCAGTTCTTGAGCTGAAGGCAGGCCCTGGGGCAAATCTCTTCTAGTCCTAGTCATCAGTGGAAAACCTCAGAACTTCCAGGGTGTTCTTACAAAAATAGGGAGCAAGCTCAAAGGTGGCTCTAGCCTACAGCCTTCCTTCTTCCCCAGGAAGAAAGCAATCCCCAGCCAACCTGGTTTTCTCGAGTTCCAGCTTTATCAGCAGCACCTGCAAAATAGAACAGGGCAATCAGAGGGCATGCTTTTTCTACTTCCCTTTCTCTCCACCTAGGAACTCAGTGGCAGTGAGCCTTGCTTGCTGCAGGCAGCCCTGTCTGAGCTTACTCTCCAGTTAAGAGAGTACTTGAGGAGAGACAGAGCAACACACTGCCCTGGGATGGAAGAAGATACCCTTTTCTTTTCTTTCCTGCCACTGACCTGCATCTTTAGTGGACTTAGCACCCAGTGGGGAAATTTGGCCTTTTGCCAATGTACACAGACAGTACTGAATATTTGTGAAATGAGAATGACTGAATGAAAAAAATCCCTAACTCCATCTCTTGTGCTAATGGCCATGGAGGCACTGACTAGAATTGAAGAGTTGAAGGAGTTCTGATGCAAAATTCTTGGACCTAGAGAAATTAGTTGTAAATAGTCCATTTATTTAAAGCCCTAAGATACAGGAGTGTAGCAGTGGAAAGAAATAACAACTGACACAAGCCCAGGCAGTTCGACTTCTGTTAACTCCAATTAGGCAGGTTTGGCTCTGCTTTCAAACTTGTTGGATGCCCTTCTGGGCTCAAGAGGAAAGATGCGAAGGGATGAAATGATATTTGAATGGGCAATGTGATGGGGATAAGGATTTAGAGTAAGAAGCACTTGGTTCTTAGACAAGACAGGTTTGGTGCCTGGGTTTGCTTTATGCACAGCCCGAGTGACTCATAAGTTTCCAACTCCTTCCAACCCAATGACTCCTTGTCTACTTCTTTGAGAAGGGTAATTCAGAGTTCATGGGATGAAACTGTTCTAGGGCTTGTCAATTTGTCCAATCTCCAATATTCCCCCCTCCCTAGCCCACCCTATTTTCATGTAGACATCAGCATGAGGAGCTAGATGCTTGGGATCAGAGCAAACTAAATCCTCCCTCCACAGAACTTCAGTGAGCCCTCAGAGCCTCTGTATCTGGCTTATCTGAGTTTACTGGCATGTACAGGTCCACAATAGGGAAGTCTACAGTCAGGGAGGAATTATGATGGAAGGTTTGAGATGGGACAATGACAGGTGGCCTATTCTTGACAGGTTGGTACAATTTCTTGACAGGTTGTTCAATTTCTCATTCTTTGATACAGAAATTATACTAGGCTAGGAAATCTGACCACCAACCCAGTCACTACCATTTGATACTGCTTTCAGGATCATACACACCTGCTTGTAAGGTGCCTAGGGGAGTAGAGAGACAGAGGAACTCACCAGAAGGTCCCTGGAGACCAGGGGGTCCTTGAGGACCAGGAGGACCGGGAGGACCAGGTGGTCCCATGACAGTTGTTCCTGGAATTCCAGGAATCCCTGGAATCCCAGGGGGTCCCTGGGGTCCTGGAGGTCCTGGGGGTCCTGGGGGGCCGTTGGGCCCAGGAGGCCCTGCCTTCTTTCCTGAAAAGCAAGATTTTTAGAATATTTGTATTTGTTTACTGCCAGGAGTATCCTGTTAGGGGTTCTACAGACTCCCCATGACACAAGGTCTGCCCTGTGAGAATTCCTGCTGTTATCATACTTCTCTCTCTCTCTCTCTCTCTCTCTCTCTCTCTCTCTCTCTCTCTCACACACACACACACACACACACACACTTACACCCTTCCTACTCTCACACAGTAAGCATTTACTGAGCTAGATTTTAGGATTTAGAAATAAATAGCCCTCAAGAGACTAACAGTCTAGTAAGGAAACAGATACAGTTGCAATATAGTAGAAGTGTTGTATTGCAAAAAGGACAAAGTCTGAAGAGGCTAGGGAAGACTTCAAAAAGGAAGTTACATTTCAACTGAGTTTAAAGAATGAGAACTACTGAGCAGCCTAGTGTATGGGTCACTTTATCTGTGTGTGAGTGTTTAATTGAGCTATTGTTGAAGAATGTAATTTCTGTTTACTGTCCAGTATAGTAGACTTGAGGGAGCTCTGGTAGCGTAGTGGTTACGAATCGGGCTGCGAACCTTAAGGTCAGCGGTTCGAAACTACCAGCCGCTCCGCGGGAGAAAGATGAGGCTTTCTACTCCCGTAAAGATTTACACCCTCGGAAACCCTGTACAGGGTCGCTATGGGTCGGACCCGACTCGATGGCACTTAACAACAACAACATAGTAGACTTGATGTGGATAACAAGAAGAGACTAGAAGGGTAGCCTGACCTTAGGATCACATTCCTAAAGGTTCTGCTGTGCTCCTCTCATCAACTCCAGGATGGTTTTCTACAGGAGTCAGGATGTAAAGGAAGTGGGAGTTGGGATGGAGGTCGTGCTAGTTGGGAACTAGGAATGGGAAGGAGTTTTGGAATGGAGAGGCATTCACACAGACAGAAGGAGAGGGAGAGGAATAAGAAGAGGGAGAGAGAGAGAGAGGAAAAGGAGGAGGAAGTAGAGGCAGAGAGTAGAGAGAAATGAAGAACTGAGGAAGAGGTAGCAGGTTTTGCTTTATCGGCTAGCCTCTTTAAACCCTATTTTAAAAGATCTCTGGAAAATAAACTGCGAATTTCGTTGGTGATATGTTCAGATGTTTATCAACCCTCACTGTTAGAAAGTGACATGGAAATCCCTCCTATGTCAGTTTAAGCTCTTATGCTGCTCTTTGTGGATATAAAGTATCATGCACATGGTGGTGGTGTGCCATGGTGTCATTTCTGATTCATAGTGACACTGAATAGGGTTTTTTTTTTGTTTTTTTTGTAAGACCAGTAACTTATTCACTGCAAATACCTCTTAAACAACATAAAAAAGTGACTAAATATATGGATTCCACCAGATGGAATACACAGGAATTCAATTGACTACATTTGTGGGAAAAGATGGTGGGAGAGCTCAATATCATTACTCATAGACAGGTCAAGGACAGGCTGTGGAACAGACCATCATTTGCTCTTAAGTTAGTTCAAGCTGAACTGAAAAAGATTAAAACAAGTCCTCCAGAGTAAAATATGACCTTGAATATATCCCTTTAGTATTAACTGATCTTCCTTGTAGGCTTATGGATATTATCCTATCACAGACAACATCTTGAAATGTTCTTTTTTTTTAAAAAAAAACCCAACAAATCATACAACATATTTCATTGCAATGATTACATTCCCCTCCATGTACCATCAGTTAACAGTATATCTCTCTATTCACTTTAGCTCTTTAAGAAAAAATAAAAAACAAAACAACCAACAACACTCAGGCATATATAATAATTTATACCACCAAAGGGCACATTCTGCAAATCTGCCTCATGGCCACCATCTCTTTGTCCATCTTTTCCCATGAATCGAGGCTCCTCAGCCACTCCTCCTCTCCATGTCCCCATCTCTGCCTCCATCTCTGGTGTCACTGCTTCTCTGGATAAGGTCCCGCATTCTGATTGTGCTCTTTTCCCTTGATGGTCCTAGAATCCTTTGTTTCTGTACTGTCAGATTAACTACTTCCCCATTTTTGTTACAGAACTTCTACCTTTACAATTGTGACAGTCACAATTAGTTATGAAAACAATTATTCACTATTGAATCATAAGAATCTTATCCCCATCTCTTTTAACCAGACCTATCTAGACAAGATGACAACTATTCAGTGGGGACTCTTTGTTCCCCCACACACTCTTAAATTAAACTCCCTCTTGAAACCTTGCAAGCCAGTCACTTCATGCCTTTATCACCCCCTCATTTTAGGTTGTTGTTGTTGTTAAGTGCCATCGAGTCGGGTCCGACCCATAGCGACCCTGTACAGGGTTTCCGAGGGTGTAAATCCTTACGGGAGTAGAAAGCCTCATCTTTCTCCCGCGGAGCAGCTGGTAGTTTCGAACCGCTGACCTTAAGGTTCGCAGCCCGATTCGTAACCACTACGCTACCAGAGCTCCTTTCATTTTAGGTAGCCAATGTCTAAGTTGCCTGTCCCTCTATACCCTGTGTACTTGATGTGAAGACTCCTTCCCTCTCTCTTGGTATTTAGAGTTACTACCTCCATGAATATAGGTCAAATTCATCAAATTGTAGCAATTTACCCTTGTTTACTTTATCAAAAATTGGTTTTTGTTTTTTTAATCTTCCTCTAGTCGAGTTCTGATTAGCTATCAAGGCTAGGTCAAATGGGTTGTTGTTGTTATGTGCCGTGGAGTCGATTCCAACTCATAGCGACCCTGTATAATGGGTACTATCTGCAAATTTGGGTGTCCTTGTGTGTCTCCTCTCATTTCATATCAGCCGGATGCTTCATTCTTAGCTCTAGCCCTCTGTGGTTATGTCCTTGTCCATGGGCTCAGGTGTCCTCAGGTCTCACCATACATTGGACCAGCAGCACTTCTTCTTCTCTCTCTCATCTCCATGTCAATGGGAGTCAATGGACCGTGGTTGAACTCAGCCCATTTCTTCACTGCTGCCTTTCTCCCTCTTCCACTCAGCAGTAGACCAATGTGCTCGCCAGCAAGCTTACATGTCTGCTCATGTGTTCCCTTTTAGTTTCAGTCTTGGGGGTGGCGGTCGGGGTTTGTCCTGAAGAAACTTGATTGTTTGCCTTGATGGCTTCCTGGTGAACACCTTGCTTATTCTTCTTACAGTAGCCAGCCATACTGCCATTTTTGTTTTAGGTTTTTCCTGATGATCTTTCTTTGAAGATGTATCTTCTGTCACTCTAGCTGTTCCAGGCTGGTCTGCTTGTCCTTTCTAGTAGTAATGTCCCACCTCAGAAGGTTCTGAATGGGACTCAGGATTCCACCTAATGTCCTACACTCTGCAAAGACTCCTCAAGAAGCCTGTTTCACTGGGCAAGTTCTAGAACCCCTTTTAAGTATTCCAATCAGTTATAGGCTGAAGACAGGCTTATAAGTTTTCTATAATCATGTTTCCCAACATTCCTTTCTATCCCACTCAAGTGTCTATTTTACAATAGTAGGCAAGAGAACCCAATATTCATAAGACAGTCAAGCATCTTAGTATTATTTCCCCTCTTCAAATGATGTCTAGATCACTGTATCACAGACCCCTATTGTTCCAAGGTTAAGCATGCATCACTATTTACCTCTGTCCCGCTTAGCCCATGCAAACCTGTCTCAGTGTTCACCTATCTACCTTGTTCTTCCACCACCTTGCCCTTCTTGTATTGCCCTCCCCAATACCTGAACTATGATGTGTCTGCCTTTATCCTGTGCTCTACCGTTGCCTCCCTCCACCTCCCCCAAAACCCCCAGCCCCAACCCCACCATTGTGGTTACTTTATATTCCTTTAAAATTTCCCTCCATTTAAGACAGTATATTTTATCCTGCAGTTTACCTGATCTTCCCATCATCTAGATCTCTGTTCTTCTGTGTTTACCTTCTTTCACATTGTAATTGTTTTGATCAAAGACTGACCTCCCAGAGCCTCTGAATTTGTTCTTATAGTTTTATTATGTTCTTGACTCTTCCATTTGTCGATTGACTTCTGGGTGATGCTGCCACGTATGTCAGTCTCTGGTTGTTGTCTGTTCTTGTTGGTTCTCTGTCCACAAAACTCCCTTTTAGATGTTTTTCCTTGCAGGGTTGGCTTTGGCAAAATCCCTTAGCTCCTGTTTATCCTAGAATGCTTTGATTACACTGTCATATTTAATTCACAGCTTTGCTGGGTAGAGGATTCTTGATTGGCAGTTATTTTTTCTTTCAGGGTTTTTTTTATATGTCTCCGTATTGCCTTCTTGCCTGCACGGATTCTGTTGAGAAATCCGAGCTTAATCTGATTTGCTTGCCTTTGTATGTTACACTTCTCTTTTCTCTAGTACCTTCAGGATTCTGTCCTTATCTTTGATTTTGGAGAGCTTGATTATTATATGTCTTGGTGTTTTTCTTTTAGGGTCTATCCTTCCTGGGGTTCGTTGAGCTTCTTGGATGCTTATCTTTTCACTTTTCAGGATGTTAGGGAAATTTTCTTCCAGAAGTTCTTCAACTATCTCTTTTGTGGTCTTGTGTGAGTCTACCTGTTCTGGCCTGCTGATAAGTCTTAAGTTATTCCTCTTCATGTTAACCTACATGAATCTTATATCTTCTTCAGATTTTTTATCCTTTTTTCTGTTTGTACTTCTATCTTAGTGGTATTGAGAGATTTATTTTCCATCTCACTAGTTCTGGCTTCCATCTCTCCAATTCTACTCCTTTGCGCTTTCAGTGTATTGTCCATTTCTGATATTCTATAATTAACCATTTGGATCTCTTTCTGTAGGTTTTGAATTGTTTCCAGTGCTGTATCTATCTTATTTGTTTGTTCCTGTAGCACTTTCCTGACTTCTTCCTTATTTTTCTCAACTCCATTGTAAAGTATTTTGATACATTTTATAATCATTTTTCTGAATTCCTTCTCAAGCATTTCTAAAGCCTGCCTTCCTTGCAGTATGGTGTGTAGTTATACCTCCAGCTCATTTGTCTCAGTCACTTTATCTTGTTTCTGGACATGTGCTTATATGATCATCTGTTTCTGGTTTTTGGGAATATTCAGTGGTTAGCTGTGGCCCTAAAACTTACATGGGTGTGTGTTTTGGTATTTTTTATGTTTTCTGATTGCCTCCAGATCGATGTGATCAAGAAAGCTTCCATTTTCACTCTTCTTCCTGAGAACTTTCAAGATGCCACTGTTGGTCGTTATGACGTAAGTCAGGATTTATTCAACCTGTTTCCTTTTTAGTCTTCCTGTCCTGCTCCACAATCCCTGTTCAGGCCTTTTTCCTAGTGATAAACAGTTGAGGGCCAGCTGTGGCCATTTTGCACTGCCGTTTTGTTTTAAGTGGAAACTGTCACTTTAAAATTTGAGATCTGTGTGCATGCATAGTAGAACTCTCCAGGGGTGGGGGTGGGGTGTCCACTCGCTCAGACACCCTCTCTAGTCACCAGGAAGGAGGTGCACAGACAGCGAGAGGCCAATAAACAGATATGAAAAAAAATAATGTCCACACCTTTATCTGTGCGGTTCTGTCAGGCATCCGTGGCTGCTCTGATCCTTCCCCAGCTCAGTCTCACCCAATATGACCACTCAGAAAGCAGCTGATCACCTTGGATTAGAAATCACTGTATGTCTTTCTTCTGTTACAAATTCCACTGGCTGTAAACCTTCCAACTTTCTAAATATTCCTTTATAAGTGGTTCAGAGTTCTGGACCATCTTGTTGCTGATGGAGCTCCTCACTGCACTTCCACCCTATCCGCTATCTTGTTTGTTCTGCCTGAATAGGGTTTTGAGGCTGTAAATCTTTATGGGAGTAGAAAGCCTCATCTTTCTTCCATGGAACGGGTGGTAGTTTTGAACTGCTGACCTTGAGGTTAGCAGCCTGACTCATAACCACTATGCTATCAGAGCTCTGTCACCTACCAATCTCCTTTTCTATAGGTTAAATAATCCAGCTCCCAGAATCTTTTATCAGAGGCTCTATTCTTTTTTATTTTTTTTTCAACCTTTTATTGTGAAACAAGTGAAGGTTTACAGAACAGATCATCTGTAAGTTTCACATTCAGCAAATGATATACTTTGCTTCATTATAATCTTTGCAATCCTCTCCATGTACCAACAGTTAACAGTATTGCCCTCTTATTTCCTTTAACTCTTGCACTCCTCCCTGTGTCTCCTGCTACCTTTGTATTTCCTCTGTCAACCTCCCTCTTGTTGTATATGACCTACCCCGTCATCCATGTTAACATGTGTCTACCTTCTAGCCCTGGAGTCCTGGTGTGGCACTGTAGGATAAACACTTGACTACAATGCCAGTTTGAACCACAAGGTCGGTGGTTCAAATCCACCAATCACTCCTCAGAAACCATATACAGGGTTGCTATGAGTTGAGCCGAAACTGATTTGAGGGCACTTAACAACAGCAACCCTCTTGCCAAGAATAGTTCTTTCTCCCCAAGTCCCCACCCTCCTGTAACCATGATAGAATATTTCATTTTGCAAGAAAATCTTAATTTCACAATATTTGCTGAGGCCCTATTCTTTTTTTATATATATAAGTTTTTATTGTGGGCTTTACATGGGAGAACATCAGCTTTACACTCATCCTATCGTATTTTGTTTCACTGCAATGATTACAATCCCCTCCATGCATCATCAAATAATCAAAGGGTACATGACACAGGTCTGCCCCACGGCCACCAGCACACAGCCCTTCTCCCTCCCTGAGTCCAGTGTCCCCAGCCACGCTATCTGTCCATGACATCGTCTCTGTCTCCATCCCTGGCATCACTGCCTCTCTAGGTAGGGTCCCGTTCTCCATGCTTATCACTTGATGGTCCCAGGGACCTCTGCTCCTAGGCTGCAAAATCAATCACTCCCCTCCTTTTGTCAAAAAACATCTACCTCTATATTTCTTACCCTCACAGTCAGTCCTGATGGCAATTATTCACTATTGTACCATAAGAATCTTATCCCCATTTCCTTTCGCCAGCCTGGATTGGAAATCATTCAGTGGTGAGTCTACCTTCCCCCACCCCATCAGGGACTAGGCTCCCTCTTGAAAGCTTGTAAGCCAGTCACTTTTTGCCTTAATAGCTCCCCCCTCCCCAATTTGTGTAGCCAATGTCTAAGTTGCCCATCCATGTCAACTCTGTGTATTGAGGGGTGGAGGTGATCCTCACTGTAAAGATTTGTTCCCTTTTTTGAGCTACTACATCCATAAGTATAGGTAAAGTTAATCGAATTGTAGCAGGTTACTCTCCCCCCTTCCTTCTTTCTTCTTCTAGTCAAGTTCTGATCATCCAGCCATCGAAGCCAGGTCAAGTGGGTACTATCTGCAAGTATGGGTGCACTTGTGCATCACCCCGCACTTTATATCAGCTGGACACTTCACTCTCCACTCTAGTCCTCTGTGGCCATGTCACTGCTTCTGGGCCCAGGAGTCCCCGGGTCTTGCCATACTGCTGGCCATCAAGGTTTCCACACAGGTTCACAGGGGTCTATTGAATGTGGTTGGACATTGCTGGCCACTTCATTGCTATTTTTCCCCCCTCTTCCTCTTATCGGTGACCAACGTGGTCACCAGCCAGATCACATGCCTGCTCATGTATTCCCCTTGAATCTCAGTCTTGGAAGGGGGTTTGCTCTGAGGGGTCCTGACCACTTGCCTTTATAACTCCTGGGTGAACAGCTTACTTGTTCTTGTAGTCATCAATCAGTCTGCCTTTATTGTTTTGGATTTTTCCTGCCGGTCTTTCTTTCATGAAATGTCTTCTATTCTTCCAGCCGCTCCAGACTGGTGTACTCATCCTTTCCAGTGGAAACGTCCTACCTCAGACGATTCTGGACGGGGTTCTGGATTCCACCGATGGTCTTGTGCAATGTAAAGGCTCCACAGGAAGCCTCTTTCACTGGGCAACTTCTAGCCCCATTTAAGGTATTCCAAGCAGTTGTAGGTTGAAGATGGACTTACAAGCTTTCTGTAGTGATGTTTCTGGCTATTTGTTTCTCTTCCCACCCCACCCCCCCTCAAGTATCTATTTTACAATGGTAGGCAAGGAAAACCAAGATTCAAAAGACAGCCAAGAATATTAACATTATTCCCCTCTTTTACCCCTTCAAACCATGCCTCAATCCCTGTATCCTGGAGCCCTGTTGTTCCAAGGTTGTGCATACCTCACCATTTACCTCTGTCCCACTTAGCCCATGCGAACCTGCCTAACTGTTCTCCCATCAGCCTTGTTCTTCCATTCCCCTCCCCCTTCTTATGTATTGTCTGCTTTGCCGCATCCCCCCTCCCCTGCACCCAAGCTATCTGGGTGTCTATTCCCTACCCTGAGCTCTATCTTCCCCTCCCTGCCTCCCCTCCTCTCATCCCATACATCCTGGTGATCAGCAAATATAGCAAATATATATATATATATATATATATTCCCCTTTTAGTGTGGGTTCTTTTTCTTAGTCTTTTACAATAATGGTCCTATGCAGAATTTCTCCTTTTGTGACTAATTACACTCAGCATAATGTCCTTAAGTTTCATCCATGTTATGCGGTGGCTTACAGCTTCCTTGTTGTTCTTCAAGGTAGCATAGGATTCCATTGTGTGTATGTATGTACCACAGTTTGTTTATCCATTCTTCAATTGATGGGCATTTAGGCTGTCTCCATCTTTTGGCTATTGTAAATAGTGCTGCTATGAACATTGGTGTACATATATCTACTCGTGTTATGGCTCGTATTTCTTGTGGGTAAATACCAAATAGAAGAATTGCTGGATCATAAGGTATTTCTATTTCCAGCCTTCTGAGGAAGCACCATATTGCTTTCAGAGAGACTGGACCACTTTGCAATCCCACCAACAATGTAGGAGGGTCCCAGTTTATCCGCACTCTTGCCAGCATTTATTGTCCTCTACTTTTTTGATCTTTGCTGTTACTGCTGGTGTGAGATGATATCTCATTGTTGTTTTGATTTGCACCTCTCTAATGGCTAGTGATCGTGAACATTTCTTCATCTATTTGTTGACTGCCTGGATCTCTTCCTTGGTGAAGTATCTGTTCATGTCTTGTGCCCATTTTTAAATTGGGTTATTTGTCTTTTTCTTGTAGAGGTGTTGTATTTTCCTATATAATTTAGAAATAAGTCCCTTGTCTGATGTGTTGTTGCAAAAGACTTTTTCCCAGTCTGTGGGTTCCCTTTTTACTCTTCCGGTGAAGTCTTCTGATGCACATAAGTTTTTAATTTTTAGTATGTCCCAAACATCTAGTTTGTCAACTTTTGTGTGTGTACTTTTCAAAATATTTGGTAGTCTATGTATTCCTTGTATTAGAGCCCTCACATTTGTCCCTAGTTTTTCATTGATGACTTTCATAATTTTGGGATTCACATTTAGGTCTTTAATTCATGCTGAGTTGGTTTTTTTTATAGGGTGTGAGTTAAATGTCTTGTTTTAATCTTTTGCTTATCACTTTCCAGTTCTGCCAGCACCATCTGTTAAAGAGACTGTCTGTTCCCCATTTAACATACGTAGGCACTTTGTTGAAAATCAGTTGGCTGTATGTGGATGGGTTAATTTCTGGATTCTCAATTTTGTTCCATTGATCAACAAATCTTTCATTGTACCAATACCAAGCTGTTTTGACCACTGTAGCCATGTAGTAGATTTTGAAATTGGGGAGTGAGTGGTTTCCAACCTTGTTCTTGTTCTTAAGCAGTGCTTTGCTTATCCTGGGTCTCCTTCCTTTCCATATAAAGTTTGTAATTGTCTTTTCTATCTCTTTGAAGAATATCACTGGAATCTGGATTGGGATTGCATTATATGTGTAAATTGCTTTGGGTAGTATTGACATTTTCATGATGTTGAGTCTTCCTATGCAGCAACATGGTATGCTGTTCCACTTTTGTAAGTCTGTTTTGGTTTCTTGTAGTAGTGTTTTGTAATTTTCTTTGTATAGGTCCTTTGTTTTTCTGGTTATGTTTATTCTTAAATATTTCATCCTTTCGGCAGCTATTGTAAATGGTATTGCTTTCCTAATGTCCTTTTTATCATTGCCATTGTTACTATAGAGGAATACAACTGATTTTTATATGTTGATCTTATACCCTGCCACTTTGCTGAATCTTCCAATGATGTCTAGTAGCTTTTTTACTGAGTCTTTGGGGGTTATCTATGTATAGGATCATATCATCTGTAAATAGAGAGAGTATTATTTCCTCTTTGCCAATTTGGATGCCTTTAATTTCCCTATCTTGCCATATAGCTCTGGCTAAGACTTCCAAAACAATATTGAAAAGGAGTGGTGACAAAGGGCATCCTTGTCTGGTTCCCGTTCGGAGAGGGAAGGCTTTAAGTTTCTCTCCATTGAAAGTGATGTAGGCTGTTGGTTTTGTATATATGCTCTTAATTATGTTGAGGAATTTCCCTTCGATTCTTACTTTGTTGAGTGTTTTTATCAGGAATGGATGTTAGATTTTTGTCAAATGCTTTTTCTGCATCAATCAATATGATCATTTGATTCTTGTCCTTTTTCTTATTTACATGGTGGATTACATTGATTGTTTTTCTAATGTTGAACCATCCTTGCATCCCTTTTTGGAACCCACTTGGGCATGATGTATTATTTTTTTGATGTGGTGCTGGATTCTGTTGGCTAGAATTTTATTGAGAATTTTTACATCTATGTTCATGAGGAATATTAACCTATAATTTTCTTTCTTAGTGATGTCCTTCCCTGTTTTTGGTATGAGGGTTATGCTTGCTTCATAAAAAGTATTAGGAAGTTTTCCATCCTCTTCTATATTCTGGAATAATTTGAGTATAATTGGTGACAGCTCTTCCCTGATTGTTTGGTAGACTCACCAGTGAATCCATCTGGTGAGACTCTCTTCTTAAATGAATAATTTATCAAGCCAGTAACTTCCTTCCTTCCTACTTGGTGTCCATCCAGAACCATCTTAGTTCTCTTCTTCCTATATTCCAACCCCTCCAATATTACTACTTGGATTTAGTTAAGTTTAATTTAGCCATAACTGTGGTCTAAAACCAGAACCTCAGCTCTTCCTGTTTATTTCCTCTGCTCTAAAACACCAAAGGTAGTCATAGGTAGTTATCTTCTTCCTCTTTGCACCATGTTCTTGCAATTTTGTAGACATACCAGGAAGCCTTTTACCAGATTCCATCAGTATCTCTATCTGTGTTACTTTCTTAGTTTTACATACAACTTTCTCAAGTTTCACTTAAAAACCATCTTACTGACTCAGATGATCTGTTCCCCAGATGTTTTGACAGGAGAATTCTGTCCTGATTTATCAGGTTTTCCTTTAGTAATAATATCACATGTTCAAGAAACCAAATTCTCATGGCAATACCACTCAAGAAGCCAGGTGTCCATGTCTAACCACATCTGCATTTGGAATGAAATAATTGGGTCATTGTGAGGCCCCTTTTTCAGTGAGAAAGTAAAGGAAGGTCCAAAGTGTATCTTTTCCATGGAAAGTCCTTCCCTGTATCCATAAAGACCCAAAGGCATGAGGTTTTAGAGTTCTCCCCCACACTTTGCAGTAGTAGACTGGATCTGTCCAGTTCCTAGATCTAGCTTAGTTCAAGACATTGAACAGGAAAACCTTCAGATTTGGGCAGCTTTCTAAATCAGGTTTATTCGATGCCAAGTTTCCATTACAACTTGTGGAAAGAACATGGAATCTGTAGTCAAGAGGTAAGGATGTAAGCCCCAGCTCTGTCATAAATGCATTTTGGGCAAATTCATTCCTCTCCTTGAGCTTTAGTTTCTCCATCTGTGAAATAAGGTAATCTCTCTAAATTTCCTTTCAAGACTGAGGTTCCATAAAGGGGACTGACCTAACCTTGATAATTAGGAAGCTTATTTATCCTGGTGGTAAAGTTTGCTTTTCCTTAACTATTTTCTGGGTGGGGTAGATACAAAGGTTAGGTTGCCCTGTATCCCAGCATTTCCAAGCTTAACAGTGATTTTCAAGCTAAAGGATGTTCTGTGAGTAGCATAACTTCAGCTCCAAGAATGCAGTCTTCTGTGTTTGCTAATGTAATTTTAGAAGAGTTACAGCCAGAAACTCCTCCAGTCAAAGTGAATAATGGTTGCAGTGTAAACAGAGAATGGTTACTTATGAAAATGTTAGAAGTCACTTGGTAAAAATCTCCTGCTGTGATCCAGTATTGCAGCTGGTCCTTTGTGCTCCTCAGCAGCCAGGTTTAGGCAAGTATGCTCATACTTACATACTTATTAAATTTGGACCCAGAGAGTTTGTTGTTATTGTCAAGTGCCATCAAGTTTGTTCCAACTCATAGCGACCCTGTATAATAGGGCTTCCAAGGAGCAGCTGGTAGGTTCGAGCTGCCAACCTTGCAGTTAGCAGTTTATTGCTTATCCTAGAGCACCACATATGTACCACATGGACCAAGAGGATGACTTTTAGAGGTTTGAATTTTTTCTCCAGATTTCTTTACTTTAAAAGAGTACTTCAATGATGCAAAAGCCCAGATTATTTTGTATTATAGTTTTAGATGAAAAATAGATACATTCCTTTCAAAGCTAAACATTATGAAAGGGCCACTTCCCTAACTTTTAGCTAAGTCCAAATTTGAAACAAGAAACAAAAGTGAATGAATAAAAGTGAGAGAGTGTGTGTGTATGTGTGTGTGTGTGTGTGTGTGTGTGTGTGTGAGAGAGAGAGAGAGAGAGAGAGAGAGAGACAGAGAGAGACAGAGAGAGAGAGAGAGAGAGAATTAAAGAAAGAGAGAGAGTTGTGGGAAGAAGAAATTCCATTAGTGGGTTAAAATTAAGTGAACAATTCAATTAACCTCTTTAGGCATCTGAGTATTTACTGTGTCCATGAGAAAAATCTGCTTGAATCTATTTAAATAGTTTCTAAATCACTTTCGGTCATAGTAATACTGACCATATTGACGTAGTGGGTTACTTGTTGGGTTGTTAACCATAAAGTTAGCAGTTTGAATCTACTAGCCTGAGAGAAAGAGGAGGCTGTCTGCTCCCCTAAAGATTTACAGCCTTGGAAACCCTATACCGGGTTACTATGACTGACTTCATGGCACCCAACCACCATTAACACCAATGACCTATGCACAAGATAGCAGGGCTAGGCTATGATCTGGGTTCTTTCTAGAAGCATTAGAATCTCTGACTTGTAACTTCAGAGCTTTTGTTGTTGTTATTAAGTGCAACTGAGCCAGTTCTGACTTATAACAACCCTGTATAGGGTTTCTGAGAAGTGGCTGGTGGGTTTGAACTGCCAACCTTGTAGTTAGCAATCCAGTGCTTATCCTACAGTGCCTAGCCTAGATAGTTGCCTTACATTGCCATTAGCAATTGTGTTCTCTCAGTGCCCATCCATTGGATAGATAACAATACAACCGAGAGCTGCTCCCTACCAAATGCATGCCTTTGTTGTTGTTAAGTGCTGTAGAGTCAGTTCCAACCCTGTATAAGGTTTCTAAAGCAAGGCTGCTGGGTTTGAACCACTAATCTTGTGGTTAGCAGTCCAGTGCATATTCTACAGCATCACACCAGGACTCCATATACATGCCCTACACTCTAGTAAATCTACTTGTTTTTCCCCAAAATATGCCATGCTTTTTCATGCTTTTTTGAAGAAGCTGTTCTCTTTGCTGGAATGTCCTTCCTCCTTTTCTTTGTTTATCCTTCAAAGTCCAGGCCAAATACTGCTTTCTTTGTGATGTGTTGCCTCACTTCCTCAGGGAGAACTACTGGCTCCTTCTCTGTGCTCCCACAACACTCTGTCTATGCTCCTAAGATACCATTTTAAAAATACTGTCCTGTAAATATTTGTGTGTATGCCTAGGATTTCAACTATGCTGGGAAATGTTTGAAGGTAGGTACCATTTTTCTTCATCTCTGTGTATCTGAATGAGTGAGTAAAACAAAAGAGTGGCTGTAATTAGAAAATACTCCTAGCTTACTCATTAAGAGTGAAGTCACCTCTGGGCTTGTATTAGGGGAAAGAAGGTGTCCTTGCCCCAGCCAAGTGAGCTTTCTATGCTTGTTATAATTTCGATCTTAAAAGGATTGACAAGAGTTAAAAACTACATGCTTGAAAATCAAATTTAACTTTCTTAAAAGACAGAATATATTGGTGGTGAATGACCAGGCCCATGAAGAAAGGTGTCCTCACTGATTCCAGCTCTATGATTGTTTTCCAACCTTGCTCAGCTCAGGCCCTCAGGAAGTCAGATCATTTCTCAGCTTCTTTACTAGAGGGACACAGGTATTCCATGTATATTGTGGCACCTTAAATCGCCAGAGTACCCTGATATTATGTGCTGTTGAGTCGATTCCGACTCATAGTCACCTTATACAGGGTTTTCAAGGAGCATCTGGTAGATTTGAACTGTCATTATTTATCCTACAGTGCTACACCAGGAGTCCCTAGTGTAAGCCAGTGTTCAGAAAAGTGGTGGGCTGCAGCTGATGCCAGTTTCTTTGGCTTTGTTTGGGGTTGATAATATACTCTATAAAGCTTCAAAAATCTTAACAGAATCATTGCACTTAAAACATTTGTATGTAAAATTATTAGTTTCACTTTATCTTCCTCTCAAGTCAGAAACCAGAAACAAATAGGTATTTGAACTGGTTTCACAGTTGGTTCTTTAAAGCTAAAGATTTGAACCCACTAGCATCTCTGTGGAAGAAAGATGTGGCAATCTACTTCTGTCAAGAAACCTTGAAGATACAATGGGGCAATCCAAAGGGTGGCTATGAGTCAGAATCAACTTGACAGCAATGAGTTTTCTTTTCTTTCTTTCTTTTTTAACTTTTTATTGTAGATTGAGTGGAGTAAGTCAGTTTTCCATTCAAGAAATTGAACAAATTTTATTTTATGATTGCAATCCCCACAATGTAACCACTTATCCTATTTCCTCCCTGTGTTTTCTGCTTCCATTCCTCCTTCTTTTCTAACCCTTCTGAAATGTGTTCTTGGGTAACTGCTGCCCTTTTGATCTCAAATTGTTGATTATTCTAAGGTGTGTGTACCTCCCTAGTGTTACTGATCACCTTATAGACCTGTTTACTATTTGGCTTCTCTCATACTTCGAACATATTGTCTGGAGGGACCAGTCGCTGGAGAAGGATATCAAGTTTGGTTGCGTGGACGGTCAGAGAAAAAGAGGAAGACCTCCAGCGAGATGGATTGACAAAGTGGCATAATCAATGGCCTCAAGCATGGCAACGATAGTGAGGTTGGCCCAGGATCAGGCAGTGTTTCGTTCTGCTGTACATAAGGTTGCTAAGAGTTGGTACCAACTCAATGACACCTAACAACAACAACAACACTATTTGACTGGGAATTGAGTCACATGGGTGACTAAGGGTAATAGTCACAGGGGTTCCATCAGTCTCTTTTCAAATAGCAAGCATGGTCTTTCTTAGGATTTTGAGTTTTGTTCTATCTTTTTCTCCCACTCTACCCAGGGCCTTCTAATGTGGTCCCCTTTGAGAGCCGATGGTAATGGTAGCTGGCCATCATCAAATTGTTCTGGCCTTTGGGTTGTGAAAGCTGATGTTCTCCTGGTTCAGTAGTCCATTGGACTAATTGTTTCCATGTGTCTTTGAGTCTCATCCCCCAACAAGGATGAGACCAATAATTGCACTTTTGATGGCCACTCATGAGTTCTAAGTTCCTACTCAACAAAGTAGAATGTAGAACACTAATTTGTAGACTATGTTATGCCAATTGACCTTGATGTCCCCCAAGACCATGGTACTGAACTCCCAGGTCCTATGACTTATTCTTTCAAGGTGTTTAGTTATGTTTAAGAAGTTTCAAAACTTTGCATGCAGCATAGGTGTATTTACACATGTAGAACTATCCTCTTTCAAATGTATATATAGTTGTATATATAGTCCCACTCTCCCTCTCATATCCATTTAGCCTATATGTCTATCCATGTATACACTCATGTTGTTGTTGTTATGTGCTGTTGAGTCTGTTCTGACCCATAGCGACCCTGTTAGGGTTCCCGAGGAGCAGCTGGTAAGCTTGAACTACCAACCTTGCAGTTCAAACGCCTTTGCAGTCAGGTGCATTAACCCGCAGCACCACACCAGGACTCCTAGATCACCATTATTGCAGGATTGTGTATATAACAGTATTTGTATCTGTTGCCTTTAAGGAGCTCTGGTAGTGGTTACGAATCGGGCTGCTAATCTCATGGTCAGCAGTTTGAAACTACCAGCTGTTCCAGGGGAGAAAGATGAGGCTTTCTGCTCCCATAAAGATTTACAGCCTCAGAAACCCTGTACAGGGTTGCTATGAGTCAGAACCGACTCCACAGCACATAACAACAACATATCTGTTGCCTTTAAATTTTGCACTTCTCCTACTGCCTTCCCCTGCCTCAATTTTTTTTGTTGCCTTCCTCTTCACCGAAGTTAGTATGCACTTATCATCTAGTTTGTATTTTACCCTCCTTCCCCTCCGACCCCTGATAACCATCAAAGAATGTTTCTTTTACTGTGAAAACCCTTTCTTGACTTTTTATAACAGTGGCCTCATACAATATGAGGCCACTGTGATTGACGTACTTCCCTCAGGATAATGTCCACCATATTAAGAGGTTCATCCAAGTTATGAGATGTTTCACAGATTCATCATTATTCTTTAAGGTTGCATAGTATTCCATTGTATGTGTGTAACATAGTTTGTTTAAGGAGCTCTGGTGGCTATACATTTGCCCGCTAACTGCAAAGTCAGCAATTTGAATCCACCAGCCACTCAACAGGAAAGAGATGAAGCTGTCTGTTCCCATAAGGATTTACAACCTTGGAAACCCTATACAGAGTTGCTATGAATTAGAACCGACTCCATGGCATACAGTCATTACCACCAAGGTAGTGCCCACTTAAGTTATTTCCAACCTTTTGCTATTGTGAATAATGCTGCAGTAAACATGGGTCTGCGAATATCTACCCATGACATGCCTCTTATTTCTCTAGGATATATACCTAGTAGAAGGATTGCTGGGTCATATGGCATTTCTATTTCCGTTTTCCATACCATTATCCAAAGTGGTCACACCATTTTACAGTCTCACTAGCAGTGTATGAGGGTTCCAGTCTTTCCAGATTTTTTTTTTTAAACTTTGTGGTTAATGCTGGTTTGAAATGGTGTCTAATGGTTGTTTTGATCTGCATCTCTCTAAATCATGAGCATTTCTTCATACGTTTGTTGGTCACCTGAATGTCTTCTTTGGTGAAGTGTCTGTTCATACACTTTGCCCATTTAAAAATTGGATTATTTATCTTTTTCTTATCAGGTTCTTTGTGGGTTTTCTTTTGATTTTCATTTCAGTTGTATTAATGTTTACTAATTTTTTTTTCCTCTTTATATTTTTAATTTGTCAGCGATTTAATTAAAAACATTTTTTATAAAGTTTTCATTGTGAACTGAGTGATAGTTTACATGGGGGGACATCATTGCAATGATTACATTCCCTTGCATGTTTCATCATTCAACAGTGTTTGCTTCTATTCCCTCTGTTGTTTTTGTTGTTGTTTTGGATGTGCACCAAAGCACTCAGGAATATGCAATCATTCAAACGGCCAAAGGATACACCCTGCAAGCCTGCCTCCGGGCTGCCAGCATACCTCCCCTATCCCTCCATGAGTCTAAAGTCCTCAGCTGCTCTGTTTCTCCAGGTCATTATCAAAGATTTTATTTTACTTGATCCACAATCAACACTCATGGAAGCAGCAGTCAAGAAATCAAACAGTATACTTATTGCATTGGGTAAATCTGTTTCAAGAGACCTCTTTAAAGGGTTAAAAAGGAAAGATTCACTTTTTTTTCTTAATGTTTATTGTGAATTATGTGATAGTTTACATGGGAGAACAGTCGTTTTACATTCATCCTATAGTATATCATTTCATTGCTATGGTTACAATCCCCTCCATGCATCATCAACCATCCAAAGGGTACACACTACAAGCATGCCCCCTGGGCATCAGCACACAGCCCCTCTCCCTCCCTGTGTCTAAAGTCCCCAACAGCTCCATCTCTCCACGCCATTGTCTCTGCTTCCATCTCAGGCATCACTGCTTCTCTGGGTAGAGTCCCGCTCTCCGCTCTTCTCCCTTGATGGCCCCAGGGACCCCAACTCTTAGGCTGAAAAGTTAATCACTCCCTTCCTTGCTAAAAAAGTCTACCTTTACAATTCCATCCCTCACAAGCAGTCCAGATAACAAATATTCACTGTTGTATCACAAGAGATCCATCTGGATTTCATTTCATCAGCCCCGCCTAGACAGATTGTATATTACTCAGTGGAGATACTACCATCCTCCATGCCCTATGAATCTAGCTTCCCTCTTGAAAGCTTGTAAG
>NW_006408636.1:6562551-6565756 GCF_000296735.1 Chrysochloris asiatica | reverse complement strand
CAGACTAATGACCAGACACCAAAAAAAAAAAAAAAAAAAAAAGAGAGAGAGAGAAGAAAATCAGAACAAAGCAAAACTGACAAAGTCCACCTTTGCTCCAAGATTCCCGCTGCATTTTTCCGTGGTGTTTCTGCTCCCCCGGTTGTCTTGTCATTTGGTCTCGCCAAATATGTCAGCTCCGGGTCTCCGAGCCCAGCCAGGCAGATTCAAAAGTATGCAATTTTTTACTTCAGCTTCAAGTTTCACAATCTGTAGGCCTTCAAACCTTCCAAATATTCCTATCTCTGTGGTTCTGAGTTTTGGGGCTCTGCCCTGGATCTGCTTTGCCTGGTATCTTTCCTCTTTATTTTGATGTGCAGAGGTATTATTTTTCTTTGAGATTACCCCGTAATTAATTAAAAATTTACCTGCTTAAAGCAATCTGTTTTATCTTGAAATCCACTTGACTTCCTTGCCATTTGGAAGTTCTGTATCTATGCTATTCCCTCTTTTGGCTTTGTAATTGACTTCATTATGTATTGATATCTTTGGTGCTCTGGTGTAGTGGTTATGAATCGGGCTGCGAACCGTAAGGTCAGCAGTTCGAAACTACCAGTGGTTCCGCGGGATAAAGATGAGGCGTTCTGCTCCCGTAAAGATTAACAGCCTCAGAAACCCTGTGCAGGGTCACTATGAGTCGGAACCGACTCCACGGCACATGACAACAACAACAAGGTTTGTTTTAGTTTAAATCCTTCAATATCTGGTTTTAATTCTGGGTGATGTTGTCATGAATGGTAAACTCAGGTTGTTGTTTGCTGTTGTTGGTTCTCAGTTCAAAGAACACTCTAGTATTTTTTTGCAAAGTTGGTCTGGTCATCACTAATACTTTTAATTTCTGTTTATCAGGAAATGCCCTAATTTTGCCACCATGTGTGATTCTTGGTTGACAAACCTTTTCATTCAGAGTTTTGTATATGTCATCCCATTGCCTTCTTGCCTGCTTGATTTCTGCAGAGAAATTGGAACTTAGTCTTATTGATTCTCCTTTGTAGGTAAGTTTTCTTTTTTCCCTAGCTTCTCTCAGATCTTTGATTTGGGAAAGTTTGATTATGATATGTCTTGGTGATTTTCTTTTGAGATTTATCCTGTTTGGGGGTTCATTCAGCTTCTTGAGTTTTTATCTTTTAATCTTTCATGCTGTTAGGGAAGTTTTCTTCCAACAACTCTTCAACAATTTTCTCTGTGCTTGTCTTTTCTTGTTCTGGAATTATGATCACATGTAAGTTGTTCTTCTTCATGGTGTCGCTCTTATCTTTTAGGCTGTCTTCAGATATTTCACTCTTTTTTTCTGTTTGTTTTTCTAGCATACTAATATTGAGAGATTTATCTTCAAGCTTACTAATTTGGGCTTCTATTGCTTCACATCTACTCTCTTGCCCTTTCAATGTATTGTCCATTTCTGAGATCTTAGTATTAATCTCCTAGATTTCTAAGTGTTTCAAAATTTGCATTCATTTTTGTCTGTTTATTTTTGTAGTATTTTCCTGAATTCTTCTAAAGCTCTTATGGCGTTCTCCTTGCTTTCCTTGACCATTCTATTGATTTTTTGAAGGTGCCTAATTATCATTCTATTGAATTCTTTCTCAGTTAGTTCTACTACCTTTTCTTCCTTAGAAATGTCTTCAGGCTCTGCATCTTGGTCATTTGTTTGAGCCATTCTCTCATTTCTTTGAGTGAGCTAAAATTGTCTACTCTCTCTGGAGCATTGTGAGGTTGTCATATTTGTAAAAACAAATAGTACAATTGTAGAACCTGGAGAGGAGAAATATCTGGGGAGCTCCTGCAGTTTAAGGAGCTCACGAGATTGTTGTTGAAGGGATGTGGCAGCAGAGTTCCTGGCCTTAGATGGAGTTCCTATTGGCCTTGATGTTACCTATGTTCAGGGCACTTAGTCCAGAAGTAGTTCACAGAGGGCCCTTAAGGGAGCTGTTTCAGCGTCTGTTAGGACCACAAGGAAGCTGGGGGCAGGGTGAGTGGTTAAAAGCTGGTCTGTTGGCTCTGCGGGTTTTGTAGGACTGGAGTCAAGCCCACCTGAATTCAGGCACCAAAGCAGCACACCAAAGAAGTGCAGTCAGCCTCCACCTTGTGCTGGCATAGCTCCTAACCACACAGCTCTGAACTCCAGGACAGCAGGGTTTGGGCTGGGGGTGGATGAATGTGGGAGCTGGCACACTTCTGGTCACCATGGAAACATGGGGAAAAGGAAAAAATCGCAAATTTTCTCTTGGCCAAGTGAATCTGCTTTGTCAGGCCTCCCTCTGTTGCTAAAGCTGCTCACAAGATGGTAGAGCCATGTATGGCCAGCCATTCACCAGTCAGTTTCCCTCTCTCACTGTCCCTGCTTGACCTCTTTTTCCAGCACATACTTCATCACCCCTTTAACCTTTCTTCTGAAGTTTAGGTAGTCAGATTTTTCATCTGTATCTGTTTTATATTGTGTCTTGTATCTTTGTTGTAGATGGTCCATGTAGCACATCTGCCTAGTCTGCAATTTTATAGGAAATTTTTGATATGTGTAAGTATTTGATTTTTAGGAGGTCCCAGTCATCTAGTTTGTCTTCAGTTATTTATTTACATTTTAAACGTTTTATTGTGAATTGACTGAAGATTTACAGAGTAGATCATCAGGTTTACAGTCAATAAATTACATACTTTGCTTCATTACATGGTTGCAACCTTCTCCATGCACCAACAATTAATAGTATTTGCTTCTATTTACTTTAACCACTGCATTCTTCCCTGTGTCTCCCGCCACCCCCATCTTTCCCCTGCCAATGTCCCTCCAGTTGTATATTGCCTGCCCATGTCAACACATGTCTACCCTCTAGCGCATAAATCATTTCCTCCTCCTCCTATATCCCCCCCTTAACAATCATAGATTTTTTCTTTTATCAAGAAGACTCCTCCCCCACCTTTTTTTTTTAAGTATGAAAAATAAACAAACAAACAAACCATGCAGGAATATATAGTCGTTTGAAAGGAGCTCTGGTAGCGTAGTGGTTACGAATCGGGCTGCGAACCTTAAGGTCAGCGGTTCGAAACTACCAGCCGCTCCGCGGGAGAAAGATAAGGCTTTCTACTCCCGTAAAGATTTACACCCTCGGAAACCCTGTACAGGGTCGCTATGGGTCGGACCCGACTCGATGGCACTTAACAACAACAA
>NW_006408636.1:6546922-6562106 GCF_000296735.1 Chrysochloris asiatica | reverse complement strand
TAGGTAGCCAATATCTAAGTTGCCTGTCCTTATCAACCCTGTGTTCAGAGGGGATAGGTTTGATCCTTGGTATAAAGACTCCTTCCCTTTCAGTTGGTATCTTGAGCTACTACATCCATAAATATAGTTCAAGTTAATCAAATTGTAGCAATTTATACTTGTTTCTGTTATCAAATTTCTCTATCTTCCTCTAGTCGAGTTCTTATCATCAAGCCATCAAAGCTAAGTAAAATGGGTACCATCTGCAAGTTTGGGTGTTCTTGTGCATCTCCCCTCACTTTGTAACAGCTGGCCGCTTCATTTTCAGCTCTAGTCCTCTGTGGCTTGGTCATTGTCCATTGGCTCAGGAGTCCCCAAATCGCTCCAAACTTCAGACCAACCAGCGCTTCCTCTTCTCTCTCTCATCTCAAGGTTAAAAGGAGTCTATGGAACGTGGTAAAACTTAGCCCATATCTTCATTGCTGCCTTCCCCCCCACTTCCACTCACAAGTAGACAAATGCGGTCACCAGCAAGCTTACATGACTGCTCATGTGTTCACTTTGAGTTTTAGTCTTGGAGGGGGGTTTGTCCTGAAGGAACTTGTTTACTTGCCTTGATAGTTCCACAGTGAACAGCTTGCTTGTTCTTGTAGTAGCCAATCAAACTGCCATTTTCATTTTCCTGCTGGTCTTTCCTTCAAGAATTATCTTCTGTTCCTCTAGTTGTTCCATGCTGGTCTGCATGTCCTTTCAAGTGGGAATGTCTCACCTCAGAAGGTTCTGGATTCCACTTAAGGTCCTATATACTACAAAAGCTCTGCAAGGAGTCTATTTCACTGGACAAATTCTAAAACCCTTTTAGTTGTTCCAATGAGTTATAGGCTGAAGATGGGCTTAAAAGCTTTCTGTTTGCAGTTATTTTTGATAATGCATGTATGCCATGTGTTAGAGCCCATAAGTTTGTCCCTATTTTTCATCGATGAGTTTCAGGTTTTACATTCAGGTTTTGTATCCATCTTGAGTTTTTTTATTTTTTTTTATTTAGTAAATGGTGTGAGATATGGGTCATATGTGATTTTTCTGCAAATAAATGTCCAGTTTCTTCAGCACCATTTGTTAAAGAGACTATCTTTTCCCAGTTAGTGAGTTTTGTCCCTTTGTCAAAAGTCAGAAGTTTATAGGTGAATGGATTTTCTTTTGGGTTCTTAATTCTGTTCCATTGGTCTATGTATTTGGTGTTGTACTTGTACCAGGCTATTTTGACTACTGTAGCCATATCATAGATTTTGAGATTGGGAAGTGTGATGCCTCCCAGTTTGTTATTCTCCTTTAGTAGTGCTGTGCTTATCCAGGGTCTCTTTCTTTTCCATATAAAGTTGGTGATTAACTTTTCTATCTCTTTAAAGAAAGAATGATGTTGGAATCTGGAAAGTATCTGTAGATCACTTTGTGTAGTATTGAAATTTTCACAATGTTACACCTTTATATTCATGAGTATGGTACATTCTTCCATTTATGTCTTTCTTTTTTGGTTTCTTGTAGTAGCATTTTGTAGTTTTCTTTGTATAGGTCTTTTGTTTCTCTGGTTATATTTATTTCTATGTATTTCATCTTTTGGATTGTTATTGTAAATTGTATTGTGTTCCTGATTCCCTTGTCAGAGAGTTGTTGATATTGTACCCTGCTACTTTGCTGAATCTTTCAATTAGTTCCAGTAATTTTCCTTCTTAGTCTTTGGGATTTTCTATGTATAGGAACCTACCATTTGCACATAGAAAGACTATTATTCCTTTATCAATTTGTATGCATTGTATTTCCCTTTCCTGCCTTATTGCTCTGCTAAGACTTCCGATACAATATTGAATAGGAGTGGTGATAAAGGGTATCTTCTCTGCTTCTTGTTAGCAAGAGGAATGCTTTCAGTCTCTCTCCACTGAGACTAATGTTGACTGTTGGTTTTGTAATTATGCTGAGGAATTTCCCTTCTATGCTTATTTTCCAAAACATTTTTTATCAGGAATGGATATTGGATTTTGTCAAATGCCATTTCTGCATTGATTGATATTATCGTGTGGTTCTTTTCCTTTGTTTTATTGATGCAGTAGATTATGTTGAATTTTTAAATAAGTTTTTATTGTGAGGGTTACATGGAAGAATACCAGTTTCACATTCATCTTATAGTATTTTGTTTCATTGCAATGATTACAATCTCCTCCATGCATCATCAAATAAACAAAAGGTACACACCACAAGCCTTCCCCCCCCCGCCCCCGCCGTCAGCACACAGCCCCTCTCCCTCCTTGAGTTCAGTGTCCCCAGCCACTCTATGTCAACATCATCATCTCTGTCTTCATCCCTGGCGTCTCTGCCTCTCGGGGTAGGGCCCTGCTCTCTGCTCTTCTCATTTGATGGTCCCAGGGACCTCTACTCCTGGGCTGCAAAATCAATCACTCCCCTCCTATTGTCAAAAAAACATCTACCACTATATTTTATACCCTCACAGTCAGTCCTGATGGCAATTATTCACTAGTGTACCCCATTTCTTTTTGCCAGCCTGGTCCCAATGGGTTGAAAATCATTCAGTGGAGATACTACCTTCCCCCACCCTGTCTGGAACTAGGGTCCCTCTTAAAAGCTTGTAAGCTAGTCACTTCTTGCTTTTATAGCCTCTCCCCACCATTTTGAGTAGCCAATGTCACAGTTGCCTATCCCTGTTAACCCTGAGTACCAAGGGGGTGGGAGAGTTCCTCGCTGTAAAGATTTGTTCTCTTTTTTGAGCTACTACATCTATGAGTATAGGTAAAGTTCATCAAATTGTAGCAGATTATCCCCCCCCCCTTTCTTCTTCTAGTCGAGTTCTAATCATCCAGCCATCAAAGCCAGGTCAAATGGCACCCATCTGCAAGTATGGGCGATCTTGTGCATCTCCCCTCATTTCATATCAGTTGGACGTTTCACTTTCCACTCTAGTTCTCTGTGGCCATGTCACTGCTTCTGGGCCCAGGAGTACCAGGGTCTTGCCGTACTGTTGGCCATCCAGGTCTCCACCCAGGTTCACACGGGTCTATTGAATGTGGTCGGATTAGCTAACAACTTCATTGCTGTTTTTTCAATGTGGACCTGCCTGCTCATGTATTCCCCTTGAGTTTCAGTTTTGGAAGGGGGTTTGCTCTGAGGCGGTTCTGACCACTTGCCTTGATAACTCCTGGGTGAACAGCTTACTTGTTCTTGTCATCATCAATCAGACTGCTGTTATTGTGTCGGATTTTTCCTGCTGGTCTTTCTTTCATAAAGTATCTTCTGTTCTCCTAGCTGCTCCAGAATGGTCTACTCATCCTTTCCAGTGGAAATGTCCTACCTCAGACGATTATGGATGGGGTTCTGGATTCCACCTATGGTTTTATGTAATGTAAAGCCTCCACAAGAAGCCCCTTTCACTGGCAACTGCTAGCCCCCTTTAAGGTATTCTAATAATTTGTAAGCTGAAGCCAGACTTACAAGCTTTCTGTAGTGATGTTTCTGGCTATTCCTTTCTCTGCACACACCCCCCCCCCCACCACCGCCCGTCAAGTGTCTATTTTACCATGGTAGGCAAGGGAAACCAAGATTCAAAAGACAGCCAAGAATCTTAACATTATTCCCCTCTTTTACCCCTTCAAACCATGCCTCAATCCCTGTATCCCGCAGCCATGTTGTTCCAAAGTTGTGCATACCTCATCATTTACCTCTGTACCACTTAGCCCATGCAAACCTGCCTAACTGTTCTCCCATCAGCCTCGTTCTTCCATTCTCCTCCCCCTTCTGTGTATTTTCCCTCCAGGCTCCCCGCACCCAAGCTATCCTGTGTCTATTCCCTACCCTGAGCTCTATCTTCCCCTCCCTGCCTCCCCTCCTCTCATCCCATACATCCTGGTGATCAGAAAATATATACATAATTTTTCCCCCTTTTAATGTGGGTTCTTTTTCTTAGTCTTTTACAATAATGGTCCTATGTAGACTTTCTCCTTCTGTGACTGACTAATTTCACTCAGCACAATGACCTCAAGGTTCAACCATGTTATATGGTGGCTTGCAGCTTCCTTGTTGTTCTTCAAGGTAGCACAGTATTCCATTCTGTGTATGTACCACAGTTTGTTTATCCATTCTTCAATTGATGGGCACTTAGGCTGTTTCCATCTTTTGGCTATTATAAATAGTGCTGCTATGAACATTGGTGTGCATATATCTACTTGTGTTATGGGTCGTATTTCTTGTGGGTAAATACCAAGTAGAGGAATTGCTGGATCATAGGTATTTCTATTTCCAACTTTCTGAGGAAGTGCCATATTGCTTTCCAGAGTGGTTGGACCATTTTGCAATTCCACCAACAGTGTAGGAGGGTCCCAGTCTCTCTGCATCCTCACCAGCTTTTATTGTCCTCTACTTTTTTGATCTTTGCTGTTACTGCTGGTGTGAGATGATATCTCATTGTTGTTTTGATTTGCACCTCTCTAATGGCTAGTGATCGTGAACATTTCTTCATATGTTTGTTGGTTGCCCGGATCTCTTCCTTGGTGAAGTGTCTGTTTATATCCTGTGCTCATTTTTTAAATTGGGTTATATGTCTTTTTCTTGTAGAGGTGCTGTAGTTTCCTATATATTTTAGAAATGAGTCCATTGTCTGTTTCATTGCAAAATATTTTTTTCCCATTCTGTGGGTTCCCTTTTTACTCTTTGGGAAAGTCTTTTGATGCCCATAAGTTTTTTAAATTTTATAGTATATCACAATCATCTGTTTTGTCTATTTTTTTGTATGTAATTTTCAAAATGTTTGATAGTCTTTGTATTAGAGCCCTTATATTAGTCCCTATTTTTTCATTGAGGACCTTCATAATTTTGGGATTCATATTTAGGTCTTCAGTCCATGCTAAGTTGGCTTTTTTATAGGGCACGAGGTAAATGTCTTATTTCAGTCTTTTGTATATTACTTACCAGTTCTGTCAGCACCATTTGTTAAAGAGACTATCTCTTCTCCATGTAACATACGTAGGCACTTTGTTAAAAATCAGTTGGCTGTATGTGGATGGGTTAATTTCTGGATTCTCGATTCTGTTCCATTGGACAATGTACCAGCACCAGGCTGTTTTGACCACCATAGCCATGTAGTAGATTTAAAAAAAAAAAAAAAAAAAAAAAACTTTATTGTGAATTATGTGATAGTTTACATGAGAGGACATCAGCTTCACATAGCTCCCTTCGTATATCGTTTCCTTTCCATGGTTACAATCCCTTCGATGCATCATTGATCAACCAAAGGGTATACTCCACAAGCCTGCCCCCTTGTCATCTGCACACCACCCCTCTCTCTTTCCAGGTCCAAAGTCTCCAGCCACTCCATCTCCCCATGTCATCATCTCTGCCTCCATTGCTGGTATCACTGCTTCTCTGGGTAGGGTACCATTCTCTGCTCTTCCCCTTTGATGGTCCTAGGGACCTCTGCTCCTAGACTGTAAGGTTAATCATTCCCCTCCCTTTGCCCCAAAGCATCCACCTTTACATTTCCAGCCCTTACAATAAGTCCTGATAACAATTATTCACTATTGTATCGCAAGAGACCTATCTGCATGTCATTTCATCAGCCCTGACTAGGCAGAATGGATACTACTCAGTGGAGATTCTACCTTGCTCCACACCCTCTGTATCTAGGTTCCATCTTGAAAGCTGGTAAGCTAGTCACTTCTTGCCTCTGTAGCCCCCCACCCCCTATTCTGGGTAGCCAATGTCCAAGTTGCCCATCCCTATCCTCTCTGTGTATGGAGGAGGTGGGAATGATCCTCACTGTGAAGATTTTGTTTACTCTTTTGAGCTACTGATTCCATAGGTATGTGTCAAGTTCATCAAATTGTGTCAGATTATTCTTTTCTCCCTCTTCTTTCTTCTTCTGTGTGAGCTCTGATCAGCCAGCCATTGAAGCCAGGTCAAGTGGGTATTATCTGCAAGTGTTGGTGTACTTATGCTCATGCCCTCTCTTCTTATCAGCTGGATGCTTCACTCTCCACTCTAGTCCTCTGTGGCTATGTCGCTGACTCTGGGTCCAAGAGTCCCCTGGACTTGGCACACTGCTGGCCAACCAGGTCTCCATCCTGGTTCACAGGAGTCTATTGAGCGTCGTAGGGCTTAGTTCGTAGCTTCATTGCTGTTTTTCCCTCACTTCCCCTTATCAGTGATGAACATGGTCACCAATCAGAGCATGCATTCCCTTTGATCCTTAGTCTTAGAAGGGGGTTTGCCTTGAGGGGGACCCGTCCACTTGCCTTGATGTCTCTTGGGTGAGCCACTTGTTTGTTCTTGTAGTAATCTGTCAGCCTGCCTATATTGTTTTGAGTTTTTCTTGTCAGTCTTTCTTTCAGGACATATCTTCTGTTCTTCTGGCCACTCCAGGCTGGTCTGCTTGTCCTTCCAAGTGGATTTTCCCCTCAGAAGATTCTGGATGCGTTTCAGGATTCCATCTACGGTCTTGTGTAATGCAGGGGCTCCACAGGAAGCCTCTTTCGCTGGGCACGTTGTATCCCCATTTTAGTTATAAGCAGAAGATGGGCTTACAGGCTTTCTATGGTGGTATTTTTGACTATTCCTTTCTCTCCCCCTCCAGTGTCTCTTTTATAGCGGCATGCCAGGGAAACCAACGTTCAACAGACAGCCAAGCATCTTAACATTATCCCCCCCCCCCTTTTCCCTATTCAAACCATGTTTCAATCTCTGTATCCCAGAGCCCTTTGTTCCAAGGTTTTGCAGACATCATTATTTGCCTCTGTCTCACTTCAGTTTCACATTTATGCTATCGTATTTCATTGCATTGCAGTGATTAAAGTCCCCTCTGTGCCTCATCAAATAACCAAAGAATACACGCCACAGGCCTGCACCCCCCTGGCTGTCAGCAAACAGCTCCTCTCCCTTCCTGAGTCCCATGTCCCCAGTCACTCCATCTGTCCATGCCATCATAGTCCCCCCACCATTTTGGGTCTGGGCAGTTTCCTGCCCCCCCCCCCAAGGTATTCCAGTTAGTTATAGGTTGGATCTGGGCCCACATGTTTTTTCTGTTGTGATGCTTCTGGCTTTTCCCCGCCCCCCTCAAGTGTCTATTTCACAATGTTAGGCAAGGGAGACCAAGATTCAAAAGATGGCCAAGCTTCCTAGCATTATTCCCTTCTTATCACCCTTTCAAACTATGCCTCAATCCCTGTATCCTGAAGCCCTGTTATTCCAGGGTTGTGCATACCTCGTCATTTAGCTCTGTCTCACCTAGCCCATGCGAACTTGCCCAACCATTCTCCCATCCCCCTTGTTCTTCTTTTCCCCCTTGTTCTTCCTGTATATTGCCAGCTTCCCCCTGCCCCTTGCTCCCAGCCTCTCCTGTGTCTATTACTTACCCTGTGCTCTTTCTTCCCCTCGCTCCCCACCTCTCATCCCATATGTACCGGTGATCAGCACTTAGAGTTTTAGATTTTTTCCCCCTTCCTTTTGGTTGGATTCTATTTCTTAGTCTTTTACAATAATGGTCGTATGCAGTATTTCTCCTTTTGTGACTGACTAATTTCACTCAGCATAATGTCCTCAAGGTTCATTCATGTTATGCGATGGCTTGCAGCTTCCTTGTTGTTCTTCAAGGTAGCGTAGTATTCCATTGTGTGTATGTACCACAGTTTGTTTATCCATTCTTCAATTGATGAGCCATTTTGGTTGTCTCCATTTTTTGCTATTGTAAATAGTGCTGCTATGAACATTGGTGTGCAGATATCTAATCGTGTTATGATTCGTATTTCTTGTAGGTAAATACCAAGTAGAGGAATTTCTGGGCCATACGGTATTTCTATTTCCAACCTTCTGAGGAAGTGCCATATTGCTTTTCAGAGTGGTTGGACCATTTTGCATTCCCACCAACAATGTAGAAGGGCCGCAGTCTTTCCGCATCCTCACCAGCATTTGTTGTCCTCTGTTTTTTTTATCTTTGCGTTATTGCTGGTGTGAGATGATATCTCATTGTTTTGATTTGCATCTCTCTGATGGCTAGTGATCGTAAACACTTCTCCATATGTTTGTTGGCTGCCCGGATCTCCTCCTTGGTGAAGTGTCTGTTCATGTCCTGTGCCCATTTTAAAATTGGGTTATTTGTCTTTTTCTTGTAGAGGTATTGTAGTTTCCTATATATTTTAGAAATGAGTCCTTTATCTGATGTGTCATTGCAAAAGATTTTTCCCATTCTGTGGGTTCCCTTGTTACTCTTTTGTTGAAGTCTTTTGATGCACATAAGTTTTTAATTTTTAGTATGTCTCACTCATCTATTTTGTCTATTTTTGTTTGTATACTTTTCAAAATGTGTGGTAGTTTGTATATACCCTGAATTAGCTCCCTCACATTTGTCCCTATTTTTTCACTGATGGCCTTCATAATTTTGAGATTCACATTTAGATTTTTAATCCATGCTGAGTTCATTTTTGTATAGGGCGTGAGGCAAAGGTCTTGTTTCAGTCTTTTACATATCGCTTTCCAATTCTGCCAGCACCATTTGTTAAAGAGACTGTCTCTTCCCCATGCAGTATGCCTAGCTACTTTGTTGAAAATAATTTGGCTGTATGTGTAACTTCTGGATTCTCGATTCTGTTCCATTGATCAGTGTATCTTTTGTAACTTCTGGATTCTCGATTCTGTTCCATTGATCAGTGTATCTTTTATTGTACCAGTTCCAGGCTGTTTTGACCACTGTAGCCATGTAGTAAATTTGAAATCCGGGAGTGAGAGACCTCCAACCTTGTTCTTCTTTTTAAGTAGTGCTTTGCTTATCCTGGGTCTCTTTCCACGTAAAGTTAGAAATTGTCATTTCCATCTCTTTGAAGAATGTTGTTAGAATCTAGATTGGGATTGCCATGTAGTAGATTTTGAAACTGGGGAGTGAGAGGCTTCCAAACTTCTTCTTAAGCAGTGCTTTGCTTATCCTGGGTCTCCTTCCTTTCCATATAAAGTTTGAAATTGTCTTTTCCATCTCTTTGAAGAATGTCACTGGAATCTGGATTGGGATTACATTATATGTGTAAATTGTTTGGGGTAGTATTGACAGTTTCACAATACGGAGTCTTCCTATCCAGGAACATGGTATGTTCTTCCAGTTTTGTAAGTCTCTTTTGGTTTCTTGTAGTAGTGTTTTGTAATTTTCTTTTTATAGGTCCTTTGTTTCTCTGGTTTTGTTTATTCCTAAATAATTCTTCCTTTGGGTGGCTATTGTAAATGTTATTGATTTCCTAATGTCCTTTTCAGTACTGCCTTTTTTACTATAGAGGAATCCAACTGATTTTTGTATGTTGATCTTGTACCCTGCCACTTTGCTGAAACTTCCAATGATGCCTAGTGGCTTTTTTTTTTACTAAGTCTTTTGAGTTTTTTATGTATAGGATCATATTGGCTGCAAATAGAGAGAGTTTTACTACCTCTTTGCCAATTTGGATGCCTTTAATTTCCCTATATTGCCACATAGCTCTGGCTAATACTTCCAAAACAATATTGAAAAGGAGTGGTGACAAAGCGCATCCTTGTCTGGTTCCCATTCACAGAGGCAAGGCTTTCAGTTTCTCTCCATTGAGAGTGATGTAGGCTGTTGGTTTTGTATATATGCTCTGGATTATGTTGAGGAATTTCCCTTCAATTCTGACTTTGTTGAGTGTTTTTATCAGGAATGTATGTTGGATTTTGTCAAATGCCTTTTCTGCATCAATCAATATGATCATGTGGTTCTTTTCCTTTTACTTCTTTATATGGTGGATTACAATGATTGTTTTTCGAATGTTAAACCATCCTTGTATCCCTTTTATGAAACCCACTTGGTCATGATGTATTGTTATTTTTTTATGTGGTGCTGGAGTCTGTTGGCTAGGATTTTGTTGAGGGATATTGGTCTATAATTTTCTTTCTTAGTGATGTCCTTCCCTGGTTTTGGTATGAGGCTTAGGCTGGCTTTATAAAAAGTATTCGGAAGTTTTCCATCCTCTTCTATATTCTGGAATAATTTGAGTAGAATTGGTGACAGCTCTTCTCTGAACGTTTTGTAGAATTCACCAGTAAAGCCATCTGGGCCTGGACTTCTTTTGGTTGAGAGTTTTTTGATGACCTGATCAATTTCTTCTTTTGTTATGGGTCTGTTCAGGTCGTATTTTTCTAAAAATGTATCCATCTCTTCTAAGTTTTCAGATTAGTTGGAGTACAACTCTTCATAGTATTCTGTTATTATCCTTTTGTTTTCATTTGTTTCCATTGTGACATCACCCATGTGGTTTCTAATGAGAGTTATTTGTATCTTCTCCCTCTTTTCTTTTGTTAGGTTTACCAATGGTTTGTAAATTTTATTAATCCTATCAAAGAACCAGCGTCTTGTTCTTTGGATTCTTTCTGTAGGTTTTCTATTTTCCATCTGATTTATTGCTGCACTTTTATTTATTATTTATTTCCTTTTGGTGACTGTGGGGTCCTTCTGTTAGCCTGTTCCTAATTGTTGGAGATGCTGTGTTAATGTGTTAATTTTGGTTCTTTCTTCTTTATGGATGTGTGCATTTATTGCAATAAATATTCCTCTCCACACCACTTTCACCGTGTCCCAAAGATTTTGGTATGTTGTGATTTCATTCTCATTTTTTCTAGGAACTTTTTGAATTCACGTTTATTTTCTTCTTTTACCCAGTCGCTATTCAGCAGGGTGTTATTCAGTTTCCATGTATTCAACTTCATTTCCTTGTTCTTCTTATTGTTGATTTCTAGTTTTATAGCTTTGTGGTCTGAAAAGAACCTTTGTAGTATTTTGATGTTTGTAAATTTATGGAAGCTTGCTTTGTGACCTAACACATGATCAATTTTGGAGAATGTTCCATGTGCACTGGAGAAGAATGTATATTGTGCTGTTGTTGGGTTGAGTGCGCTATACACATCTATCAGGTCAAGTTGGTTGATTGTGCTGTTTAATCCTCTGCAATTTTGTTGAGTTTCCTTCTGATTCTTCTGTCCCTTTTCGAAAGTGGCATATTAAAATCTCCCACTATAATTATAGATTTATATATTTATTTCTTCAATTCTAGTAGGGTTTGCTTCATGTATCTTGGTGGTGTTTCATTGGAGCATAGATATTTATTATGGTTTTGTCATTTTGCTCAATTGACCCTTTGATCATGAAGTATTTTCCTTCTTTATCTCTTATGCTGGTTTTTGTCTTAAAGTTTAATTTACCAGAGATTAGTATTGCCACTCCTGGTTGTTTATTGTTGCAGTTACTTGTTTTTTTTTTTTTTTTAATCCTTTAACTTTTAGTCTGTTTTTGTCTTTGTGTGTAAGGTGTGTCTCTTGCAGGCAGCATATTGAAGGGTCTTGTTTTCTTATCCATTCTGCCACTCTCTGTCTCTTCACTGGTGCATTCAATCCATTGACATTCGATGTAATTATCAATAGGTATGAATTAATTGCTGCCATTATGTTAATTTTTGGTTGTGCTGTTCGTTCCTTTGTTCTGTATGCCTTCTTGTGCTGAGTTGGTGTTTTTTTGTGCTATTTCTTGTCAGTTTTTTCCTTAGTTTTTATGTTTGCTTGTTCTGCTTGGAAGTTCATTTTCATGGTAAGTTATAAAGTGTTAACTTTCTTTGGGATTACCTTATAGTCTATTAACTTTTCCCTCCATTTAAGACAATCTATTGTATCCTGTAATCTACCTGGCCTCCTCACCATCTGGATCTCTATTCCTACATTTTTGCCTTCTTTGACATTGATATTACTTTCATCTTTGGTTGACCTCCCAGCTCCTTTGAATTTGTTGTTATAGTTTTGTTCTCTTCTGGACTCTGCTACCTGTCATATGAGTTTCATGTAGTATTATCACGCCTGTCAATCTCTGGTTGTTGCCTGTTCTTGTTGGTTTTCAGTCCACAGAACTCCCTTTAGGATGTTTTGAAGTGCTGGATTGTCTTTGACAAAAATCTCTTAGATTCTGCTCATCCTAGAATGTTTTGATTGCACCTTCGTATTTGATTGACAAATAGGATGGTTCAATCAAAATGTTTTGCTGTATAGACGATTCTTTGTTGGCAGTTTATTTTCTTTTAGGGTTTTGTATATGTCTCTCCATTCCCTTCTTGTCTACCTGGTTTTTGCTGAGAAGTCAGAGAGTAATCCGATTGCTTGCCCTTGTAAGTAACACTTCTCTTTTCCCTGGCTGCTTTTAGAATTCTCTCCTTTTCTTTGATTTTGGAGAGCTTCATTATTATATGTCTTGGTGATTTTCTTTTAGGCTCTATCCTTCCTGGGGTACATTTGATTTCTTGAATGTTTATCTTCTCATCTTTCAAGATGTTTGGGAAAATTTCTTCCAGAAGCTCTTCAACTATCTCCTCTATGGACTTCTCTGATTCTTCCTGTTCCTGTTCTGGAATGCCAATAATTCTTATGCTATTCTTCTTCATGTTATCCAGCATGGATCTTAGACTCTATTCAGACTTTTTTTAATCCTTTTTTCTGCTTACTCTTCTGTCTTAGCAGTATTAAGAGATTTGTCTTCCAGCTTGCTGGTTCTTGCAAATCTCATCAATTCTGTTCCTTTCCCCTTTTAGTGTATTGTCCCTTTCTGATATTTTATTATTAATCATCTGGACCTCTTTTTGCAAGTCTTGAATTGTATCCAATGTTGTGTCGATCTTGTTTGATTGCTCTTGTAGTACTTTCCTGACTTCTTCCTTGTTTTCCTCCACCCCTTTTAGGATCATTTGAATCTGTTTCCATATCATTCTTCTGAATTCCTTCTCTGGAAAATCCAAAACGTGCTCTTCCTCTTCTGGAAAATCTTTGTCTGTCTCAACCTGCTTTGTCTCAGTTACTCTTTTCTGGTTTTGGACATGTTTTGAGATCTTATGTTGTGTTTTATTAATCATTTCCAGTAATTATATGAGTTTTTAATGATTAAATGGATGTTTGTTGCTGTGTTATTAAGCTTACTGGGTGTCTCCTGGTGGATATTATCAGGAGATAGCCTTCCCTTTTCGCATGTAATACATAGCAGCTGTTATTGGCTCTTGTCTCAATGGTGGAATATTGTGGGGTATGCTTGTAGCTTGTCTATATGGCTACGATTGCTGTCTGTTCTTAGGTAACATAGGGAGAAAAAAACTCCCACCTCCAGGAAAAGTGTGTGATCAAAAGGACCAAAAACAGAAGCAATATAAAAGTAGAGACAAAACCACCACTTTGAAACAAAAATAAAACTGGCCAACTGGCCAGTCCCCTTGCTACACAGGCAGTGTATATGCACCGTAGAGGCCTCCAGCAGTGGGTGTGGGTGTCTGGTTGCTCAGGCCCCTCCTTGAGTCACCACCGTAGAGGTGTATATATAGATATTGAGAAGTGAATGGGAGAAAGATTCTCTACAATTTTTGTCTCTGAAGGTCAGTTAGCTATCTGCGTGTACACAGCGTAATTCTTGAGATAGTTAGGTCCTTGTATGTTAGGGTTTTACAGATTGTTCATATGGTTTGTCTGTCAGGCCTGACAAGCCTGACATTTTCTTGCTGGATATCCTGGAGTAAAGGTTCCCACACATGTTAATTTCAAGGCTGCGACCCAGAGGCTGATGTCATAAGCATATGCCAAAGAATTTGACTGTAAGTCAGATAGGCCTCTTTCTCTCTGTGCCACGGGAAAACTCTGGGTGCAATGTTGGACTTTTTTTGGGGTGTGTGTGTGCACCCACCCACTTGAAGGCATCTGGGCTGGGCAAAGAAGGCACGACAGGGGAGAGGAGGAAAAAATGTGTAGAATACCCCTGCACCTCCTTTTGTAAATGTCACTGCACCAATTTTAGCTCTGGTTCCCTATGCTGTTCTGGCCATAGCCCTGCCCTCTGAACTCCTCTGTGGCAGGGTGGCTGCAGAGGGAGTCCTGTGACTTGAGCGATTCCTAAATCACAGTATTTTCCTTTATACCATGATTTTACCACTTGCGTATGCAGGAAACTGACACCCTGCTCCTTATACTAGATCCAGAACTTTGGTGCTGTTCTGTGAAAGCAGTTTCTCTGGGTTTTCAGTCCCTCCCCCATGGAGTCTGTCCTACCTGACTCTGCCTTAGCTGCCGCCAGAACTGAAAGTCTTTTTTTTTTTTTTTTTTTAACATTAAACTATCTTTGCATATCGAGTACAAATCTCACTTGGTCATTATGGTTTATTTTGATCTATTGTTGGATTCTATTGGCTAGGATTTTGTTGAGAATTTTTCTGACTAATTTATGAAGAATGTTGATCTATAATTTTCTTTTTTAGTGATGTCTTTGTCTAGTCTTGGTATTCAGGTTATGCTTGCTTCATAAAATGAATTTGGGTATGTTTTCTTCTTTTCTATATTCTGGAATAATTTGAATAAAACTGGTGTAAGCTTATCTCTGAGTGTTTGGTAGAATTCAGCAGTGAATTCATCTGGGTCTAGATCTTTTCTGATGAGAGTTTTTAAATGTCTTGATCAATTTCTTCTTTAGTTATGTCTGTTCAAATTTTCTACCTCTGTCTGTGATAGTTGAAGTCAGTAGTGTATTTCCAGAAATTTGTTTATTTCATCTAGGTTTTCAAATTTGTTGGAGTACAGGTCTTCATAGTATCGTTATTACCCTTTTTATTTTAGTTGGTTCTGTTGTGACATTGCCTATTTCATTTCTTTTTCGTGTTGTTTTCATTTTCTTATTGTTTGCTAGATTTGCCAGTGGTTTGTTGGTTTTATTAATCCTTTCAAAGAACCAACTAACTTCTATTCTTGGTTCTTTCTATTGTTGTTCAGATTTCAGTTTCATTTATTTCTACTCTAATCTTTATCATTTCTTTTCTTCTGGTGACTGTATTTTGCTTCCCATTTTTCTAATTGTTGGAGATGTTGGTTAACATGTTGATTTTGGTTCTTTATTAATTCTTTTTTTATTTTAATTTAAGGTTTTAATTGTGGATTGAGTGAGAGTTTACAGGGCACATCATCAGTTTCACATTCAACCATTCATATAACTTGTTTCATTGCATCAATTATAATCCCCTCCATATATCATGAGTTAAAAGTATTTCTCTCTATCCACTTTAGCTTTTTAAAAAACACACAAACAAAAAAACCCACTCAGGCATATATAATAATTTACATCTCCAAAGGGCACATTCTGCAAGTCTGCTCCTGG